>NC_045544.1:87408849-87768849 GCF_009769535.1 Thamnophis elegans | reverse complement strand
CAACATATATGGGTCTGGAACTGAGATTGGGGGAAGCTTTGTGATTCTTTTTGCTTTCTATGTGTGATGTGCTTATATCAGTGTTTTTCAACCACTGTGCCGCGGCACACTAGTGTGCCGTAACATAGTGTAAGGTGTGCCGTGGGAAAAACACTTTATATATAGTCAATATAGGCACCGAGTTAAATTTTTTTAACATTTTCTAATGGTGGTGTGCCTCGTGATTTTTTTCATGAAAAAAGTGTGCCTTTGCACAAAAAAGGTTGAAAAACACTGGCTTATATAACAGTTTTCATTTATTTCTCATGATGTTATCATCAATTTTTAATAACCATGGCCAGAATACGGTTTGAACATCAAAGAGTATCCTTGCATCATGAGGTTTGTTTGGTTTTGAGTTATACCATATTGTATAAACCCTTCACTGTTAGTAGTAAAACCAAAGTTTATGCCTTAGGGTTAGGAACCCTTGGGGTTCCTGAATTCAGGTATTAAGAATTATTCAACAAACCAGGAAAAAACAATACATTGCACAATGTGTCATTTAGCCAATATTCACTGCTTCCCATTGATTCTGTATAGCTCAGTACAGCAAGGATGAGTTTCTTCTCTCTCTAAACCAGAGATTTGAGTTCCTAGGAAAGAATACATAATTGCTTTTTATTATCACTTCAATACTGCTTGGGATCCCAAAATATTCCTGTTCTACCCAAATCTGATCTATATGCCTACCATGATAGCAGTTACAAAGTTAAGTCTGGTTTATACAACATGTTAAATCATAACAGAGATCCAGCATGGTATAAAGCTAAAATGTTCATCTAGGAGCAGGGAGGTCCAGTAACCCTTCTACTCTCAACTGAAGCAGCTCACTAGGTGACTCTGGGATAGTCATTCTCTCTCAGCTTACTTTTCTTGCAGGGGCTTTCATTGTAGGGAAGAAAAGGGAGGTCCTATATAGGCCATCTTGAGCTCTTGAACAAATGGCAGGATGTTAAAAAAAATGATTAATTTAATATTGTGTGAATTCAGTCTTTAAATCCTAGATGTATTTCAAATCTATATAATGAAGGTTTGTTTGTTACATCAAGTTTGTACTAACTTCAGAAAATTGGACAAACAGCACGTGAACCTATCAAGTAATCACAAAGCCTATTTGCTAAGCTTATTTAGTTAGGCAGGGAGATAATGGAGTCCAAGCAAATGAGAAGCTGTTGCCTTGATCATTTCTTATGGACTGTTGCATTCCAATTAAATCTTTTTCCTCTAACGTACAGCCTTCCCTATTTCTCTTCTTAAGATATATCTGAAGTTAGAATTAGTACTGTACTATTGACATAAAAATGGGCCATTGGGAAAAGAACTGCCTGGATTACTAGAAACATACTATAGCATTATGTATGATGATAATCTGAGACAGCATTCGGTTACCTCAATATTAAATACAGTTATAAAACATCAAGTTTTTCCATGCTTACTGGTGACACTGAAAACATTGTATGGTTCATAATTTAAGATGCTTACTCCTATAGTCAAAAATGGAGAAATCTATGTGGGGCTTCTGAAAAACAAAAAATATCAATGGAACTAGACAGAGAATAAAAATTTAACCATCTGCACCTGCAAGTGTCTTCTTGTTCATATATTAGAGTGTGGTTACATAATTTTTTAGAATAGTGCTGTAAATTTTGTAACGGTATACATAATGCAGATGTTACTTGAAGAATCCCATATGGAACTTCTAGATAAAAAGAACAACAAACTCAATTATTATCATTAACACAAATTGTTGTTTTTCTACTGCTATTTTAGTTCTGCATAGTTTTCGCACAACTGACATATTGTTGTTTTTCTGCACCTCTTGTAGCCCTTTCCAATCCAGAAACTGCTTTTTCTTCTTACGTTTTCTGCAGGTGTTCAGTAAAGAGGCTTTGCTTTGCAAAAGCTGTGCACCAGTACTGACAACTTGGTGCCCAGAACAATACCTTCTTTTCTTAAAAAGCATTTGGGGCAGAGAAGACAGGGATTGGATTATTTGCAGCACCTTAGCTTTACCAGATCCCCAGTCCTTTTTTAAAAAATAAAAATGTATTATAATTTTTATACAGAATAAAAACTACCATGAACTAATATTAGGAATGAAAAAAGAAGGAAAGAAGGAAAAAAGAGCAAAGATAAAAGTACAGAAATCAAACAAAAGGAAAAAAAGTGACTCCAATTTTCTGTTACAGAAGTTATAAAGTAACCTCTTACATTATAGTTACAGCGTTGAATGCACTTTCTTTATAATCTATTATTTTTATTCCAATCCTCAAAATCATATTACATTTTTTTCTGCTTCCCAAAAAATGCAAGTAAGAAGTTTCCAATCAGTAAATTTAGATATGTCCTATAATTTACGCAGTCCATTTGACCAGCAATTTCTATCTCTAGTCATTCTTCCATTGAAGATAAAGTTGAATCTTTCCAATTTGGGGCATATAATAGTTCTGGTGCAGTCATATATAAAAACAAAATTCCATATTTATTTCAGATGCTTATCCCTCAGTCCCAAAATAAATTGTGTAAGTATCTTTAAAAATCTTCTGTTTTATTGTATCAAAATTTCCTGGCTTTTTAATATGTGCACCAAGCATTATAAAATGTTCCTTCTTGTTGATTATATTTCTTGCATAACTTTAAAGAATTTTTATACAAAAACTGATAACTTCGAATGACATGCATTAACATTTTATAAAAATTCTCTTTAAAACTATGATACAATGTAAAATTCAATCTCTTCAATCACATATTCTGCCACTGACCGTTTATATTATAACAAGTTTTAGCCTATTTTGTCATACATTCTTTCATTCATTTTTCTTTTATTATTTTATGTACTGTAAATTTTTCTAATAATTATACATACAAAACCCATAGACATGAATATCCTTATCCCGCCAGTATTTCTCTTGTTCCTATTCAATAGTATCCTTGATAAAATTGTAATATATTAGAGCAAGTCAACCATTTGTGTTTAGTAATCATTTTCTTCTATAAAATGCTTTCTGTGCTGGGAGCCACAAAGGTATTTTCAGGCACAGCCCAAGTGTTCCATACGTGACCCGTCAAAACCACGGTCCACTAAAGCGCGCCCGATCAAAGCGTGTACGTGACGTCATCAGCAGCGCGACAAATAAAATTAAAAATAAATAAAATTAAAATTAAATTAAAGCAAGCCAATTCACATAAAGGTAAGGGTTAGGTTTAGGTTTAGGTTAAGGGTTAGGGTTAGGTTTAGGGTTACGTTAAGCGTTAGGGTTAGGTTTAGGGTTAGGTTAAGGGTTAGCGTTAGGTTAAGGGTTAGGTTTAGGGTTAAGGGTTAGGGTTAGGGTTAGGTTTAGGGTTAGGTTTGGGGGGGTTAGGGTAAGGTTTTCGCGTTAATTTTAAATTTACCGCTCACAGCGTGCCGTTTTCGTCGCGCTGTGATGACGTCACGTATGCGCTTTCGTCGAGTGCGCTTTAGTCTACCGCGTATTTGTGGTGGAACCGTTCCATATGCTCAGTGTGGCACCTCTAATAAAATTATTTTTAAAATCTACATTAACTTTTGCTTTTATCATACTGTAGATATTCATGCCATCCAAATCTCAAATCATACCCTTCTAACTCCAAAAGCCTCCTGTTTAACAACTTTCATTCTTTCCATCCAGACCAAAGAGCAAGGCTGCAAAATATAATTTCAAGTCAGGTGAGCTTAATTCTCCTTTCTTTTGCATCTTATAATAATACTTTATGTTTAACTTGAGGTCCCCCCCCCCTGCTATGCAAATTTAGATATGTCCTTCTGTCATTGTTCAAATGGCACATACGTCAAAACTAGTATTGTCTAAAATTAACACTGTAGGCAAGACATTGATTCTAATCACATAAATTCTCCCCAAAGATGACAATTGTGTGACTTCCACAAAATCTCTAACCTATTGAGAAACCTATCATTGTCATATTCTGCTTTAGGTATTTGTCTGCTGTTTCAACAAATACATTGGGCTTAATCCAAACTGTTAACCACTATCACCTTTGGTACCAGGTTTATATTTCATAAATATATATTGAAAACCTTATCTATATACTACATACTCTAAACTGGCCATTAACACAGGGATTCATTGTGTGTGTGTGTGTGTGTGTATGTCTATATCTATATTTTGGGTCTAAACTATTATTTACTTTTGGCATCCCCTTTTGAAAATTGTCATAGCAGTTTCCACTACATTATTTTATGTCCAGCTCATCTCAATTTTTCCACCAATTCAACAGTGAAGATTCGGTTTGAACTTCTGAAAAGGCATTATTAGACTATGTCATTTGGTCTAATTCTGCCTCTTCCTGGTTGCCATTGCGAAACTCTGCTTTAAATAACTTTTTAATCAAAGCAGGTAGGGTCGTCTGTGAGTTTCACAGTCAAGGGATGAAAAATGCCTCCTTACAATGGAATGAAGCGAAATGAATGGAATGCCAAAAGCGTGCAAACTAAAGTGGGACGAGGGAAGGGACTGGTTTCACGCAGGGACCCTTGCTAGACACAAATCTCCCCGTTTCTATTGGCGTTGGAAAATATAAAGCACTGTACAGCTCAAACTCCACGTGGGTTTCGCGCGTCATTCGCGTACGGAAAAATCTCCGTCGGAATTCGGCAGCTGGAGGAGGAGGAGCAGGCCGAAAGGGCGGGAGGTGTGGATTTGGGTTCGTGCTGGGCGGGAGGCGGGAGGGAAGCTCAGCAATGAATGAAGGCGCGAGCCTCTCCGCAGAGCCGCGCGGCTGAAGCGCCCCTAGCGTTTTCTCCGCACTGCTAGAGACCGGCTGCTTTTTGCGATTCCGCGTCCTTCGCGGGCAGCTCAGCGCCAGCCGCGGTCCCCTTCGTGTCGGCTCAGGAAGGAGGGGAACGGGGAGGAGCAGCCGCCGCCGGATGCAGGGAGGGAAGAGCTCCGGCTCTCCTGCGCAGCGCGGCCGGCTACTCACCTGAGCGCGCAGTGGCGGCAGCGGGAGGAGGAGCCGCCGCCGCCGCCGTGATCCCGGCCCAGGGGGCGGCGGCGAGGGCAGCCGACCCAGAAGCCATGGCAGGGACTCCGGGAGTCTAAGAGGGGTCGCCTTCGCCTCGCTAAAGAGCTCCAGCGGAGAAGCCGACCCGCAGAGGCCTGCCAGCCCGGAGCGTGAAAGGCGGGCGGAGAGCGTGGCCAGGCCAGTAGGCGGTCGTGGGGCCGGCCCTCTCCAGTCTTGGCCCGGGCCGGCTTTGCAGGGCGGCGCAACCGCACGCGCAAGATGTCCACCCGCACGCCGCTGCCCACCGTCAACGAGCGGGATACGGAGAACGTGAGTGCAGCCGGGGTTGAGTTTGCTGCGGGGGCTTCCTTCGCGCGGCCGGTCGAGGGGTTCCGAGGGCGAAGGGGCGGCTTTGCTTCCGTGAGGGACCGAGGGAGACCGAGGTGCCCTTCGGGGTGACGCCCGGCGCTTCTTTCGTCTCAGGCGAAGGGTCAACCTTTCCCCCCTCCGGGGAGGCCTTCTCCGGATCCCCCTTCCACCCCCGTCCTCGTACAGCAGCCACGCCTCGGTGGGATGCTTCCCTCCCCTCCCTTCGCCACACCCGGGGCCGGCTTCTTTTCCCCGGGCGACTTTCTGTCCTTCCTTCGTGCTGCGAGACTCCAGTCCCCCCTCCTCCCCCCGCAGTGCAGCCGCTGGGAAATATTTCTGGTGTGTCTAGTTCTGCTGTTGTTGGCCTGCCAGTCTCGGTGTGCGTGGAAGCTTTCCAGCTGGTTGGGATAGTCGGTCGTCCGTGGGCAAGCAAGAGGAGGGGAAGGAGCGGGTAATCTGGGGAGAAGGTAACCTTGCAGGTAAACTTTCTGCTCGGATCTCTCGACGCTTCTGCTAATACTGATTACCCACTGGAACGGACATCCATATTTTTTTTCTTGGGATCCTCTTGGGATCCAGTAGTCATTCAGTGTCTGCCACCCGGATCTTCTAGGCCAGACAGAGATGCCTATATTGTGACCTCCAAAAGTAGGGCTTCTCTGTCAATCCATCATCCGTAGCAAGGAGTAAGATTCCCCCGCCCCCACCCGAGTTTTCCTGGTACTTAGTTTTGTTTTGTCTTGTGCAGAATTCCTATATGTTCATCTAAACAATTACTATTGGACACTGTCTTCACATAACAGCCTCAGAAATAAAAAGGAATGGTTAGTTTTTACTGGATGGTTGTTATAGGAACAGTACAATAGGGGAAAACAAGAATAAAAAGTCTTAATACATGCAAGTATTTTTAAATAGTGTTGTATAAACACAGACAAATTCAAGGATGCAAGATGTTAGACTTGGGGTAGCAGAAATATGACTGGAATGCCCATTTCACATTGTTAATGGTTGCTTGTCTTGTGAAGGAAGAGAAATTGAATATCCAAGTTGTATAAAATCTGGCATTATATACTGTTTCTGGTAACATGTCAGAATTTATTAGAAGTGAGAGAGAAAAGACATTTGAGATACAATAATGCAATAAGAGTTGAATTGACCCATAGTTTTACAGTGTTCATGTGAAATATGCCATCACTGTTGATGGTGCTTATTTTTCTAAGCAAACATACTATTCACTCTTTTCTGGAATTACTGACAGTATGCTAGGCACCATTTATCAGTTCTAATTTGAATAGTTGCATTTAATGGGAAAGTGTGTGGCAGCAATGGTGGGAAGGAAAGGAAATGCTGACTGTAAAAATAGCTTTGCTTTCACTGGCTCAGTGTAATTAAAGAATTCCAGACTGTTTTAATCAGAATGCTGTATGAAGAAATTGTATGGATACCCACCATATCTTATGCAGATACTTCAATAATCCTGATCTAGTTTGTCTTAGCTAATACTTTAATATGTAAAGTTAAAAAAAGACACAGTTTTTAATGCAGTGTAAGGATCCTGTCCCACTTCCATTTTAGAGAAAATAAGTTATGGCAGGAAAGATGCATAAATTTTTGTGTGTGTGCATAGAAACATACATTTATCGTCACATAGATAACTAAAAAAATTCTGTTGAAAAGAGTCAATACTTGTGTCTGTTTATAATACCCCCCCCAAAGTACAAAAAATAGCAAAAAAAACTTTTACATGAAACTATTGTTGCTTACCAACTTGGATAAAACTATTCTTTCTGATTAATGGTAAGTTACTTAGTTTTGAAAATGTGATGATTCTGTGCATTGAACCTTGAGGGCATTGGTTGCAATGAGAAACAGGTGATGGACTTTAGAAATAAATAAGGTCTCTGAAGTTGCTTCACTGTAGATTGAATAGAGTTAGTTGGTAATTGGATTTGAGTAAGTGCAGGACAAACAAATCATGAATGTGGTTCTCGGGGTAAAATTTATTAGGGAAACAGGCAACTCTAGAATATTGAAAAAGATTATTTAATTTCTCTAATAAGTTTCAAACCGAGAGTATGTTTTAGCAACCCCTACCATTTATTGTAGACCATGTATTAGAACTTTTATCTAATTTTCTTACTGTAGTTAGTTTGTTCTAATGAATTACAATCTGAAATAAGTATGGTTGCTATTTTCTCTTCTCCCCATATATAATTTTCCTAGAGTGAGTCAGCAATTGATAAAATAATTGAAATACTGTAGACAAACAGTTGCTTTTAAAATAATTTTTATTTTGATTTGTAGTCCTTTCCCAAGTTGAATATTCTTATACTCAAGTTTTTAAAATTATTATTACACTAAATATTATCCAGAAAGGTATTGATATTTTAAAGAATGAACCAAATAGGATTTCAAAGAATTGATTTCTCTTTGTCTGCACTCACTGCAGCCTCTGCAAAGAAAAATGAAGGATAATAGTTTCTCTAGACACAATGCTCTTGGCTATCAGAAACTCTTCCAGAGGCAAATCTGTTTAACTTTAAAAGGAATGTGATTTATAGATAAAGTGCCAACATTCTAGATTTTCAGCCAAACCGTGATCTGAAAGATGGGGGAGAAAATATGTTTTACATTGATTGCCTGTATTTGACATTTTGCATGTTGGATTTTAAAGTTTGAGTTGATCGTTTTGTTTCTTTTATTCGGTGTATGGATGACAGTCCTTTACTGGTTGTTCATCTTATAATAGTTAAAACGAGCTGGGAAGCATTTAATGTTCAAATGAATGTTCTTTGGATTCCTGTAGTAAACTTCAATATATTTTATTGAAATATTTGTTTTCCTAATAATAATACATAAAAATTCTGGGGGGAAAGCCAGGATTTCCATGTAAGATTTAAACAATAAAAGATGGCAGGTTTTGTTTTTCACCTGGGATCACAAAAAGATAGGGCTTGAGAAAAGATACAGGAGAATAATATGTAGACATAAAACAGCACTGCACTACTATCACTGTCATGTTCTCAAACTTAATAGGGCTAGGATCCATTTTGGGAAACAGTTTAAGGAATTTTAAGGGCTGTGGGAGGTACCTTAATTGTTTGCACGGTTATTGCTCCTTAAGCCCAAATCAACCCATCTGAAATATTAAAAAGGCCTCAGATTTTTGGCATCACCCAGTTGGGGTCTGGAGACCACAGTGCTTTTTATGTGCTTGGCATGGGATATGAGAATGCTAACATTTGATATTTCCTTTTATTAAACAAACTTTTATTTGTATTAAATGAACTTGTTAGTTTCACTTTTAAATGTTCCACAACTCTTTGTTGACTTCTGTAGATTGGGCCCATTTTCATATTAGTAGGCTTGTGTTGTTGCCATAAGAAATCAAATTTAATTAACTGATTATGTAGCCATTTTTTTTTACTTATATTACATTCTTCCAATTTTATAATATAAGGATTTCTCAGCTTGTAGACCATCTCACTTCCTGTGTATGGATGAGGATATAGATAGAATTCAGACTGTTTTGATGATGTAAAAAGTCCCACTGTATCTACTTTTCTGGAAATAGCTTTTGTTTTCTTGTCTTGGAAGCACTAGAGATGTTTGCAGAAGGCTCTAGAGATCAAGCCCACCATTACAGGCAATTAAAGTCCAAGGCTGACTTCCAAGTTTGTTTTAGATAAGACTGCCTGAAGTCAGACTCAACTTCTGCTGACTACCTTATTTTCCCTGTAGTTTGCTTGGAATAGTACAAAAGTCATTCACCGTTGTCTAGTTCTACTGTCATAAATAGTGAATATCTTTTTTGTTAGCTCTTTGTAGCTTTAATTTGATGAGTCTTGCTTTCCTTTAAGAAAATTGAGGTAACTCAGCTACTGTGCACAACAATTATCCTATTATAGTTTGGAAGTAAGAAATGCACCCTCTGCCATAAGACACCAGAAATGAAGGTGCCGAACAAGAATTTTTTTAGAAACTCTAACAGATATAGGATATAAGACCCAGAAATGTTAAAATGCTTGTCTCATTGTTGATGCATTTGTCAGATAATATGCTATTTCCCGGTTTTTCTAGAGTAGTAATGTACAGATGAAATTACTTTCAAAATAGTAGTCTCATGTTCTCAACTTAAATGACTTTAAGAAACATGTGAAGGAAACAAAAAGTAGCTGAGAGATTAAAAGCATGCATACCTCTGACTAGTAGGTATGAACTCACTAATTGTGAGTTTACACATTAATTTACAGCAAATCAGTATTCTGTTGTTACTTATTTTCATATAATGAATAACAATGATGGTATTTCTTATGCCTCTTATTTAATATTGGACACTGAATTAATTTCAAGAAGAGATGTGTGGACTCTGTGAACCAATCTCTCCGACTCCTAGATGTGCAGCTGGAGAAAAAATGTGATAGGAAAACTTCAGAGTCATTGATAGTTGGGTGGCATTCAGGTTTAATATATTATGGCTGGTTGCACAGCCAGACATTTAGACTGGATTTGGTAGTTATCAAGTCATTCCCAAGGACTCCACCACCACCATCTTAACTTTTTTGACTTCCCCCACCTACCCGCTACTTAATTTATTAAACTTGTAGGCAACATTCAAGGCTAGCTATAATTATGAAGTAGAGGAGTTGCCATAGTGAGTAGTTCCATTTTTGTTTTATTATAAAATAAACATTATTTCATAGATTTGGGAGAGGTGAGCAAACTGGCTGAAAACAGTGTAAAGAAATCAAATTATTTGGTTTTGTGAGTAATCGTTACATGGTTACTGCTGTTTTAAAGGTATTAAGCAGGTGTAATACTGTACTTTCATGTTTGTAAAAAATATTGGAATATCAGTAGAAACATATTTTGGACACATGTATTTTGTTATTTTCTTCATTAAATGTAAACGTTAAGTTCTTGAGGATTGGGGTAGAATATGGTAGCAATATCTTGCTATTGTTTGTAACTGCTGAACTCTGATTCAGCGATAAAAAAATACATCTAATAAATAACATTGTTTTATATCCCTTATGACTGTGTGATGTCTATGCAACCTTTCAATTCCTTTTCAGTGATCAGTCAAATATCTGACTATCTGAATTGATGACTCAATACTGCTGACCACATGTTGAGAAAAAAGACTGAGTTGAATTGTTTACTTATCTGCCTTAAGAATTTCAAACTTACCTCTGATCTGAGTCAGCATTGGTCATTTTCAGAGTTCAGAACACACTGTTGTATTTCTTATCAGGAAATATAGATGGCTAGTTTGGCTGAAAATCACAAAAATATTCTTTGTTAATTAGGATTGACCTGTGGTGAGTTCTGCTGTTTCATCTGGAGGTAGAAAATCACCTATCTTTAGTCCACTGTTATAATAACGTATGCATACTGTTAATATGCAGGCTACGTCGCTTTGTATCTTCTTGTACTTTTGACTTCAAAGCCATAGTGTAAGAAAAGTATTTAGGGGAAGAAATCAAATAAATATAGCGGTTGTCATCATGGTTTTTTTTAAATTGCAAAATTGCCTACAAGTGATGACTATCCAACACAGATTATAATCTATCAATAAAATATACATAAAATCAAAATATGGCCTTTTCAGTTTAGAACTACCGTATATACTCGAGTATAAGCCGAGTTTTTCAGCCCACTTTTTGGGCTGAAAAAAGCCGCCTCGGCTTATACTCGAGTCTACAACTGGATCCGGCAGTGCTGTTGCCTGTTGGAGGAGGAGGAGGCGAACCAGCCTGCCATCGCCAGCCACCGCTAGCCCTGCCGCTCTTCCCACCCCCTTCCAAGCCCCACAGTCCAGCGGATGGAGCAGCGAAGCCCCGGGGCTTCGCTGCTGCTCCCCGCATTTTCTGCACGGGGATCCCTTGGAGAGGGGATTCCAGCCTGCCATCGCCAGCCACCGCCACTGTTCCCTCTAAGGTGCGCGCGTGCGCGGCCGCGCACATGGAAAGAAATCCCCGCGCAGAAGTTTCTAACTGCCGCGCAGAGATTTCTACCAAAGCAAACGTGGGAAGTCCTTTGCAGGCGGCTGGAACTGGCCTCCCGCAAAGGACCTCCCCAGAGGAATCTCATGTCCTGCAGCCCAAACTTTCTCCTCCCAGCAACTTGGCCTGTTGGATACAGTTGTGGCGGGGGAAGAATGGGCTGGGTGGGCTGGCTGGCTGGGGAGGAGGGAGCCCTTTAAAGCCCTGCTGCCGCGTCTTCCCAGCAAGACTTCCTTTCGGCTCGCGGTTTCCCTTGCCTGCCTTAACCAAAGCTTGGCGCCCCGCCTCTGCTTTTGCTCTCCCTCCCTCAGCTGTGCAGCAGCAGCAGCTCTCAGCCTAGGGCGTCACGCAGGCTGTGGAAGGAGGGGGAGGAGGAGGGAACCAAAGAGAGGATTTTAGGGGCCTGCGCCCCACAGCCAGGACCGTCCTTCCGCCTCAAGCCGCGTTTCTTCGTGCAAAGCCCTTCGGGCGTCAGGCGGAGCTCTTGGGTTGCCCAAACCAGTTCCTCCCAGGTTCAAAACTACGGAGGGAGGAACTGGATTGGGCAACTCGCGCTCACACACACACACATACACACAGAGAGAGATTCGGCTGCGTCCGGCTCATTTGCAAAAAGCCCAGAAAAGGAAGTCGGTCGGGGGCAGAGGAGGGGGGGGGGAGACCCGTCGGAGAAACCGACGGTCCCGAGGCCGGAGGAGGGGGGTTCTTCCCCAGACAGGGCTCACCAGGAGAGGGCGAGGCACCCCTCCCCCATCTCCCTACTGTCAATGTCGCACAGGAGGGCTGTTTCTATCTCGGTGCTTTCATGGAGAGTCAGCGAGAGATCCAAGCCATCCAGCGAAGGCAGACTGCTGTTTAGTAAGAATGTTTTAAATATTGCATTTCAGCTTATTTGTCATGGATTGGTGATCAACCTACTTGCAAATACAAATTCTTTTTCATATGGCGTCCTGGTGCTCTGCAGATTTTATTTGATTTTAGAAAAAGAAAATAAAGGCTTCTTGGTCCACCTGGACCGGAAAGTCAAAATCCAGAAAATTAACCTTGTTTAGGAAAGTTTTGCACTGATGGAAAAATAGTGTTTTCCAGTGAAAGTTTTTTCCCTACTTTTCCTTGTTTGCTTTTTTGGCCTCTATTCCTTCTCTACTCTCCTCTTTTCTTTCTTCCTTTTTTCTTCCTTTTTTCTTCCTTTTTTCTTTCCTTCCTTCCTTCCTTCTTTCTTCCTTTCCTCTTTCTCTCTCTTTCTTTTTTCTGCCTCTTTTTCTTATCCTCCCACCCTCCTCTCCCCTTTCTTTTTCTCTTTCTCCTCTTTCCTTTTTTGTCTCTCCCTCTGTCTCTGTTTCTCTCTCCCTCTCCCTTCTTTCCTTCCTCCCTCCCTTCCTCTCCCCTCTTTGTTTGCTTCTTTAAGTGCTCCAATTGCTAATCTACATCAGTTGGTAATTTATTCATAACTTGCTAAATCACTGCAGACTATTGGATAAGAACAATTAAAATCCTAGGAAAATGTCCTTTCATGAAAAATTACTTTTTCAGTTAACTCTGCCTGACATTAGTTGGGTGAACAGAAATATTAGTTGGCCAATTCTAAAAGGGAGCACCAGAAAGAACTTAAAATATTTTTTAAGAGAGCTGGGTTTTTCATTTATATTATATGTATGAACAGAATTAACACAAATTGCAGATACCAATCAAACATAAAGAAAAAAAGGATGAAATAATGCTCATTTTAAAAAACTCAGTGAAAATAAAAACAATATACCAAGAAGGTGGCATACTGGTTGTGATTTGATCTCTTCGGGGGATCCCGGGGATCCCCTATACAAGTATTTTAATATTGCAGACTTGCAGTATTATAAGTCATACTGATATTATAGAACACTTTAATTAAGCGGGTCCCTTGAATAAACATAACTTTGAGTTTCAAATAACACTGATTTTTATTTTTGAAATTTACCGTAGCTGCTGCATTTCCCACCCTAGGCTTATACTCGAGTCAATAACTTTTCCAGCTTTTGGGGGTAAAATTAGGTGCCTCGGCTTATATTCGGGTCGGCTTATACTCGAGTATATACGGTAGGTTCACGTATTTCAGTAGAGCATAATATTATTTGTTTGCTTTAGCAATAGCAGCAGTAGTAGACTTATATACCGCTTCATAGGCCTTTCAGGCCTCTCTAAGCGGTTTACAGAGAGTCAGCATATTGCCCCCAACAATCTGGGTCCTCATTTTACCCACCTCGGAAGGATGGAAGGCTGAGTCAACCCTGAGCCGGTGAGATTTGAACCGCTGAACTGCTGATCTAGCAGTAGCCTGCAGTGCTGCATTTAACCACTGCGCCACCTTGGCTCTTAGCACTACATGATGAACGAACTAGGCTATTAAACATTGCCTTGGTGCAATGCATGAATTCAGTATATGTCATTAAAGTCGTTGCTCACTTGACCATATTACTATGCCAGACAACCACATTTTAAAATTTTTATTTCTATTATTATTCCTATTTTCAATTGCACCCACTCATGAATGACTTTAAGAAATTTCCAAACAGTATAATCAGTTAAAACACAATAATAAAAATGATCATGGTTTGAAAATATGAACATCATTTCTATTTCTGATGGGACTAAAAATTAACTAGTCCAGTACTGATATATGAAGAATAAATGGTTAATTTTGACAATAGATTAATTTTATTACTAGCATTTTTGTTGATTAGATAAAATAAGTGTTGTGATATTAAATGAATTCTTAAAGCTATTATAATGAATTGTAACATTAAAAAGTTATATTGTAATGTTTTAATCATGAATATTAGGTATTGATATGTTCTTTGAACATACTATGGTTCCTTTCTTTTGCTTTTATTCTTAAATACTAGCACCTACCTACTGCTACCAAATTGCAGCAAACATTGCCTAAACTATATTATCTGTTACACCTTGATTATTGTCTTGCTACTGATTACTATGTTTCTATTTTCAGTCAATGCTTTTAGCTACAGCAGGTGGTCAGAAACAGGAACTTCAACATACTGTGACTTCTGCAGGGTTAGTAGATGATCAGCTTTAATAGCTTCTTATTATGCTACCATAATAAAATGACAAAAGGAGGCTGCTACAGTGATGAGAGAAAGTTTGTGAACCTTTATAATTATCCATAATCCTGCAGTACCATGACCTACAATGTGATCAGAGCTTTATCTAAGTTCTATTAATAGATAAAGAGATTCTGGTTAAACAAACAACATGCAACTGTGTCATATCTTTATTGAACACGTTACCAGGCTATTGAGATCCAACTCAACTCAAAGCAGGATTCTCACTGAATCATTTTACTAAGAAAGCAAGTGATAAGGTTCCAGAATGCTTTCATCTTAGAACCTAGTTTATTTTTCAGTTTATTAGGAGAGAGGTTTTCCTCAACTTTTTTCTTCTGTCCTTCCTCAGAACCAATGAGATGACTATTTTCTTCTCAGATAAGTGAATATATATCTTTGTGTGTGTGTGTGTGTGTCTACACACACACATGTACATACATATACACATACATACACACAGGCTTTGAACAAACCACTGTGCACCTTGATCAAATTTAGTGTCTTTGCTGGAAACGGTACATTATGCCTGCAGACATGGTCTTTACAACACAGGCATATGGAAGTAAAATAAATGATATCCAACTCAAAAGAAATTGTTGGAGATCCTAGAAGAGAAGAGTTGATGCTCATGAGGCTAACAAGGGCTATAAAACTAATGCCAAAGACTTTAGCTTCCATCAGTCCAGTCGTGCAGAAAATATACACATGAAGAAAACATACTTCTGTTTCCAGAGTTGTCCAGCAAAAATTGTTGTAGCAGCAAAGCATACAAGAGCTTGAGAGGTTTTCAGATGCTGTTTGTGTTTTGAACAGCCCTGTAGTTTGCTGTTGAAACCCACATTTTGTGGTTAGAATTAGGGTGTCTTGTTAGAATGCAGTGTTTCATTTTGGCTAAATATGAGAAACCTCCTATCCCAGTTTGAAACTTCAATTTTTTATCCTGTGGGCTCAATTAGATTAGAGAAAATAAAATACTCCACAGGCTTGGGAATATCACGTGGGGCCCCTTTGTTCTCTAAGGATCTACATAGGTTGCAATTCCTGAGAAAATGATGGATTTTGGATTATACCAGCAAATTCTATAGGAAAATGTTAAGTTACTTGTCTGTGACTTGAGCTTTAAATGAGTGTAGGATATGCAACAGACAATTCATATTTTAGAATCTGATTTTCATGAATGATTGTATGATGTAAAACAAGGGATCAATGTAAGTATATCAGTGAGTTGAAGCAATTCTATAAATAGAAATCAGCCAAAATACCACCAAATTCGTGTGATGGATTGATCAACAGATACAGAAATTACCATTGTTGCTAAAGGAGAGGCTAGCAGTTAACAAGTAAGGTTTGCATACAGGTAGTCCTTGACTTACAACCATTCATTTAACGATGTTCAAAGTTACAACACCACTGAAAAAAAGTGACTTATGACCAGTTCTCACACTTATAACCATTGCAATAGCCCCACAGTCACACAATCAGACATGGAGTGCTTGGCAACCAGCATTTAATTACAATGATTGCAGCATCCTGGAGTCCTGGGATTGTCAATTGCAACCTACCTAGGGAGCTTCTGACAAGAAAAATCAATGTCGGATTCACTTAATGACTGCATGATTCACTTAACAACTGTAATGATTTGCTTAACCATGGCCAAAAGGTCATAAAATGGGATATGACTACTTCGCAACTGTTTTGCTATGCAACAGAAATTTTGGGCTCAATTATGTTTGTAAGTCAAGGACTACCCATACTTTTCACAAGAAAGACCATGAATGTTGCCTTAGAGCCATGATGTGAACTTATGGCACACATGCCACAGGTGGCACGGGGAGCCATATTTGCCAGCATGGTAGTCCTCGGCTCTGGAGCACATCCGTGCATGAGCCAGCTGATTTTTGGCCTTCTGGAGGGCTGGGGGAGGCCATTTTCACCCTCCCAAGGTTTTAGGAAAGCCCGTGAAGCCTGGGGAAGGCAAAAAACAGGCACAATGGGTCAACCAGAAGTTTGTTCCTAAACTTCAGGTTGGGCCATTTTTCGCGCGTCCCAGGCTTCAGGAAAGCCTCTGGAGCCTGGGGAGGGCAAAAACTCCCCCCCCTCGCATGTGGGGGGTCAAATGCACATGTGCTGGGGGATGACATGTGTGCATGCGTGTGCGACGCACATCTGTAGAAAAAGGTTAGCCATCACTCCTTAGAGTGTTTCTTAAGGTATGACATTGTACATTGTTTTGTGTGGTGCTTGTTTCTTTATTAATAGGATTTGAAAGTCTGATCACATTGTAGGTCACAGTACTGTACTGCAGGGTATTAAAGGTTCATCAACTTTTACCACTACAGATAATCTTCAATTTATGACCACAATGGAACCAAAATTTCAGATGCTAAGAGATTAAATATGATGTTACATGATTGCATTGCTTAGTGACAATAATCATGGCAGCTGCTGCTTGTTAGCTGAGGAACCACACCACAAGCCAAGCCGATCTGGGCTTCTTCTCTCCCAACCCCAAACCTCAGTAAAAAAGATAAGGGCATGCCTCCATCGCCCCCCTCCCCCGTTAATGCCCATTTGGCCATCCTACACTGCCACCAGCAGTCCCAAGGCCACATGATTCTACTCCTGCTTGCAACACTGTGATTCTGGGGCTTCTTGGTGCACTGCAGCTCTGGGGTTGTAAGAAGGTACATAAACCAGCCATAGTGGTACCAGTAGTTATGGGCAGAATGAATGCCATATCAAAAAAGTATTGGATGGAAAATTGACAGAATTTCTATCGGTCTGTTGCAAAAGACCATACTCTTTGGACCCATACATATATTATGTTAATACATTATGACATTTTAGGTTCCTGGGAAGAATTCAATGTGCAGGAAGTCCAACACCAGCTAAAAATCTGGCAGCTGTAATTTCACATTGTTGCATATATAATAATATTAATAATTTATTAAACTTGCATACCGCCCAACTCTCAACGACTTATACTTAGATTGTCCTTGGAAATTCTTCAAACTTGTGGTGCTACTAAATTAAGTTAAATGCACAATGGGTTTAAATAAACTTGCATTAAAAAAAGCACAAAGGTTGGCAATAGATTCCTCCTCAACCATTGATCATTAAAAAAATAATATGCAATAGTTGTGGTTGCTGAGAATAAGGCTGTATATTTCATAATCTGGCATATAAGAGATTAATGCAAATTGGAGTTATCATGGCTATTGCAGCCTCAAAATACACAGGTCTCCTGCTCTTGGAATTCTTCACTGTCAGGCTTCACACCAATCATAGCAGTAACTCATAGCTCTCTGGACATTTAACACCCCACTCGGCACTTGGGTGGACTTGGAAGAACACTCAGACACAACTTGGTAAATTAGAATCTTTGCTGAAAGCAAGGTTGAAGACTTTAACTCATAGTTGACTGCCTGCTGCAGAACAGATAATTGATCATGCTCAATAATATGGGAAACACTGCTTCTCACTTTACCAGCTTCAGCCCTTTATCCAGAATTGTGGCTTAGTTGCAGTCATTAACCAAGCTGGAAGCATCAAATCAGGGAACGCTAGTCATAGAGGAGATTTTTGCACATTGTGATGCAGTAATATTATTGTGCAGTAATACTTTGTGCTAGTAACATGTCATATTTTTGTGCTGCATTTCCAGTATAAAAATGTCATAGAAAAATTGCTTTTTGAGGGTAAAACGTAAATCCTATCTTGCATAGCAGTATATACTTTCTGGTTTGGATGATTCCTCAATCCATTCGACAGGAACTTTCGGTTTTCTTTCTGAGAAAGTATATTTTCTGTTGTTATGCTGAACATTTTGCCAGTTAGAATACTATTGACATTTTTATTTCAATTGTGACTAAACAATGTTGATTATACAGCTATATCTGTATTTATCTACATCTATCAACATATATGAAATCAAGACAACTGATAATGTATTTATGTACTGCAGGCAGATTTTGCTTAACAACTGTATTTTCAGTGACTGTTGAAACTTACAACAGTGCTGAATGAGTGCACTTACAACTGGTTCTTGTAGTTATGACTGTCACAGCATCCCCTTAATCACATGATCATGATACAGGTGCTCAGTGTCTCATTCACAATTTACAAAGTTGTAGCTCCTCACAGTTATATGATCATCATTTGCAACCTTCTTTGCCAGCTTCTGACAAAGTCAATGGGGAAGCTGGCAGGAGGTTGCAAATGGCAGTCATGTGACATCCCTGCTAAATGACCTCTGGGGATTCACTTAACAATGGCAGTTGAAAGTGCTGGAATTTCCATGGTTAAGTGGCACTGTCATATGCCATGCTTTAGAACTGCATTACTTAATGATGGAAATTCCAGTCCCAATTACTTTCATGAAATATCTGTATATTTCATAAATTATCCTTTAAATTTAGTTCATGTCTGACAACCAACTTATTAAGCTCTTTACTATTTTATTTATTTATCAAATTTATATGACTGGACTTTGGATGCATACAACAATAAAATGTGTGTGTGTATAACAATAATAACTTAAAACCATGATAAATAATGATTAAAAACATTCAAAACTATAAAAACAGAACTAGAAAAGAATATATGGAGAGATGTTGATAATAATGGAGCACCTCATGAGTTCACCCATCCCCTGGGGCCTCCAGACTTAATGGCATGACTAGGCCTTGAAAAATATGGTAGTTTTATCTATATAGTCTACATTGTCAACTCACTGTCATTTAAGTTATTTTTTAAAAGGTCTGTTTTTGCCATCAAAGTTCTGTGTTCAGCTTCAAGGTGCCTTTTTAGATCATTCTAGTTTAGTTATTCATTACTTAGTACTTCACCCCAGATTTCACACTATGGCTTGACAATTCCATGATCAATAAGAAATGTGAAACTCTTGTCTAAAAAGATTCTCTTTGTACTGTTATTTTACCATATTTTGAGGTTATACAAGTCCAAATTTGTTTTTAAAAAGTCAGTGCTATATTCACAACTTAAATTACTCATCTTTTCTGCTTTTTTAACATACAGCAACCAGAGATTCTATACAGCACACCCATAGTATCACATAATAACTAGGTGCCCAGCAAGATATA
This sequence comes from Thamnophis elegans, assembly GCF_009769535.1. Taxonomy (NCBI): domain Eukaryota; kingdom Metazoa; phylum Chordata; class Lepidosauria; order Squamata; family Natricidae; genus Thamnophis; species Thamnophis elegans. The sequence continues at coordinate 87,749,253 of NC_045544.1, read as the reverse complement.
ATAACTAAGCATACAGGGAAACAAACCTATTTATATTATTGCAGTACAGAATTTTTAGTGAAGGCCACTGTAAGTCAATAAGAAGGGAAGGCCTATAGATGCTGAGAATTTGAAGTTTGCAGAAGAAGAGGTGACTCTCAAAGATAGCAGAAAGGTTGTGTATACATTCAGGTCAAATTCGCCTCTTTCTGTTGAAAATCTACTTAGCGCTGTTGAATCAGCTTTCAGCTCATCATGAACCCTGTGCAGAAAGAACTTTCAGTTTATCAACAAGACTGTGGTGTTCCACCCTAAAAGGCTTGGGAACTCATTTTAAATTCTTGACTCACAAGTGAAAAACCACTGAATTAGACATAGCAAGTCAGATAGAACATAGTTTTCTGCCATGCCACCCACTCTGGAACATCATTCCTTCTGAGGTTAGAATTTCCTGTCCATGTTGACTTTTCCTAAGGCCTTGGTTGTATAGATAATAGATTAGATCATACCTAGCTGCTGTATCTTTTTAACATTATTTTGTGTTATTTTGTCTTTGGGGTTTCTTAAGATGTTGGCTATTTTTTGGTCAGTAGCCAACATCTTAAGAAACCTCAAAGACAAAATCCAGCTAGAAAACCAAGGACTCTACGAAATACCATGCAAAATCTTCCCTGCAACATACATAGGACAAACGAACAGGAGAATAAATGCACACATTGCAGAACACAAGAACGCAGTAAGAAAAAAAGAAAAAACTTCCTCCCTTTTCCAGCACCTTAAAGCTACAGGACATGAAATTGATTTTGAAGGAACCAGATTAATCTCCAAAACTGAACACTTCAACAAGAGAATAATTATGGAAGCTATCGAAATAGAGAAATAGCCCCACAACGTGAATAAATGTGATGATACCTCCCGCCTACCAGACATCTGGAAACCAGTCCTGATAAACAAACAAGCCCCACCCACCACCCATGCCTTTACAACACAACATAACAACGGACTCACAGCCAGCACCAATCAGTACCAATCTACCAATCATGATACAGCCACACATCCAATCAATCTACTTACTGAAACAACGCCAGCACTCCACACACCACCACCAAGATTTATAGAAAGAGGGCAGCTCTGGCCACGCTTTAAGCCAAAACACCAGCCTGAGGATGGCGAGTGAGACCTCGCCGAAATGTTAGCAAGACAATCTCAATCTTACACGGGAAAAGATCCGAATACAACGAGACCAGCATACATGCATCACACACACACACACACACATATCTTGGTGGGGTGTGTGTGGAGTGCTGGCTTTGTTTCAGTAAGTGGAATGATTGGTTGTGTATATCCCCATCTCCTTTCAAGCTTATAGTTTTAACATAAAACATAATGTTCCTTATAGAGCTAAAATATTCTCAAGTAGTTGTCTGCTGAATGTGTAAGTGCTTCATCAATTATGTAAGTCCATCTATTAAAATCCAGAAGAAAAGATGATCCTATGTTCTGACTGGAAAGGCTATTATATTCAGTTGTGTGCAGTAATCACCCCGTTAGCGTGGTGTATCAATTTCTAGTGGCTTAGGAGTAGAAAGGATGAGTTACTCTTCATTCACTGTTATGCACATATAAAATAATTTTACCCTTTCTTATGAGATAAGAAAATAAAGTAGGGAGGCTTTGAGAATTAGTACAAGGATTTAAGCTGAAAGATTCAGTATGGAAATATGAGTGTAGGCAATTTGTTTAAATTTTGAGAACAAATTTTCCAAATCAATTTGATAGTTTGCTTCAAAAATGTCTTAATTTGTGTACCGTATATACTCGAGTATAGGCCGACCCGAATATAAGCCGAGGCACCTAATTTTACCACAAAAAAACTGGAAAAGTTATTGACTCGAGTATAAGCCTAGGGTGGGAAATGCAGCAGCTACCGGTAAATTTCAAAAATAAAAATAGATACCAATAATGTTTTTGAATATTTATTTCAAAGAAAAACAGTAAACTAGCGGTGTATTCAATGAAATACTTCACTCACCTCATGATGCTGATGTCCCGCTGTGATGATGATGTCCCGTGTAGCCGCGGGAGCGATGTCCCGCCTCCTATGACACACGGCACAGTGATTCCTATCATTGGATCACTGTACCAGAGGAGGTGGGACATCGCTATGTGGCTGCTTGCCATAACAAGGAGGAGGTGGGACATCGTTACAGAGCGGCAGGAGGGGGAGGAAGGGGAATCGTAAGACAGCCCTGCATTACATCAGAACGTGAGGAGGGGGGATGGTGCGGTGCGCGCTGCGCGGCAAACTGACACAGAGGGAGGGGAAACTCACAGGGGCACTGGGCCATTCACGAGTGTCACCCAGCGGCATGGCCCCGCCCCTTTTCCTCCTCCATTTCGGGCAAATTTTTCACTGACTCGAGTATAAGCCGAGGCGGCTTTTTTCAGCCCAAAAAGTGGGCTGAAAAACTAGGCTTATACTCGAGTATATACAGTACTCCATTTTTGAAATAGTACTGAAGATGCTCCTGCCTCTTTTCCTTTTTTTTCAATTTGAAGGAGGGGGGGAAGGGAGTAGTATGGATGACAGCTGCTGTTACATATGAAAAAAAGTTTGATCAGAGGACATATCTATAAAAATGTGGAAATTGACAGAATATCTGCTTCAAAGCCAGATGGGAATATTTGAATGTTTGGACAAGAACTGCTTACTTTACTTACTGTCTACCAGTGATGGTGATGTTGAAAATAACCATGGCAAATCATTTTGTCTTTATGATGGCTTTCTTGAAACAGCTGAATGGAGACGCAAACAGCTGCACCATAGCAGATTCCATAGTGTTGTTGGTAATTTATGAATTTAGCCTGAATAGAAAATTAAGCACCATTCCAGTTCAGCTGCCTTAATGTCTCTGCACATGAGAGAAAATTAGTTGTCCTGAGGGACTGTCTAGAAACTTTGCAAAGTCTAGTGTTCCACTAAAATATAAACAATGAGTATTGCTAAATTTCTCAAGAGTTCTAGAATGCTCTTGGCTCCAGAAAAATAGTATGTGAAAGAACTGATCTATTTCCAGTATATGAAACTGATATGCTATCAAAAGCTAATACTCAGTTATGACCAAAGTTTTCTTGTAAAAGGCTTAAATTATTATCCATTTTAGTATGCTACAGTAGTTTAGATTGAGTTAAATTCATTGAGTCTGTATGTCACCTAATACCCATGACTCTGGATCTAAATGCAGCTATCCTGCCATTCGTGCTAAAATATTCCATAGTCATCACTGCCACAACAATAATGTGATAATGCATTCCTAAAGTAGACTTTATTTCTAGCTCCAAATTGTTTGCATCCCAATTTAGGAGGTAGGAATACCTGCTATTTTTATGAAATCTGAGAATTGATGGGAATGCTAATGAAATTAATTTAGAATTTACATGTCTAATTTGGATATTAAGAGGAGATTATTAGTTAAATAGTGTAGCTTATGGTGGGAGTTTGGCAATTTGGACATACACTATATTGCCAAAAGTATTCACTCACTCATCCATATAATCAGAATCAGTTGTGAGCGAATACTTTTGGCAATATAGTGTAGCTATAGCAACATGTTTTTAAGGGATCATCAATGGCATATCTTATTGCTGTGCCATTATAGCACTAGAAAACCTCTACTGAGTTAGTAGAGGCAATATTTGTAGTTAAAGGCAATGTTTGTGTGTGTGTATCGGAATGGTTCTGGTAGAGACTACTGCCAGTATGCTCAGGGACACGCAGCATGTGGAGAAGCAAAAAGCAGCATGGGGGTGCCTATGGCACCACCAGGAGAACCGGTTCCAGCGACCCAGGCCACCAAGCTAATACCAGTTTGGCCAAACCCACCATTGGTGTGTACACACACACACACACACACACACACGCACACACAGAGATGATACTTTGCATGATGTAATACCATTGCTAAATGGAATACCTATATTTTCTGGAGTGAGTTGCAGGATGGTCCAGTGCTAGTATTCTCATGTCCAGTTGGCCTCGAGACTGGATTGAAGCTGAAGCCACCCCTCTGTGTTCCTCCTTCTGACTCCAGTTTCAATCCAGTATGGCCTGAGACGAGAGACATTTATTTGAGCTCCTAAAATATATATTTCTTTCCTGGACCCTCCTCACCTCACCTCTTGCTCCAGTTAGTGGTAAGTATCCCTAGCGGTGGCTGTGGTTCCCAACCACCTGGGAGTTGCTTTAGAGAGCCTGGGAACTCTGGAGGCTCAAATGCCATTTCGGCGGCCATTTGAGCCGACGGCCACATGGTGGCTTTTTGAATTAGATCACATCGTTTTGGAGCCTCTTGGGCTTGGGATTTCGAGCCCGACAGTCACACACCAGAAGACAGAAAACATGGGCTGCCAATCGCCCTTCACATGCCTCTGAGAGAGACGAACTAAGGAAGCATAAGCCTTTAACCAAAACCTTCTCCAGGGCAGAGAGAATGCGGGCCTGGCAGGGCGCATTGAGCTCTTCCCCATCAAGGTCCAGATCCCCATTGGGGAGTGCATATAGAGGCCCTTCGCCAGGTTTCCAGATTCATTGGGTGAGAGGTTTGGGAAGCTACCCCTTTTCCATCCCTCTCTATGGAGGACCAGTGCTCTGATCTTGAAGATCCCAGCCCATTTGGGGCCCAGTCTGAGGGAGATACCATTAATAGACCCATTTTGGCCCCTCAAGCCGGCCTGGAACAGGGTAGGCCTAGCTGGGATAATTTGGATGTAGATGACCTACCTGTTTAGGCCTCCAAAATCCCATAGAGAGGGCCATATCGAGTGGCATCACTATAGGCCTGCAGTGACATGTCCCTAGACCTTCCTCGCAGGAGGGGGGTATGAATCCTCAAGGTCATCCACCTATTTCTCCCTCCCTCACCAGTGAGGGATCAATTCTGGGGAACAGGGTCCAGAGAGACCCAGATCTGTCTGATGATGAAGACACCCCTGTCCCAGATCCCCCTGCTTTTATGGGTTTATTCCCTCCAAATTTATTCCGATCACTCTTGTGCAAAGCGCGTGCTACTGCACAACTTGGGGGGGGAGGGACAAAGGACGGGGCCCAAGCTCAGAAACCTGAGGGCCCAGTCTTTTCAGAGCCACAGGCTGCCAAGGAAGAGATCCCAGTTACAAAATTGTTCTTGGAGGTGGTAAAGAAGCAATGGGAAAATCCGGGTGTTTTTCCTAATCCTGGCAGCAACGACAGAAGGTTCTACAACATTGAGCCAGATTTTTCCCAAGCTCTACTGATGCCCACGGTGGATCCCCCTGTGGTGGCCCTGGCGTCCCCTGCTTCTCTGGTTCCCAGGGATGTGGCAGACAATCTTAAGACTACTGACAAGAAGGCGGAGATGACCCTCAGGAGGACCTTCCAGTCGGTAGCTTGGGCCATCAAGGTGACATCCTCGGCATCTTTCTTCAACCGTACAGCTATCCTCTGGATGGAGAAGATCCAGGAGCATATTCCTCTGGAAGATGTTCAACTGCACCAGGATCTGAACAAGTTAGTGGCGGTCTCTCAATTTTCACCTGACGTGACCTTAAATGCTATGAAGTTTGCTTCCAGAGCTCTGGCTTCGTCCATGACTTCTCGCTGTCTTCTCTGGCTCCATGGCTGGCAAGCGGACAACAAGTAGAAGTAGTAGTTGGCGTCAGCCCCGTATGCAGGTGGTTCCTTGTTTGGAGTTTCCCTGCACTCAATTTTGGTCACGGACAAGAACAAAAAGAAGGTCCTTCCCACTTCGGCAAAGAAGACAGACTAGAAGGCCACATCCTATTACCACAAGCCATCATATCGACCACAGGAGCAGGAGTCACATCACAGCAGGTTTCCTTCCGCCAGGTTGGATAAGCAACCTGATAGGGGTTTTTCTAAGGATAGGCAGAGTTACCAACCCCAGGGAAAATGTCCCTTTCGGAGAGGGTGTGGTTGCCCTTACCACCGGGGCAAATAGGTCATCCTCCACCCCACCCATCAGCGATCTCCTGGCTCTGTTTTCAGAGGCTTGGGCGGAGATTTCTTCAGATGCCTGGGTCCTGAGTATGGTCATTTCTGGTCTCCGCCTGGAGTTTCTCTCTCTCCCCCTGAACCAATTTCGCACTTTTCTCCTGACAAAGAGCGCTAACAAATGCATGCAAATGTGTCAAGCTATCCGATACCTGCTTGACATAGCAGCAATAGAGCTGGTTCCCCTAGGTGGACCAGGGGTTCTATTCAAATTTATTTCTCGTGCCGAAATCTTTGGGAGGATGGAGAGCCATTCTAGACTTAAAACTCCTAAATCAGTTCTTGGTTTATCGCTGGTTCATGGCCTCTCTCAAGTCCATCTTGGCAGGTATTCGTGAGGGTGACTATATGGCCTCCGTTGGCCTCACGGAGGCATACCTGCATATTCCCATCCTCATGAAACATAGACAGTTCCTTATATTCTCTTATCTAGGGGCACATTATCAATACAGCATTGTTTTGACCCCCCCATACATGAGTCACACCGACACAAGATTACTGCTAAGACAATTTATTCACATTAAATTAACACAGCAACAAGACTTTGGTAGCAACCCAGACTTCCACAGATAAGAAATACACACCAGAGCTTCTCCAGCTTTAGTATAATAGTTGAGTCCTGCAAACAGACTCCTCCCAAAGTCTCTTCTTATATACTCTATTGGGAGGAGCCTAATCACAACCACCTGGCCCCAATTATCTTCTATATCTCAGTAGTTGCTGTCAGCGCTTATCTGCCCGTCTTTGCCTGGCGTCCAGGACCAATTCCCTTAGCTCCTCCCCACTGCTCCAGGGCCTAACATCAGGGACCAACTCCCTTTGGTTTTCACCGCTGCTCCATGCCTCAAGCGCTTTCTGGTGGCCAACTGTGATTGGGGTCGGCGCTGGGTCATCTTGTTCAGCTCTCCCTTCAGCACCTCCAGATTCTCTCAGATCAAACAAGGTTTCTGTATGTTTCCCTTCTGGTTCTCGGATATCAGCGTCTCTCTCCAGACCACTCTCACGGGCTCAGCGCCTCTCCCACGCTCCTTCAAAGAGTTTCATCGCTTAGGACATCATAAAGTTCTTCTCCTCAGGGTCCCGCCAGTCAGCCACTGGTTGTCTGGGTCTCCTCACAGTAATTCCAGTCAAAGGTTCTTTGGGGTCCTCTTTTCGTCCCACTCCCCAAGTCCATCTGGGTCGAACGGATCGTTCTTCCAAGTGCAGGCCAGCCATTAACTCCGTCTCCAAAGAGCATGCAGCTGCTCCCATATCTTCTTCTTGATCACTGTCTTGGTGGGATATCCCTTAAGTGTTGGGTGCACCCCTCTCAGAAGGTGTCAGCTCCGGGATAGGTGCGAGAAGAGATCCAGCTTAATGTCAAGGCTGCTTCACTTAATAACCAAGAAAGAAACCACTCAACTCCATTTTGCAGAATTAAGAGTACTTTTACTGATTATAAGTAAATAGAAGCTAAGCAAAGCTGGATCTGAGCAAAAGCAGGCAAAGCATCTGATATCGTACATGACCCATTCCCCTCCCCTTGGCAGTCCCAATCCATAGTCCAATCCAACGTCTCCCCAGCTGTCAGGTGGGAGACATCTTCAAAAATCATCATCAGGTTGGTATGCCGGACAGTTTGCTTTGGCGGGAAACTCCCTCCTTGCCACACGCGCAATAGATGGTGAGACCAACTCCCAATTAACAGTCCTCCTGTACAGATTATTTTCCCCTCCCAAATACCATGCCCTCCCTCCCCGTTTCAATGGCAGCCGAAAAGCAAGCAGCAAAACAGAGGCTGACACATAATCAAAAGAAAGCAATGAGAATAAAACAGCTAAAAGAAGAGGTTAATCAAGTATGAAAAAGTTATAAAAGATAACATTAATTTCCCAACAACATGCAAAAAAATATATATATAGGAAAAGAGCAGGTGGAAGTCACTGCTTGGAACAGATTGAAAAGGCTTATGCTGCAGAATGCCATGGATATCTGTATAGCAACATAATAGGGAACATTAAAAAGAATGCTTAGTAAAACAATGAAGTAAATGAGGATGTGGATGGAAACTTTTGTTGATTTTCAGAAAGTGACTAATAAAGTAAGTAGCCCTGAATTAGAGAATGGTTTGCATGAATCTGGAATGGCATATTGATTAAAATTAAAGAGTGTGGGATAATAAATGGATATTTAGGGAATAGTTCAACATTGAACAGGGAGTAAAATAAATTTGTATGAAATTCCCTTAGATACTTAATGATTTTACAGATAAGTGAATAATGAATTTTGTAGAGATATTTTGGTTGAAAATGTGAATGTACTTTTCTGTGCGTATGACACCGTGGTGTTAAGTGAGAACCCAGTTTGCAGCAAATATAGCAATAGCAATAGCACTTAGATTTATATACTGCTTCACAGCGTGACCCGACAAATGCGCGCATGACAAAAGCGCGCCAACAAAACCGCGGTGAGAAAACCGCAACATCATCAACGCGCCCACAACAGCGCGCCCACAACAGAGCGCCGACAGAAGCGTGATTTAAGGTAAGGGAAGCACGATTTAAGTTAAGGTAAGGGAAGCACGATTTAAGTTAAGGTAAGGGTTAGATTCAGGGTTAGGTTTAGGTTTAGAGTTAGGTTTAGGTTTAGAACTCGCGGTTATTACTTGTTTGTTGAAGGCGTGCTTTTGTCAGCGCGCTGTTGTCGGTGCGCTTCTGCGCTCATTCATCGGCGCAATTTAAAACTCTCAGTTTTCTCGCCGCGGTTTCGTCAGCACGTTTTTGTCGAGCGTACATTTGTCGGTGAACCGCTTCACAGTGCTTTACAGCCCACTCTAAGTGGTTTACAGAGTCAGCATATTGCTTCCAACAATCTGGGTCCTCATTTTTCCACCTTTGAGGGTTGGAAGACTGAGTCAACTTTGAGATACCTTAAGATAGACTGTATAGTGCAATGAGAATGGATCTGAATTAATGTAGTTGTGTTCGTCAGACAAGATGGAGGAAACAGTTGCAAGTTTTATGTTAATGATGGGAAAACCAGAACAACTACACAAATTTGCATGCCTTGTGTTTGTCATTATTTAAAAGCCTACTCTGTGATATGATGAAGTCACATGGTATGAGGCAGCTTCTGGGGGGGACGACGACTGGAAGGATGACCAAGAAGAGTTTTTAAAAGTATGCTTGGTTCAGACTATTTAGGACTACTACTCTTGTGATATTTCAGATTATACTTCCTGTATCCTTAACCATATTTATATTCTGAATTAAATTGTAGAGTATGAAGCTAAATTGCTTACCCTGATTTAGGGATTGAAAAAAAAATAAAGCAAACACATTCTTTCATATTTGGGAATTTATTGTGTTTTCTGAGAAAAAAAACAAGACTGGACTTTTGTGAAACATTATAGAATAAGAACAGTTGTACATTCTATTAATATCTCCTAGCTCTCACTTAACAGAGAGTTAAAAAGAAGATCAAAGACAACAAAGACCACCAGCCTGAGTTGGTAAATGCAGGTAGCCATAAGATTCTGTTATCTCATCCTTTTTCTTTGCAGTAAACCTGATTAACACAACCTTATGAGAATCAAGCTGGGTTTTTTTTACTGTTCATTAGAGAACTTGACATTATTGTAATTAAACACCAATGCTACACTAATGTAGTCTAATTAAACATGAATTAAACATCAAAAAGAGCCCTAATGGCATATTGGCTAGAATGCATTATTTCAGGCTAACTCTGGCTATAGCAGAGGTGGGTTGCTCCAGGTATGCACCGGTATGGGTGGACCAGTAGCGGAAATCAGCTGTATGTTTGCATACTGGGTGGTTTTTAAGAAGAAATAATATAGGACCGTGATGGCGAACCTATGGCATGCGTGCTACAGGTGGCACAAGGAGCTATTTGTCAGAGCACGCGAGACGTTGCCCTGTCAGCTGGCCAGCGTGCATGCACGCGCTGGCCAGCTGACTTCGGCCTTCTTTTGGGCCATTTTTCGCCCTCTAGAGTCTTGAAGCCTCCGGAGCGTGAAAAACCAGCCCTACGGGCAAATCAGAAATTCAGGAACGTACTTCTGGTTTCCTCGTATGGCTGGTTTTGGCTCTTCGGAGTGTTCAGGAGCCTTCAGGAGGCTTCTCTAAAGGCTCCGGAGGGCAAAAAATGACCCTACCAGCAAACTGGAAGTCACTTCTATCCTTTGGAGGTTGCTAAAATAAGCCAGATTGTTGGGAAAATATGTTGACATTGTAGACTTCTTAGAGAATGCTGTAGAGCAGGGGTCCCCAACCCCTAGTCTGTGGATCGGCACCGGTCGCAGCATGCCAGAAACCGGTCTGAGCAAACAAGTGAAGCATCATGAACAGAATGCAGGTAGCACATGAAACTACACTCTATTGCCAAAAGTATTCGCTCACCCATCCAAATAATCAGAATCAGGTGTTCCAATCACTTCCACAGGTGTATAAAATCAAGTACCTAGGCATGCAGACTGTTTTTACAAACATTTGTGAAAGAATGGGTCGCTCTCTGGAGCTCAATGAATTTCAACGTGGAACTGTGATAGGATGCCACCTGTGCAACACATCCAGTCATGAAATTTCCTCGCTCCTAAATATTCCACAGTCAACTGTCAGATGTATTATAAGAACGTGGAAGTGTTTGGGAACAACAGCAACTCAGCCATGAAGTGGTAGGCCATGTAAACTGATGGAGCGGGGTCAGCGGATGCTGAAGCGTATAGTGCGAAGAGGTCGCCAACTTTCTGCAGAGTCAATTGCTACAGACCTCCAAAAATCATGTGGTCTTCCGATTACCTCCAGAACAGTGTGCAGAGAGCTTCATGGAATGGGTTTCCATGGCCGAGCAACTGCATCTAAGCCATACATCACCAAGTGCAATGCAAAGTGTCGGATGCAGTGGTGTAAAGCACGCCACCACTGGACTCTAGAGCAGTGGAAACACGTTCTCTGGAGTGACAAATTGTGCTTCTCCATCTGGCAATCTGATGGACGAGTCTGGGTTTGGCGGTTGCCAGGAGAACGGTACTTGTCTGACTGTATTGTGCCAAGTGTAAAGTTTGGTGGAGGGGGGATTATGGTGTGGGGTTGGCCCATTAGTTCCAGTGAAAGGAACTCTGAATGCTTCAGCATTCCTAGACCGTTTGGACAATTCTATGCTCCCAACTTTGTGGGACAAGTTTGGGGCTGGCCCCTTTTTTTTCCAACATGACTGCACCAGTACACAAAGCAAGGTCCATAAAGGCATGGATGACAGAGTCTGGTGTGGATGAATTTGACTAGCCTGCACAGAGTTCTGACCTCAACCCGATAGAACACCTTTGGGATGAATTAGAGCGGAGACTGAGAGCCAGGCCTTCTCGTCCAACATCAGTGTGTGACCTCACATATGCGCTTCTGGAAGAATGGTCACAAACACACTCCTAAACCTTGTGGACAGCCTTCCCAGAAGAGTTGAAGCTGTTATAGCTGCAAAGGGTGGACCGACGTCATATTGAAACCTATGGATTAGGAATGGGGTGTCACGGTAAGTTCATATGCGTGTAAAGGCAGGTGAGCGAATACTTTTGGCAATATAGTGTATGTCCCTTAAGTCTGTGGAAAAACCGCTCTCCGTGCAACTGGTCCCTGGTGTCCAAAAGGTTTGGCGACGGTGCTGTAGAACACCATGAAGCAAGTACAGTAGAATCTTGGGTCACAACCACTTCTGATGATGACCAAATCGGGTCCCGATCAAAAAATCCGCTAAATGTGTCACTGGTGGCAAACACATCCTTGTGTGGCAATCAAACATAGCTGCGGCGATTTGCCAGCCGCAACAATTTCCCCTGCTGCACCATTTTTTTGTTTTTTTTTTTGTATGTGTATGCACAATCAGTTTTGCTTCTGGTCATGACCAAATCAGGTTGCGACTGAAGTCCTGGAACGGATTACGGTTGTGGCTGGAGATTCCACTGTATATAAGTCTAAGTGCTTTTGCTAGTGATATTGCTATGTTCCATTTTGGTGTACCAATCTGTAAGTTAAATATTTTATATCAACTGCTGATTCTATGTCATATCAAGAGCATCCCAATGTATAAGAAAACATTATAATAAATTGGCATTGAACAAATAATGCAAAGATTTTCATAGGTCAGCGGTTCTCAACCTGTGGGTTGCGGTTCTCAACCTGTGGGTCGTGACCCCTTTGGGGTTCGAATGACCTTTTCACAGGGGTCACTAAGACCATTGGAACGCTAAACTTTAAACTCCACCTCGCGTTCCTTGAAACCCCCCGCGGATGGGCTCCGTAGTCATTGCCAGCAGTGCAGAGCGTTGCCACGGCTCCACGCCATAGAAAACATAAGTGCGTGTGGACACCCTGTACAATTACAGCTTCAGAGACTTCCTAATGGCGGGAAAGTGTTCTCTGACAAAGCACTGCCTTGTCTTTCACAGCCATCTCGTTTCCAATGGGGGGGGGAGAAATTCTCTGCATGGATTCCCCCCAATTGGAAACGAGACAGCTGTGAAAGATGTCTGGGGTCCGGAGCCCATCCATGGGGGGAAGGGTCCCCCTCGCATTCCTCGTCTTCCCGGATGGGCTCCAGAGTCATTGCCAACCGCACAGAGCCTCGCCATGGCTCCCCACCATTGAAAACATAGGCATGCTCACACCCCATAAATTACAGCCTCTGAGACTTTCCCCCAGAGAAAAACGCCGCTGCCAGGTACTTTTAACCTGTGATTAAAGGTGACCACAATGTGTGTGAGTGAGAGACAGACAGACACACACACAGAGTGACAGATGCGGAGGGAGGGGAGAGAGACACACACAGAGACAGACAGAGAGCGGCACAGAGAGAGACAGACAGACAGACACACAGAGTCACAAAATTGGGGGAGGGAGGAGAGAGACAGAGAGAGAATGACAGAGAAAGGGGGGGGGAGGGAAGAGACAAAGAGCCACACACAGAGAGACAGACAGAGACAAAGAGAGAGAAAGAGAAAGATATATTCTCTTAATATATAGATATATTAAGAAATATTTCACAATAATTACGTATTGTTTTTGTGATTAATCACTATGCTTTAATTATGTTCAATTTATAACAATAAAAATACATCCTGCATATCAGATATTTACACTACGATTCATAACAGTAGCAAAATTACAGTTATTAGAGTAGCAGCAAAAATAATTTTATGGTTGGGGGTCACCACAACATGAGGAACTGTATTAAAGGGTCGCGGCATTAGGAAGGTTGAGAACCACTGCTCTAGGTATTGTATATACAATTCAGGCTGATCTAATAAAACACTAGTTATTTTCTAGCTATTTTTGCAGTCATTTTTCCATGGTAGGCCAGAGGAGTTTGAGAGAAGAGGTAGCACATGAGCCTGAGTTTTGTCTTTCCATACTAAAGTCCAGGAATGAAATAATAGTTAAAGCTTTTTGCTGTGCTGTTCTTACAGATTATCAACGTATTTGCTATTATGTTGTACACTTTTAGCTGCTGCCAGAAAATGATACATAAGTTTTTGTATATCCACTTTGAGTGGAAAGGATAATTTCATCTGTGTTCATAAATATCATCATCAAATGTCTAATTTTATTTAAAAATCCAAACTTTTACTACTGTTTGTCACCATCCAAAATGCATTCTATATTCAAAGTCTTCAGGCAAAGTTAGTTTAACACAACCTTGCCAGTGTGTACCATTCATTATTGCAGTAATAAAATTTTTCCCAAAGGATTAATAACTTCATTCTTACTGAAGTTTGCAAAATTAAGGAAACATTGTTATCATTAAGAATCACTCAAGAATATATGATCCTGGACAGACCAGAGATAATGATAATGATGGTTTATGATAGATTAGAAGCTGTTGTGAACTTTCTGTGAATTAAATAAGATAATATATTGTTAACAGAGGACTTTGAAGTTCAACTTTGCTGTTTGCTTTACCTTTAACTATGTTTGTTTATATATGTAGTAGATTGATGTCAGTTATACTGGTCAGGTAAACAAAAATGTAGATGTTCCTAAACTGTAGGCTTGTTTTTCAAGGTAGAAGGGAGATTATTATTCTTGAAATATATTTATCAGTATTCAACTAGGGAGGACAATTTATGTGTATGTATATTTTTAATGCAAAATTTTAATGTCTTGTTTAGTTTTGCTTTATTTTTGTATTTTTTCTCCTTTTTTGAGTTTGTATTTTAGCATTGTGAATAAACTTAAACTTATTGGACAAAAAATCTGCAAAATTATGGTACTAGAAATTTCTCTCTTTACAATCAAAATCGTGAATTGAGGAATTATGTGGTAGAATCCAAATGCTTGGATTCCCCAACACTCAAAAAGGTAGTAATAGTCTCATCCTCTGAATTGAGCTAGCATTCTAAACAAAGTTTATAGCTTTTTGCATGTATATAGTGTATTATATTATCCTATATAGAGTTGAGATATTTTTAACGAATAACCAAATAAAATGGTGAGTTGTGCTATATTCAATGTGGGTTCAAGATAAAATGAATCTACATCACAAATGATTTTTTTTATAAACTTAACCTATAAAAATGCAGAATATAAACTAGATATATAACATTTGATGAGAAGACAAATGCATTATTTTCCATTATGTTAAACATTTCCATTAAAATTTAAACTTTAATATTTAATAATCAGTAGACTATTGTAATAGCTATTAATAGTTCAATGTCTGCATGTGCTTTCCAGTTATTAATCCTTTCTGTTGTATTTGCTAAACTATACATATTATAATATGGCTTATCGTTTTCTTTGTAACTTAAAATAAATTATTAAATGTGTTAAAACATTTAGAAGAGATATGTATACAAAAATGTTTTTATATTTTTCCACATTGTTCTCTGATTTCTCTCCTTTAATGTCTTTGTGACTTCTTGGGTAAAAGAAAAGATTCAAGGATTATTTAATTGAAAATTAGATATCAGTTCAATTTAATTCAACTGAAATGTCCAAGTTTCAATTTAATAAAGAAAAATATTAAGAAAGGAAAGCATAGAATGTGCTTATTTTTAAAACATTATTTAGTTTCCTTAATCGTAATGAAAGTAATAGTAGTAATGAAACGTTTACAAAACAAATGATTATATAAAGCACTTTAAAAAATCGAACTCCTTTATACGGATTTGCTGTCATAATTTTCAAGTTTTTCTTTTCCCTTTATTTAACTACTTTAGAAATCATAAATCCTTTACAGTTCAAAGTAGTGATTATTGTTGTTTTTAATCTTGTAGCACACTTCTGCTGATGGATATTCTGAATCTCATATCCAACCCACAAAATCAAGTAGTCGACAGAATATACCACGTTGCAGAAACTCAATTACCTCTGTAAATGAAGAGCATCCTCACATTGGGAACTATCGCTTATTAAAAACAATAGGAAAAGGAAATTTTGCTAAAGTGAAGCTGGCTAGACATGTTCTTACAGGTAGAGAGGTAAGTTTCTTTAAGCTAGGCTTGATAACTATTATTTTGTTTTCAAAATGTTTGTCCAATATTTTCATTATTGAAAATAAAATCCGGCATATAAAGGTGTTTTTTTTTTCTTTTTGGCTGTCTGCAGTGTGTATACTTGAACTTCGTTCCTGAGGTGTGGCAGCTTTGTTAGTACCATAATAAGACATATAAGGCTAGCAGTTCTGTGGGCAGATTTTGGTCTGTCACTATATTTTTGTAAAACAGTTTATGGAAAAATTTTAAGTATAGTGTGAGTGGAAGAGAAAGAATTCCCTCCTTGACTTACTTACTCCTTTTTTTCCTAATGAGATTTCTAAATTAGAAGTAATCCAACTCAGGAGAAAAAGAAGTTGAAAATATTCAAGACAAAAACTTGTCCATACAAATGTGATCACTTTTTGCAGCCCTTTGACAAGCAGTCAGTGGGCAAGCCATATTCATTTAAGTTAGTGTTACAACTTAAAATTGCAGTGATTCATTTAACAGCTATGGCAAGAAAGATTGTAAAATGGGGCAAAACTCATTTAACAACTGTCTTACTTAACAACATTAGTTTTGGGCTCAATTGTGGTTGTAAATCAAGGATTACCTGTTCTGGAGGTGTGCTTTCTCTGTTATCTCTCTCTCTAGTATATTGCTCACTATTGAAAGAATATATACTTTGATAATTAAGAATTTTATCTGAATGGGGTCAGTTTCTGCCTAAAATAAACAATTGTTATTTACTGTAAAAGTTTGTTTAATTGTTCAACTTTTTAAAAAGTTATTTTTTGCCTTTCCATCCTTAGGTTGCTGTCAAAATTATAGACAAAACCCAATTAAATCCTACCAGTTTACAAAAGGTAATGTTTCTGTCATAATACGTTAGCATTTTAGATTCAAGAATCCAATCTCTTATTTTTCTTTCTTTCTTTTCTTTCTTTGCTCATATAAGATAACTGAAAAACACTGCGATTAATAGTCTGTTTGAGATTAGGTTGAAAATGACAGCTACAATACATCCTGATTTAATATGGGAATAGATGATAATAACTAGTTGGCTTAATCTGGGAGAAGGAGAGGCAGTACAGGTGGAATAGAATATATCTTTATTACGATCAAAGATCAGCAATAGACATCACTTTTTACAATATATTAAAAAAAAAGTATTGACATTGAAAGTGGATAATAACATCCCTGTTAATAAAATACATGTTTTCAAACTGTTCGGCCCACTCCCTGGTTTACGTGGGTGAAAAGCCAATAAGTATGTGAGTAAATATAATGTTCCAAAAATTGTTAGAGATATCTCCAAATAATAACCAATTTTTTTCTTGTGGACATAGCAGCAACACAGAATTTTGCCATTGCATGCACGGTAAACAGGTTTTAGTCCTGGAGGAGAAAGCCTACATAAAAATTGTCTGCCCTCCCTGGCAATCTCTCTAGTAAGGGGAGAATGTATGCGGCCTTATGAACTCTGTACAGCTCACGGTACAATAAAACATGTGAGATATCTTCAGCTTCTCCCTTACCACATATGCATACCTTTTCTGCTATTAGTGTTCTCTATACCTGCCCTGGAGGAGTGCTGAAGGGAGAATGTTAAATCTAGCTCTGAAGAAAGCTATTTATTCTTTGTTTTGGGAAGATCAGATCATTTAGATATCTTGCCAATTCCCACACACCCTGTTTGATTCCATCCCTAATATGGAGAGGCAATCTGTTTAGTTCTTCTTGAAACTCCATGTCCTTCATTCTATTGATTACTACTTGCTTTGCTTGGTCAAAGCCTAGGGACATTAAGAATACTGGTGAGAGCCTGTAAAAGCCCAGCTTGCTATCTATTGCCTGTTTCCAGGAGGAGGGGAAGTTGTCAGTCAATACTAGCGGGGACAGGCAGTATCGGGGGAGCAAAGTCAAAAGAGAACTCAGCCTAGAATTATTATGTGGCCACAAACACTCCAGTCCCCTTGGAGTTCCACTAATCCTTATCGGTTTACTACTGAGTTTTAGTTAATAGTCTTGAGTATAGGTTTGAGCAATAAATCCTCTGACCTGGAACTTAAGTGTTATTCCAATTTGATGTACTTGATACTCACCTTCTAAAACTGAACTATTTTGGAGAATTCTCTCTGCTTCTATTGAGTAACTTAACAACAGGTTCATCTGAGGTTCAAGACATGACTTCAATCTTGTGAGGTGGGTTGGACTGAGAGAGTAACTAGCCCACTTAGCTGACTTTTATGGCTAAGGCTGGACTGGAACTCACAGTCTCAACCTTTGTAGCCTGGTGCCTTAAACCACTAGACCAAACTGGCTCTCTAATTTTTTAAAAGTATATTAATTGAAAAGAGTGTTTAATGGTCTGCTTGCTAAGGTACATTTGACAAGAAATGTAAGCAATAGTTAATGCTTGCTGATGTAAGCTGTGAATAATGTCAGTCTCAAAATGTCGATCTGGTGTACAACTTCACCTATAATGAAAATACTATCCTTAAAAAATGCAGTTATTATCAGAAATATTATCTTCAAATCCTAGCATTTAGCTAGGCCACTATTCGGTTGGAAGTGAGCTATCAACTCCAAACATAACCATGGCAGTTATTTCTCAGAATATGGCCTGAAATAGTTTCTTACTAGTAAGCTGTTATATAGTGCACTGCAACCATTTGAATACATTTGTTTGGCAATTTTTGTGGGCATGTCTGCCATGTTATGATCATATAAAGAGCAAACATACAATAAAATTTACATGTTAATTTAGTTTTTTTATTAGTCATCTCACAAATCCTCTTGTTTTATCTAAATTAACCTTTTATTAAAGTAGCATAAATAAATGCTTTACCAGGTCCTTGAACTGGTTGATATAATGTCAGTTAACTTTTTTTTTTAAGATAAAACTTAAAAATTCAAAGTTTCAATTGTTCGACATCAAACTGTTTCCATGTTAATTTATATTTGCACAATATTGATCTTGCTTTGTTGGTTTGATATACTGCTGCTTTACTATAGTATTAAAATGTTTCTGCAATAAATAATAATTTTGTGTAGCCTAAAAAAAGCATTTCTTCAGATCTTTCTCTTGATTTTCTTATTATTGTGTTTTTCATATGAATGGTATAAAACCAATCTGAAAAACTGATAAGATCAGTTCCCTGTTAAACCTCAGAAAGTAGTTGAGTGTGGAAGGAAATTTTAGAAAGTCATGTACATTTGTATTAATTATAACTCAGACCTGAAAGGATATTGGCAGTAAAGCTAAGAATCCATTGAAATCAGTGTGAAAAGTTAGAGATCATTAAAGGTAAATCCAATTGATTGCACTGAGAATTAAACAATTTATTTAAGATCTTGTTCTTTACTTGTATAGGAACAACTTGCTGTTGCAACAGTATACTAACTTTTAAACCAAACTCCTAAATATATATTCTTTAATATTTATATAATTTATTAAAATTATATAAAAATTATTCAGATACATGGGTTTTTTTAACAGCTGTTTCGAGAAGTACGAATAATGAAAATACTGAATCATCCGAATATAGGTAGGAATCTTCAGTTTATTTTTTATAAATTATATTTGAACTTTAGAAAACCTTTGGGAAAAAATAGTTACTACTTAGTTTTATGAACATTATTATATACAATTTCTAAATTTTTAATAAATATTGCTTTTGGCTTTTAAAGAATTCATGCTTTCCTAAATAAAGCAAGCTTAATATTTCTTATGGAAAATAGCTACTTAATTGTAAGTACAATAGTAAGGATGCAGATTGTTTCATTGATTTCTGGACAGGCAGTGAATTTTCTAATTGGCTTTCCAGCTTTGCCATGGCAGAATCATAGTCTAAAAATCTAGCTTTGGAATTCCCTTAAATAATCAACCTTTTATGTCATTACATAGTAAAGTCTAGATTATTTCCTTGAAAGAAGCCTTTAAAAAAAAACAACGGAGATTCTTGTTATATTTGATTTAAACGCTTCTCTGTCCCAGCTTTTTGCCTTCAAAAATGTTTTCTTGCCAATGTAATTGGCAAAGTCTTAATATCCAGCATACCAATTTAGAAACAGATAAAGTGTAAAAGCTTGGCCCTAGTCTATGTTCTGCCCCTTTTGGCCTTGAAAGTTTCTCTCTGCTTAGCACTGAAAAGAAACTGATTACAATACTATAATTCAAATTCTCATTGTGAAAACGTCTATAATCAGGATTGCAATATTGGGCTGATTAGCATAGTAGTTAAAATAATACAGTAAGCTGTGAATCAGGAATTCCTGGTTCAATTTTTGCTGCTGTGAATTCACTAGCAATTTTAGGAAGCCATTTTCTCAGATTCAGTCTTCCCCACCCAAACATAAATACATGGCAAAGGTAATGCATTCCTATATTTCACCTTCTGGGATTGCTGCAAGAATTACAATGAAATAATGCATGCAATATGCTATGAATATTTATAAGCACCATATGCTATTATTTATTATTAATTTATGAAAATGTGATAATAGTTTTATCAAAATAGACACTAAAGATTTATTTTAGTGCAAATCGGTACCACTTCATAATGAACGTGTGTAACTTTCCCTTTCTGGTTTAGTTTCTCCCATCTTTAAAGACCGACTATGTGATGGCAATTCTTCTGGCTGATGAGGGGTAGAACAATATTGTTCAAGAGACAAATTATTGTTTCTGAATTGACCAGAGAGCTTGTTTCATACAAGGTATACAGATAGTTGCATAGAGAATACGGACCTCCAGCTCCTGCTTTCATCAGAATAAGCAGGTTTTCTGGATGTTAAAATATTGTCAACTTAAACTCTTCCATCACCATAGTGATTTTGGGAACATATCCCAGGGCGTTGTTCTTTTGGTTCTTAACAGTTCCTGCTGTCTCCTTTGGGAAACTCTTTTCTTCTTCAGGGGAATCAAAACAGGAACCATTCTGATCCAACTTAGTTCTAGCAGAATAGTAAATGGTTTTGATTTCAAGAACCACATCTGTAGAACCAAACTATGATTTCAGCATGCATTTCTTCATATATGTGATGTGGATAAGATACATCAATTTAGAAATAAAGTATTTAGCTTTATTTTAATTATTCTTCGTTGCTTATGGTTAGGCAATTTATTACCATTTTTATCTTACAGTTAAACTATTTGAAGTTATTGAAACAGAGAAAACATTATATTTAATAATGGAATATGCTAGTGGAGGTAAGTTAATGTTCTGTTCTACTTCTAATGTGTGGAATAGGTAATGTGGATATTAGAAAGTGAGGATGGAGAATTATGAAATTTTTTTTAACTTATTTCCACTTCATGGAAACCATAGCTGAGCTGGAAGTTAAGGTTAGGGTTAGCTGAAGTTACTATTTTTTTGGCTATTGTTGATGAAAGCTTTTTTATGTTTGTGTCTCTTAGAAACACAAGCTGAGCTACAACCTAGTTTTCAATAGATAATGTAATGAATCCCATTTCAGGCTTTAACTGAGGCCTCCTCTGATATTAGACTTTTCACAAAAAACTTTATTCCTACAGAAGTTTAGTTTATGAGAGGGAAGAATACTATCCTTACCTTTTCCCTTAAGTATATTAAAATATAATACAAATACAAATGATGCCCTCGACGTGATGTCCCGATGCCTGGAGACTGTGAAGATCTGGATGGGGAGGAACAGGCTCAAGCTCAATCCCTCCAAGACTGTGGTTTCCGTCATCCCAATTTGTGCATCTTGTTCCATCTTTGATGATAGGGGGAGAAACTTTACCCCCCTCAGAGAGGGCCTGCAATCTGGGAGTTCTCCTGGATACGCGGCTTAGTTTAGAAGAACACCTGACGGCGGTGACCAGGGGGACCTTTTACCAGGTTCACCTGATACGTCAGTTGTGCCCCTTTCTGGATCGGGATGCTCTGTGCACAGTCACTCATGCCTCGTCCTTTCTCGCCTGAACTACTTTAATGCTCTCTACATGGGTGGGGCTGCCCTTGAAGAGCACCCGGAGGCTTCAAGTGGTCCAGAATGTGGCTGTGCGGGTTATCATGGGGGTACCTAGATGCTCCCATGTTACGCCCCTTTTAGGCAGCCTGCACAGGTTGCCGGTTGTCTTCTGGGTGCGATTCAAGGTACTAATTATGACCTTTAAAGAGCTCCATGGCTTAGGCCCAGGATACCTGCGAGACCATCTACTGCCACCAGTAGCATCCCACCATCCAGTGAGATCCCACAGAGTTGGCCTCCTCAGGGTGCCATCGGCCAGACAGTGTTGCCTAGCGACCCCAGGGGGAGAGCCTTGTCTGTGGGAGCGCATTCCCTCTGGAATGAACTGGCCCCAGAGCTTCGCATAATCCCCGACCTCCAGTCCTTCCAACGCACCCTAAAAAGTTGGCTTTTCCAGCAAGCCGGCCTGGCCTGAATAGAATAAAATATAGGATTAATTTGGTTGTTAATTTTAATTTAATTTTTAAATTTTTATTGTAAATATCAATTGGGGTTTTTTTGGATACTTTATTTAATGTCCCTTTTAATTTTTGTAATATGTGTTTTCTTTTATGTTGTACGCCGCCCTGAGTCCTTGGGAGAAGGGCAGCATATAAATCCAATAAACCTAAACCTAAACAAATCTGAATACAAATTTTATTTTGTTATAGGAAGCAGACTCATGGGTTTTCTCTATGACTCAATATATAATGGGGAAAGTATTATGTTTTAAAGTTAATGTAACTATTTGTAAAACTTAAAAAGCACAGAAGACATTTTTCAGTCATATAGTGTGATAATGTTAAATTTCTTCTAG
This sequence comes from Thamnophis elegans, assembly GCF_009769535.1. NCBI lineage: Eukaryota > Metazoa > Chordata > Lepidosauria > Squamata > Natricidae > Thamnophis > Thamnophis elegans. The sequence continues at coordinate 87,726,963 of NC_045544.1, read as the reverse complement.
GAGAAGTATTTGACTACTTGGTTGCACATGGAAGAATGAAAGAGAAAGAGGCCCGTGCAAAATTTAGGCAGGTATGAAATAAATAAAAACATACATACTTTCAAATAAAAATAAGCTTGGTTTTTAGTCCCAAATGGAATTTCAGGTGGTAAAACTTTTTTTTTCCAAAAAAGAACTTTCAGATCAATTTATCTTTAAAGTAAATATTAATGTTTTGCAGATTTCAAAAATATCTAATAAACGAGAAATTAATTTATCTTTTTAAAAGATTGCACCATTTTCTATTATGCTGTGAATCTTGGAAACCTTAGAAAATGAATAGATAATTATAATTTAATAAATTATATTTATAAAAGAAGTAGAAAGAAAAAGAGATCAAGCCATGTTTGTTAGCATGCTTACATGCTGTGGTATCAATTCCTTTTTCTACCCTCCTGTCTTCACCCAACATCTGAACCCTACTCCTACCCTTGAATGGGTAGATTATTAATGTATTATTGCCATTGTACAAAAATCTTTCTCAGGTTTGTACCCACTACTAAACTCCTGCTCCTTTCAACCACAATCTTCAGAGAATGTGTGACGAAATGATTCATCCCCAAAAATGCAATAAAACCAAATTTTTATAAAAGGGAGCCCCTGAGTATCAATATATTACACATGGCAGCAGAATGAGGACTTTCTCAAGCAGCCAGTTTGGAACAGGAAAAATCAAGTCAGGAATGGCTTCTAGGAGGCCAGTGAATCTTTGGCAGCTTCCTGCAGTTGGCTCTCAGTATGCCTTTCCTAATCAACATTTTAATATAGTTCATAGTGATTTGGTAATCGTATATATGGCTATCACATAATGTGGATAACATTAAGTGCCAGACAAGAATGGATGTGCCTGTGGATGTAGATGTATTTATGTGGATAACAATAAATAATATTAACACTTGAATGGGAGGAGTGTATTTTTGGCCTTGAGATTTTTGGGGAAATCTCTTGCCTCTTTAAATCCCTTTGGCCCGACTTTGAGATTGGTTGAAATACTTGCTTAAAGTACTGTACAAATTATGCTTGTGTAGTTTTTGGTGTATCATGTTGCCTTCTTTAGGGAAGCCACAGTTGTACCAAAAGATCATTTTCCTCCTTCAGTGGCAATTCATTGCATTTCTATGCTTGAGTCTAGAGCAAAGAAGAGGTTTCAGCCCCACTGCTGTTTACCTGCATTAAAATATTAGCATAATGATTGAAATATTAAAACTACAGTTTTAATATAGAAAATATATTAATTGACATTATTTGAATTTCAAAAACTAATAAGGCATAATAATTCTGGTTAAAGTAATGCATTCCAAAACATGGAAACTAGTGACAACTAAGACAATTGAATCTGAATCATTATGATATAAAAGCCACTGACTAAAACCTCTTCTCTGCCTAGAATTCGTTAACCATGATGGGTATCTGGATAAGGAATCATTGTACTGACCTGCAGCTTCTGTGTTGCCCAAGCCAGCTCTAAGGTTAATGTTAATTGTGATTTGATAAAGCAGTCCAATATTAGAAAGCCACAATTTCAAAAGTTGGACGCTGAATGTAGCCATTAAATGATTAATAAGCCATTTTTATTTTTCCTACCAGTCTCCCTATCACAGTTGACATTATATTACAATACATATAGACATATTGTGAGAATTATATGAAATTACTAGTGCAGATTAATTTGAATGCATTACAACGATACAGATACAATTATTGTTAGGATTGTCCTTATATGTTATTTTACTAATAAGGACAATGATATTTCAGATTGTGTCTGCTGTGCAGTACTGTCATCAAAAGTGCATTGTTCATCGTGATCTCAAGGTATGTTAATTTTTCTCTTTAAGAATTGAAACTTTTGTAGAGCAAAATAAATTTGTGAACATTTTAGAGCTCGATTTAGATTTTCCAAATGGTCTTCATCTTACATCTCTAAAAAAAACAATACTTATTATTTGAATGTATGCTTCTGTAGGGAAAAGTATATGTTATATGTAATAAATTTAATGTTGACTTTAAGGAAATGCTTTTTTCTCTATTTATTCTGTAATGGTTATATAATGCCCCTTTCTTGCTTATAGTAGGTGTTTCATGCACTTTTTAATTATGAGCCCCAACCTGTATCTAGTTTCCCCATGTATACTTTAATTATATTAATTTTTATGCCTCTCAAGTCCCTCTTTCACTGTCACTCAAATAGCTTCCTTTAGTTAAAGGTCTTTCTCATGCTTATAGCTTCTTTAGGTCATTATTTAGTATGTGTGTGGAAAGTAACATGATTGTTAAGTGAATCTGGTTTCCCCATTGACTTTGCTTGTAAGAAGGTCACAAAAGATGACCTTATGACTCCAGGACATCATAACTGTCATAAATATGACTCAGTTGTCAAGATTTGAAGCTTGATCATGAGATCATGGGAATGAATGCTGCAATGATTGTAAGTGTGCAAAAATGGTCAAAAGTAACTTTTTCCAGTACCATGGTAACTTAGAACAGTCACTGAACAAACTTTAGAAGGTCAAGGACTACCTATATTCTTAGTTTTTAAGCAAAAAAGCAATCTAATAAGTATCATGCCCTAATTAAATAATTGAAATAATTAATTTAGAAAATATCACATTAGAAGAGTTGATATTTTTAATAGTAAAAGAAGCAAACCTTTGGAACTAATAGTTCTTAGATGGTATAAATCTTTAAAAGAAGATTCAGATACACCTGTTTCTGTTATGTGTGTACATGTCTCCTTCGATTAGAAATAGGGAGAACAAAAATACTGATCTTTATTTTTGTTTCTAAATACCACACTGTTTTATGTTTTTATTCAACTATATGCTGACTCTGTAACTGCTTAGAGAGTGCTGTAAAGCATTATGAAGCTGTATATAAGTCTAAGTGCTATTGTTACTTCTCTAGAATGCACAATAATTTTGAAAAAGGGAAAGCTATTAATTATAATACTTTTCACAAATCTCACTGATGTCAGTTTGATATAAGGTTGCAATCAAGTTGGCAGCTTAGAAATACCAGAAAAGAGGAAAACAGCACATAATTGAATTTATTATTTGAAGTAAGGACATTTGACATTCTAAATGTTTTACATTATCATGGAACACACTGTTCTTTAGATTAAATAGTTCTACTATTGATGGTATAAAAACATTTTAAACGTCGCTATGCATTTGATTTTCCCCCCTTTGTAGGCAGAAAACCTTCTTCTTGATGGAGACATGAACATTAAAATTGCAGATTTTGGTTTTAGCAATGAATTTACTATAGGCAACAAACTGGACACTTTTTGTGGAAGTCCTCCATATGCTGCCCCAGAACTCTTTCAGGGAAAGAAATATGATGGTCCAGAAGTAGATGTTTGGAGTCTTGGAGTCATTCTTTACACTCTTGTCAGTGGATCATTGCCTTTTGATGGTCAGAACTTAAAGGTAGAAATAATATCTGAAATTACTAACGTCTGGTTTTTGAATTTTTGCCTTAGTATTTAATTTATTTTCTTTATTTGGCTTTCAAAAGGAATTGCGAGAACGAGTATTGCGTGGAAAGTATCGCATACCATTCTATATGTCCACAGACTGTGAAAATCTACTGAAAAAACTACTTGTGTTGAATCCAATTAAGAGAGGAAGCTTAGAAGTAAGTTCTCTGAATATTTTCTTGTTTATTAATCCGAGTCAGTGGAATAAGTTAAACCCCAGGGGGATTTAAAACTGGTCCTGTAATTCTTCCTGAGACCCTAATCTAAATGTATTAGTCTTTTGGCCCAAAAACTATGCCTGGCCTTTAAGTAATATTGGGGAGATTGTACTCCAAAACATGGATGGAATCAGCATAGTAATTAAATTGGATTTAATTAACTTAAACATAATTACAGTTTGTGTTAATTAAATACTTATAATATAACTATTCTTCATTAATTATTCTTAATAATTTATTTGACTCACAATAAAAATTACAGTGAATGGCAACTTTGGAGAAGTTCTGACTTGTGCGTATATGGCAGCAATTTAGAAAGACCTAAAAAACACAGTACTATATGTCATCAGACTTCAAATGTTTTGGATAAGAATGTTCATCCTGGTGAACAGTTGTCTCTGATTGAATTGAATCTGATAAAATTAGGAAATTTAAAAGCTGACTAATTTTAAGTAAAACATTGGGCCTGTTTTCCCCAAAGGTTTCCCTCCTCTAAATAATTCAATGTAATTCAATTTTTCCATTTTGTTTATTTTCAAGCAAATTATGAAGGACCGGTGGATGAATGTTGGTCATGAAGAAGAAGAATTAAAGCCATACACTGAACCTGAACCAGATTTTAATGACACTAAACGAATAGGTAACAGTTTTAATCTAACTATTCATTGCTTTTTAGATTCTTCAAATATTACCTACAGTATTTCTGTGCTATCTGATTATATGTCAGATGTGATTGGAGCTAATTCATATGTCTTGCTCGAGTCTCCAGAATACCATTTTTACTCTAAATTCTTCATTCTCCACTCACGTTTCATAGAAAACATGGTTTGCATTTTCCTTTCTTATTACAGTGGCAAACACATATTTGAAATATGATCTTGAATGGTAATTCAGGGGAGAAATACTTCTGTGTTCAGCTATACTTTGTGCTAAAAAAGAAATGTAAATTGGCTTTTGCGGCTAGGATCCATCATACAGAGGACATCAATATCCTTTCATTTTCTTTTCTATTTTTTATAGTTCTTAATTCTATGAAGATTTAGGTTTGGCAATAACATTTCATAAAACATGGGAGAAATTATGAATTGGCTGACAGGTTAGATTTTTTTTTTAAAGATATGTGACCTATGAAGTTCTGAAACATGTTGCTAGACAACTAAATGTAAAATACAAATATTTTAAATAAATAAAATAGAAAATTATCTATAATTACTTCTGAGATATTCCCAGAATTATTACTGGTTTGGACGAAAAGAGTATATTAGAAAATGCCCTGATGTTAGCCTAAATATTTCAGATAGTCTTATCAAAAATAAATTCTGTTTTTTTCCCCTAGATTTAATGGTCACTATGGGTTTTGCAAGAGATGAAATTCATGACTCCTTAATAAACCAAAAATATGATGAAGTAATGGCTACATATTTGCTTCTAGGGAGAAAACCACCTGAGGTAATTTACCATTATTTATTTTTATTTTTACCTTTATTTTAAATTGTTTTGCATTTCTAATTCAAGGAGAGAGAACATATTACCTAGGTTTGTACAAACCTTTAAGAGGGACACTTTGTGAAATGTTTTAATACAAATAAAGTACCTCCTCTTGGCATATTAAGGGAACTATCTCACATAGCTGCTTCAAAGGCTGTTCCGGGCCCCATGGATGTCTGGGTATGTCCATACATAGACAAACATTCTGCTTCATTTTTAGGAAAATAAAGGGTTTGTGCATATAAATGTGCAGACAGCCAGGGATTGCCTTGGAAATAGCATAAAAAGCTTGTGATTTTTCCTTTTCCACCTGTGCCTCCTTTTATTTATGCCATAAGAAAATGACTGGCCCCAAATTACTCTATTACCCTGTCTGCAGCTCTTGCTCATTCTCCCAAGTCTTTCAAACAATGTGGTTACTTGAGAACTTTGTATTACCCTAATCTCCCCATAGCATTTACTATCAAGCAAAAAAACCTCTTTGAAACTCACAGGGTGAGAATTTATACATTAGCATTTTTTAAAAATGTTTGCCTAATCTATGCATGTAATAGAACGAGATGAGGGGAGGGGACTCAAGTTGATAAACAGTGAATGCTTTGGGGGTTTCAATAGAGCCTAGGGTCATTATCACTGCTGCAACAATCATTAGGACTTTAAATGTTTTTCTGGCTTTAATAATTTGGGCTCTAGGCTTAATATCTGATTATCAGAAACATGATTGTGATACCTCGAATTCAGTCTATTGAACACTATTAATATGCTACCAAGGTGGGAAAATACTAGAAAGCATTTGCAGAAATTCGTCTTGTTTTCTTAATCTACCCATGTACTCTAAGGAATATTCTCTAACACCAGAGTTCAAAAGCAACAATATTCTCCCTATCCTGCTTCTTCAAATCCAACTTTCACTTCTATAGGGTGTCACAGGGAATGCCATGGTTAGTATAATTCTGATATCTTTGGGTATGCTTATCGCAGTTGAATATCTTTTCCAAAGCTTTCATGGATATTTGACTATGCTAGTCTGTGGTGTATTTCTTGACTCCTTGTTCCTGTATTGTTAATGGTTAATCCTAAAAGGGAGACAGACAGAGTTGGAAGGGACCTTGGAGGTTTTCTAGTCCAATCTCCTGCTCAAGCAGGAAACCCTATACAATTTCAGACAAATGGTGATCTAATCTCTTCTTAAACAACCTCCAGTGTTGGAGCACCCACAACTTCTAGAAGAAAGTTGTTCCATTGATTAAATGTTCTGTCAGGAAATTTCTCCTTAGTTCTAGGTTGGGTGTTCTCTCCTTGATTAGTTTCCATCCAAAGACAATATGCAGCACTTCAATATCTTCATTGCCAATTCTGAAGCTGGTTGTTCTAGCGGTTAACATTAGTTTGGCTTTGTTATATTCAATTTTACTTCAATTTTTTCACTTTCATCTTTACCTTTACAGATTTGCAGTTTGCAGAGGCTTTGCATTTTCAACCATCAGGGTAGTGTCATCAGCATAGAGCAGGTTATCGATGTTTCTCCCTTCAGTTTTTCATCTTCTTCCAGTCCAGCTTTCCTTAATATATATTCAGCATATAAAATGAATAAATAAGGGAAAGTGCAGCCTTGTACTCTAGTCTGTTTCACTTAATTCTGTCCACACTATGGCTTCTCATGAGGACAATGAGATGTTCTGGGATTCTAGCTTGAACATCTGAGATTTCTTTTTTTTTTCACGTAGAGCTCTAATTTCCATTGGATGATCCTAAGCATTATTTTCCTAGCATTTCCCAGCAATTAAAGTTGTTGTATGATATATAAACAAAGATTCTCAGTCATCCAAGTAGAGTTATCCAGGTTGAGTCATGGCAATTATATTTATGATGGTTGAAGTGTCCTAGAGTCATGTGATCCCCTTTTATAACTTTGTGACAAGCAAAGTCCATGGGGAAGCCAAATTCACTTAACAACTGGAGCAAGTAAGGTCGTAAAATGGAACAAAGCTCACTTAATAACCATCTTCCTTAGGAACGGAAATTTTGAGTTCATTTGTGATTATAAGTAAAGAACTACTTGAATATATAAACCAATGAAAGGCACATCCTTATGATTGCAACTCTTCTTTAAATTTAAGATTAGATTCACTTTGAATGAAAGCTATTATCTGACCATAAGTCCACCAATCTGGGCTCACTATTGTTTCTTTTCTGAAAAAGGCTTCCTGAAATGTCACTCAAGAGATACCTTTCTAGAGAATCTTGATTTATATTTATCTCAAAATCTTAGGATATAAATTTCTCTGATTTCTATGCCCATCATCATCTTACTCTCCCTGATATCTATTCAAATCTTCCAGCACTAATGCAAACAACAAGGAGATAAAGGACATTTTGTCTTGTACCCTTTTGAATTTCACATGGTTTACTGAACTCTTCATTAATTATAATGTTTCCATGCTGTGATAAGTATATCATTTTGACTCCTGGGATAAATTTCTCTCCAAAATCCATGTATGATTGAGCTTTTCCAAGCATCGAGACATTGTTCTCTAGATTTCTTAGCATACCTTGTTTACAACCATTACTGTGTCTCTGTTACTTGCCATTATTTCAGTGATATTCAGTCAGTTCCTGTAGGCTTCCAACTCAGTAATGACCAGAGTGCTTGTCTAATTTCATTTCCTGGCACTAGAAGTTCTTGTAAGTAGGGAATATCTTTTAAGGTATGTTGGATGTTGACATCTCTACTGCACAGTATTTCAGTATATACTTCATCTTTCTTTAAGTTTGAATCAGTTACTAATTCTTGAAAATCCTTGATTAAATTAATTCAAGGTTGAAATAATTTTGAGATCATTATTACTGTATACATAACATTAAAAATAACAGCCAGTGGCATAGCAATTTTTCAGACATGGAAATGTTTTACAAGTTGACATTTAGAGCAGTGATGGCAAATCTAATACATGTGTGTTAAAGATGACAAGCCATGATGTTTCAGGTGACACGGCAGCATTCACCAATACCAAACAACAATTATTTTTAAAAGCAGCTCTGTTATTATGCAAGAATGGTGTGTATCCTCGCACAGCCTCTAGAAGTCTTGCAAGAGAGCCATACTATCACATGGCCTCTGTAGCCTCTAAAAACTAGTGCAAAGAAGGAGTGTGTTTTTGTGCAATTTTTGAAGGCTACTGAGATTGTGCAATAATGGGATTTGCTTTCATGTGGCCTTCAGAACCTCTTCAAGGTTTTCAGTCTTGAAGCAGTTTCAGAGAATGCTCTTCCGCAGCCTCTGAAAACTGTGTAAAAGGACATCCCACCCTTGTGCAATTTTCAGAAGTTCTGAAGGCCATGGGAGAGCACAGCCTTGGGTAAGCAGCTGGTGTTGTCTACAGAAACACAACACTGCCTGAAGATAAGCAGTGCATGGCAGATCCTGGGGATCATGCACATGATTGGCCTGTATTTTTTTAAAAAAATGAAAATGTACAGAATTATTTTCCTTTTCTTTGGGCGGGTGGTGGTGGTGGTGATATGCCAGCAGAGTCAAATTGGGCATTTTCTGAATTTTTGATGTGTCAATCCCAAAATAGTCTCCATTATTGATCTAAAATCTTCCTGGGTGTGTGAACTGCAGTTTGCACAGTTATGGGAGTAGTCCTCCATTTCTTTTGGAGGCTACCATGTCGTGCTTAACCTGCTTAATATCTTAGCATTTCATGGATTTTATCTGATTTAGATAAACATTAAGAGTGTTGCGAGCATTTCATTTATACCCAAATAATAAACTTCTACTCTGTTTGAAAGTTTTCTTCTATAGTGCAAAATGATTAAAAATAAATGTGTTGGTGCTATTTGATTTCTTAAGGTGTTTTCTAACACACACACATACACACACACTTATGTGAATTGAGAAATAAAAGCAAAATATGCTTTTCTTTGTCACAAGCCAGCAATCTTAGAAAACAAGTTGGCAGAGGCTAGCAAACTGGATCAATGGATGCAAGCTTGTGCTTCATAAATCAGGGGTTTGCTTATTAAAGAGTGATCATTCACTACAAGCAAACATGTCTTTCTGTGATTGATCTTCGTTTCGTTTCCTCTATTTTGGGGGGGGGGCTATCCTTGGAGTATAATTAGGAATGGAAAAGCTTTAAAGAATTTTCTCGTCCTTTCTGTAACTGATGTTTATTTATATGTTTACCATCTTTGTAAACTGCTTCAATGGTGAGACTCTGGATAGTTACAGCAAGGCAAGAAACAAGAAAATAATAAAAACAGTAACATTAAACAACCCATATATTGCATATATTAAGGTGACCACCCATAGTCACAGATAATTAGAGGCATTATAGCACTAAAATGTTTTAATTGCTTTTTGAAAAACCATTTATACATTTCTTTTTTATTGCATTTCAGAAAAGGTATAAAAAAACAAAAAAGGGGGAAAGGGAAAATGCAAAATTGGGGGTGCAGTTGATAAGAGAAAGAGCTACAAAAAAGAGTAAATTTCAACTTCCTTCAGTATAGATACAAACAGAAAACAAATTACTAAATTAAATTAAATCTAAATTAAATTATAACCTACAATACTTCTAGAATCAATAAACATATGTAGTCATCAAATCCCAAAGTTAAAATTTCATTTCTTTTCATTTCATATAAAAAGTCCAAGAATTGTTTCCAAGTAGCAATGAAGAGAAAAAAATATTTTCTCTAATGGAAGCAAGCAATTTTGCCATCTCCACCAACTCCATTAGTTTCACCATCCATTATTCCATTGTGGGTCTTTCCATCACTGCACATAAAGAAGAATTGTTGTATTATCACATATAAAAACAAAACTCCATGTTTTCTTTTCAATATGTTTATCCATCAAACAAAAGAAAAAACTTCTGGCTTCATTTTTATATTCAGTGTAAGAATTCTTTGAATTAAAATATATGTCTTATTCCAATAATTCTTAGCTTTCTACATTTCCACAAAATATGATAAAAAGTACTTCAGATTGTTTACATTCCCATCATACATTTGACACTCCTCTATACATCTTTGACAATTTACCAAATGTTAACTATTCATCATTTTGTAAAAAAATATTTTTCAAATTATAAATCACTGTAAATTTCAATCCTTTATTTCACCTATTTTCCCATTGATCCAACATTGTATTATAACCAAAGCTTTTTCCTCCATTTAATCATAGCAATTGACACATTCAAATTATTTCTTCCACAATAGAATTTTGAGGACAATTGAATCTTCTCTAGAGATAAACAAAAGCTGCCTTCCCATTGCCTTCCTTTGCAGTAGCAAGCTCTTCGCGCCACATTTTACATTTTTTAAATAATAAGAAATCTGGTTATGGGGGAAAAAATCTGCAATCTCCAGCCAAAATTAAGGTCATTTGGTAATAAATGTTGTTCTAATGTGACTTTAGAAGTACTCCTTAATTGTGCTACTTAATTTAATTAAACTTAAGAAAGAAATAGTGTATGTTTTGAGAAAAGAGAGATGATCTTAGTTTCCATATATGTTTTTTATCCTTACAGTGTGATGGGAGCGAGTCTCTATCCAGTACTACCCTGAGTCAAAGATCTCGACCTGGAAGTGACCTCAACAACAGCTCTATGCAATCTCCTGCTCATCTGAAGGTCCAACGGAGTATATCAGCCAATCAGAAACAGCGTCGGTTCAGTGAACATGGTGGGGATGGCATTCAACCAAGTAAAGTAGCAGAATATAATTTTAAGTTGTGTTCTCTTTCCTGGGGGCTTGGCAGCAACACCTTCCTGTACATTGCTTAACACATCATGGTGCTTTTATCATGTGAGCTGTCTGTATAAATATAATTTGGGTTACTGAAGAGATGTAGTTTTCATTTGCATTTCTTTTTATGTCTGTAGCTATTTTAACTCTGAAGAAAGCAAATTGTATTTATCATTGTTTTCCTGGCATTTGTTATAGCTTTTTCCACAGATTTTCAATAATACTCAAACCAGGGGCATTATTAAACTTTTATCTTTCTTTCTATAAGTGCTTTATGATTGGAATTAAATTTTGGGTTTTGGTTGCTGAAATATCAATCTTTTTTCAGTATTGATTTCTTTAGTGATATGGACTAAATTTTGACTTTCCCTGTCTTCAGGTTTGAATATTATTAAAAATTTCTAGGGAGATCTCAAATATGCAGTACATGTAAAGAGACATAGGCTATCATTGAGCTAGAAGAGTTCTACAAGAAAGGAAAAAATTCCCAAAGAGACCTTTTCCTTCTGGTTATAGGAAACATTTGAAAACCATTATTCCTGCCAAAGAAAATGTATCCAAATATATTCATTTGCCATATTCACTGCTTTTATTTTGAATCTGTAAGGGTTACTTTCTTACAGAAAAAGTAAATACTTGTTCACATTTGCAAGAAGATTCTGTAATTTTGTATCTCAGGAGATGGTTGAAACATAAAATTTAATAAGCGGTATCAAACTTTGGATGTGCAAATATTTTCTTTCTCTTGCCATGAGAACTGCAGAAAAGAAAAGAAAGAAAATGAAGATGGATTAAGGGGTACGAGCATAGGGACATTTATAAATTTGTGAAGCTATTTTAATTTTTAATATTTCAATATAAATATGTTCTAAAACATGATCTGTTTACCAGATAAAGAAAATTAAACAAATGTGTCAAATCCATTAAACTTGTTTATTTATTTATTGAGAAAAATTATTCAAAGCTATATATTTGATCTTACTTCTCATATGTGGTAGAATGTGTTATATTCAGACATGCTTGAAATGATACTAGAGGGTGCTAGGTTGAAAATTATTTCCCCTATTAGCTATGTTTATATTAGAGAAGATATATATGAAACAAGCAATGAGTGAGCTCAATCTTTTAAAACATTGGGCTGGAATATGTTTGAATCTGCTGCCCTTAGTCTATCTCATTTTCATTTTTGTGTCATTATGCAATATGATCTGTATTGTTCCATTAAATTTTGAAATTTAACATGTTTGGAGTGAGTTTATGTTTGGGATCCTTCCAGAACTTTCAAAAATTTAGTTTGTACATAAATATATAAAATTGATAACTAAAGAACTTATTATTATTATTTTGGCATTTTCATGAAAATGGTTGGATATAATTAAAAAATCCCCTTACTGTAAGTCTATAAATGGAGTTACAGCCAGTAATATTTTGGGAAGTTTATGTATAAAGGCTAGAGCTTCTCTCGGGGGCAGGGTGCGTCTATAAAATTATTCAAATCAGTAAAAAAATAAATTAAAATTTGCTTTCAAGTAAAATCTGTGTGAAATAGAATAGCTCTTGTCTTATTTATATTACTTTGCCTCACTTGTATTTCAGTAAATGTGAATACTTATCAAATTGACTGAAGGTGCTACATGATCTCATTGATGTTTTCTTGGTTTCCTAGTTGGCCCATCCATCCCTCCTGCTGTCTCATATTCAAAAAGACCTCAAGCAAACAGTGTGGAGAGTGAATATAAAGAAGAATGGGATAAAGAAATGTCACGGAAATTGAGCAGCACAACAGTTGGATCCAAAAGTGAGGTGACAGCAAGTCCATTGGTAGGTCCCGAAAGGAAAAAATCAACAGTTGTTCCAAGTGTAAGTGAAATTTTTTATTCATTTGTTCTGTCAGATCTCTGTAGCACAGGAGTGTCAAAACTCTTGGCCCGCGGATGTGTCATGTGCTGGTCATGCCCACGTCTGGTTTAGTGACGGGGGAAATTGTTGTGAATACATTATGTGACGACGTGTTGTCGTGACGACCATGCTGTGGCACATAAGTCTTTATAGTTATTGTTTAATATTTTATGTGAATGGTTTGAGGGTAGCATATAAAATTAAGCAAGACTTTGAAAATCTAAGTAGTAACAATATCTAAGTAGTAAAAATAATTATGCCATTTCGATTATTGAAGGATTTGCTGGTGAACTTAGACCACGCCCGTGGAGGAAACGTTCTATGGTTACTAGTTGGAACCTGATCTTTCATTGTCTTTATTGCTCAAAGTCTCACCTTCCCATCCTTCCAATTTAGCTTCTAGACAACTCTACAGACTCCTTTATTTTGAATCAAATAAACAATGCCTTATTGCTTTGTATTTGTTAGATAGCATAATTAGGAAGTGGGGGGGGAACCCAATTCATATAGCAGAATTGAAAGTTTATACTATCATTTCTTGATATTAAAATATCTGCATTGTGATTTATAGCATTATCAGCCATTGTGGTGCCAATTTAAGCTTAAGTGTATTGGAACCACAATAATAAGATAATGCTATAGATTTCAGAAGTACTTACAGCTATGCTTCGTTTGTAGTAATGTGGAACAGTTGATAGCTATAGCAGGATATTGTGTACTGAAATGCTACAGCTGTGACTTAGGCAGACGACTTAAAAGTGAGCAATCTTTACCTTGTGGGCTCCATGGTGCTCTCTGAGCTTAGTATTTGCCCCCCAGACATTTCATTATCAAACTAGATAACATCATCAATGTTGAAGAGAATGGGCTGTTTTCATTTTCTATACTAGTGGTTTGCCCTGTCAGTGTTGGTGAAAGTGGACTTTGTAGTTCCTTGATTAAGCTGTTGTTTACTGTTAGCTTGGTTTTTTTGCATTAGGGTATTGTTTATTTCTTGATTGTTGGTCTAGTGTTAATCTCTGTGTTAACATTACATTATAGTGCTTGTGCAGACTCCCACTAACATAATAGGAGCTCCACTCAGGCCTTTATGCCCAAGGAAAGATATTGGGCCTTTTGTTTAGACCCATTTTTGAACTGGAGAATTTCCCTCTCCTCCCCAGCATAACTACCTAAACCCTGGCCACCAGATCAACTCTCTGCTGTGGTTTGCGCCATCATTTGTGCTGATGTTGCATTCTACTCTGAATAGCTTATATGTAGAGACTACCGTATATACTCGAGTATAAGCCGACCCGAATATAAGCCGAGGCACCTAATTTTACCCCAAAAAGCTGGAAAAGTTATTGACTCGAGTATAAGCCTAGGGTGGGAAATGCAGCAGCTACGGTAAATTTCAAAAATAAAAAATCAGTGTTATTTGAAACTCAAAGTTATGTTTATTCAAGGGACCCGCTTAATTAAAGTGTTCTATAATATCAGTATGACTTATAATACTGCAAGTCTGCAATATTAAAATACTTGTATAGGGGATCCCCGGGATCCCCCGAAGAGATCAAATCACAACCAGTATGCCACCTTCTTGGTATATTGTTTTTATTTTCACTGAGTTTTTAAAAATGAGCATTATTTCATCCTTTTTTTCTTTATGTTTGATTGGTATCTGCAATTTGTGTTAATTCTGTTCATACATATAATATAAATGAAAAACCCAGCTCTCTTAAAAAATATTTTAAGTTCTTTCTGGTGCTCCCTTTTAGAATTGGCCAACTAATATTTCTGTTCGCCCAACTAATGTCAGGCAGAGTTAACTGAAAAAGTAATTTTTCATGAAAGGACATTTTCCTAGGATTTTAATTGTTCTTACTGTCAGATTTCTCGTTATTTCCAGCTTGAGTCTCCTTCTGACAAGTTTCCATTGCTTCTTGTCCTGTCCTCAGGTGCTATTGCTGCCGCCGCCTCCTCCTCCTCCAACAGCACCAGCACATTTGCTGCCCAGCGCTGCGGCTGAGGTGAAGCCGCCAAAGCTCCCGCTGGCGCCCCCGCAGCGTTGGGCGGATATCCGGCAGTGCTGTTGGAGGAGGAGGAGGCGAACCAGCCTGCCATCGCCGGCCACCGCTAGCCCCGCCGCTCTTCCCACCCCCTTCCAAGCCCCACAGTCCAGCGGATGGAGCAGAAGCAGCTCCGGGGCTTCGCTGCTGCTCCCCGCATTTTCTGCACGGGGATCCCTTGGAGAGGGGATTCCAGCCTGCCATCGCCAGCCACTGCCAGCCCCGCCGCTCTTCCCGACCCCTTCCAAGCCCCACAGTCCAGCGGATGGAGCAGAAGCAGCTCCGGGGCTTCGCTGCCGCTCCCCGCATTTTCTGCACGGGGATCCCTTGGAGAGGGGATTCCAGCTTGCCATCGCCGGCCACCGCTAGCCCCGCCGCTCTTCCCACCCCCTTCCAAGCCCCACAGTCCAGCAGACGGAGCAGAAGCAGCTCCGGGGCTTCGCTGCTCCATCCGCTGGACTGTGGGGCTTGGAAGGGGGTGGGAAGAGCGGCGGGGCTAGCGGTGGCTGGCGATGGCAGGCTGGAATCCCCTCTCCAAGGGATCCCCGTGCAGAAAATGCGGGGAGCGGCAGCGAAGCCACGGGGCTGCTTCTGCTCCGTCCGCTGGACTGTGGGGCTTGGAAGGGGTCGGGAAGAGCGGCGGGGCTAGCGGTGGCCGGCGATGGCAGGCTGGTTCGCCTCCTCCTCCTCCAACAGGCAACAGCACTGCCGGATCCAGTTGTAGACTCGAGTATAAGCCGAGGCGGCTTTTTTCAGCCCAAAAAGTGGGCTGAAAAACTCGGCTTATACTCGAGTATATACGGTAATTAAAAGTGTGAATAGTCATTGAAGCCTATTATTAGGAGATAATTGCAGTTAGCTATTGCCAGAGACCATAAAGAATTTGTATTTCCCTTCAGGATTCTGTTCATCATTACTATCACTTTGCATTTGAAATCTTAATAATGAGAGTTTGTTCTTTTCATACAATGCCAAAGCTTTTGACTTCTTAAACAGAAGCAAGGGGACATTTCTCTTGTCTGTAAGCATGATAATATACTATAAACTTTGACTTTTCCATCCTGCCATTATTTCACTTTTATTTATGTGTAAATCTGTGTCCACCTCTCCTCTAGAACAATATGTTTTCTGGAACTAGCATGACACGGAGGAACACTTATGTCTGTGAACGTTCTACAGATCGCTATTCTGCCATTCAGAATGGGAAAGACAACAGGTACCAAACCTCATCTCCCCAGAATCAAAGATCTCCTAATTATTCACATTCAACATAATGCAGGATGCTTGGAAACAAACCATTTAAGCAGGTTCTGTAGGAAAATGGAAACTAAGAGAAGCCCAATTAGCCTCAAATAGCCTTTTTTTGATGTTACTTCCATTATTCCTGAGCAGAACTAATATTGGAACCCCTTTGGTCTGTGAACTTCTATGTACAACTGCTGCTACATGAGCATTATAAATACATAAGCCATGCATCAGTGATTAACACTGTAATGGTGGGCTGTAATTGCTGTTGGTCCCTTTGTTGTCCTTGCTGAAAGCTGTCAACGAAATGCACAGGTCAGCTTGAAAAATTCCAGCAAAAATTAAATTGCTGCTTTTTCAAAACACCCTCCCCTTGATTTATTTACTAAGTTAGCTGGAATGCTAAACCTGCTAAGATTTTTTACACACTTCTTGTCATTCCTCTATAGAGGCGTTGTATCCTCCCTGGTTCATTTCTTCTACACATGCCTTCCTTAATTATGTTTCTACTAATTGCTTCTATCTCTCTCCTCCGCCCTTGAGTTTTCTAAACAGACCAAAGTGCAAAACCTCTTCTTGTTTTTCCTATTTAAAGCTACCCTATTAGCTCCATGGGATTGACACATTTTTTCATTTAGTGGTTTGCGGAAATTGCAACTACCAGAAAGAACCTTCAAATAAACAGACAAGGGGAAAAAATAAAATAGAGAAAACACAGCAAGGAAGATAGATGGGTCCTATGCCTTCTGAATGAGCCATGAATTCAGGCAGAGGTATTATAACTTCTTGAAACTGGTGCAACCTTTGCTGATTAAATAAAAACTTAATAAAATATTAATATTTCCTCCTTACACTGTGATAATTAGCCACATACTCCTTCCTTCAGTCCTAGGAAGTATTATATTTTGGTTTTGTAGCAGAAATAACCCCCTGAACAAACAGTTGTTTATGGGTGCTCTGAAATCAGTTTGATTACATTTGCAATGAAGTCTAGATGTGGCTTCTTTCAGAATGACTAACAGATTAATTTAAAACACTACTAGTAGCTTAGTAGTGGTCAGGATCTGTGAATGACATGATAGACCTAAGCTGCACCAAAGAGTGCAAAACATTTATTCTGGTTGATCAAGGAAGTCAACCATAATTGTTTTTCCTAATTAGACAGGCACATACATTAGTTTGGGTAGGAAATGATTCTCCTTTATTGGTGTACTTTTATAAATCTACTAAGTGGAACTTCATTAATATGCTTCTGCCTCTTCCATCACCAAATCTAAAAATACTGGTTTTTTCCTTGATCGATACATAAAGGATGTCCCTAGTGAAAAGATTCCTTTAATGGTGGTGGGGGGTTTTTTTTTTGTTTTTTTTTTGTGGAGGAGCAAGAAGGAGCTTACACAGTCATATTTGCTGTAGGGCAGATGCCTTATTTCTGTAACTTAAGCCAGTACAAACATTTGCTGCATTTCCTGTTAGAAGCTGATGTTTATGGCTAGGCTATAACCTTATTTTGGAGGGGAAAAAGATATACCATATTTTTGAGGCGTATAAGATGCATCTCTCCCCACAAAAGAGGGTGAAAATCTGGGTATGTCTTATACACTGAATACAGCATTTTTGGCCTACCGAAATCCCACCCCCTTTGCTAAAATTGATGTGCAGAGGGCTTGGGAGGCCTGCAAAATGTTCCTGGAGGTTGGGGAGGGCAAAAATGAGCAAAAACCAGGCCATTTTTGCTTGTTTTTCCCCCAACCACCGGGAGCACTGCCAAAGCTCTGCATGCCCCCCCTCTTTTTTTTTTTTTTTTTGCAAAAAATGAGGTGTGCAGAGGGTTTGGGAGGCCTGCAGAGTGCAAATTTTTTTATTTTTAATTTATCTCTTCAAAATCATGGTGCGTCTTATACTTCGGTGCGTCTTACTGTCTGAAAAATACGGTAACCTTTCTTTGGAAATTTTACATGTAACTACTTTGCTAGAGAACATCTTATTTCAAGTTACTCCTCTAAACCTCTTCCTCCCTATAATAAAAGCCTAACAGAAATGTCTGCAAGTAGCACTCCTGCTGGCTCTGCGGTCCCTTCTGCCATATCTGCACGACCTCGACATCAGAAGTCAATGTCAGCCTCGGGTCATCCTATAAAAGTTGCACTTCCAACTATCAAAGATGGCACTGAAGCTTACCGACCAAGGTATTTTTTAAAATATAATAATTATTTGCCTGGTCAGAAGTCTGCAAATAAGCATTATTGATTTTTTTTTAGAAATGATGCCATAGGCAACACAATGTTGCGCTGAAATTTCTATTGCAGACCTACTTGGGATTGAAGTGCCTAAAAGTGGTCTCATGTGATGAGGGTGGAATGTTCTTGATCACTTGGTGGACAAAGTGTTTGGATTGTTTTAAGGCAGAAGGTGGTCCTGCAGGATGGAAGAGTTTTCTGAGATCAGAATGGAATGCAGTTCATGAAATAAATGTGAAACCAGGTGTAAAGTTATTGAAGAAAGTATGCAGAGGACTCAGTAAGCAGAAAAATGAAAATCTAAAGGGAGGATAAGAGAAGTAGTATTTTTCTATGTGTGTTTATAACATTACAGCACACCTGCTACTGGTTTTACCACAGTTTAATTACACGCAATTCTAAAAGACAAAACAAGCTAGGAGATAGATAGGAATTTGAATAATTTTCTATTTTTAAATGTACTCCATATTTGTGAAACCAATATCTTGCAAATATACAATAATACAATGGCAGATTTTGAAGGGACCTTGGAGGTCTTCTAGTCCAGCCCCCTGCTTAGGCAGGAAACCCTATACCATTTCAGACAAATGGCTACCAACATCTTCTTAAAGACTTCCAGTGTTGGGGCAGTCACAGCTTCTGGAGGCAAGCTGTTCCACTGACTAATTGTTCTATCTGTCAGGAAATTTCTCCTCAGATCTAAGTTGCTTCTCTCCTTGATTAGTTTCCACCCATATGACTCTAATTTTTCAAAAGTATTTTTAAACTTATTTTTTCAGTAAGTGTTTTTTTTTTAAATAAGCAATCCACATTTATTCACAAGCATAAGCTTTGTAATAAATTGAGAACACATACCAATTTCAGGCTCAGCTTTAGTCCAGGGTAAGTTTGAGATAGGTGCCAATCATAATATGAGCCTCATTTTACTTGCTTCTTTATTTTGCTTTTGCTTTTTAAACTTTCTTCTCTCCTCTTCAGTAGCGCAACTCAGAGAGCACCTGCTGCTTCCCCGTCTGCTCACAGTATTAGCACTACCACTCCAGATAGAACCCGATTTCCTCGGGGGAGTTCAAGCCGAAGCACTTTCCATGGCGAGCAGCTACGGGAGAGGCGCAATGCCACTTACAATGGGCCCCCTGCTTCACCATCGCACGAAACAGGGACATTTGCTCAAACTAGAAGAGGAACATCCACTGGCATTATAAGCAAGATAACTTCCAAATTTGTCCGCAGGTTAGTAAGAACCATTGTTTCCATTTCCAGGTTATTGCAAACTGTGAAATAAGAGGCTAATTACTGTTAAAACTAAGCAGGTCAGTGCTTTACAACTCCTTAGAAGCCCCATTGAAGCCCAAATGTTCTCAAGATTTGGGATGCTATAATTATGATTTTATTTGTTGATGCCATTACTAAAGAAATTGGATATCTTGCATGACGTGTAAAGGTTAGAATGGTATTGGCCAATGTATGTGAAAATGCTAATAGGCATGCTAGCATTTTAGACATTAAAAGCCAATTCTACCACAAGATTCCTACAGGGATGTCATTTCAACAACTGGAATTGTGGTGAGCATCTCTGTTTCGGCATGTCTACACTGCATGAATCTGGTATTCATGATTACTTATTTTAAAACTTTTAAGCTGATTTTCCAGATTCTTTATATTTTAAGTAAAATTCTAAACATTAAAAATGTAGGCATCATCTTTGTAAGCCTTATCTCTCATACACAGGACAAAAATGCTTTACCGTCTGCTGCAGTACTTTAAGCACTAGCTAAAATGAACCTTTTCTCCTGAAAAGCAGACAATATGAATTTAAATTAATGAATGCAGACACTCTAAAACAAAATACACTTTGTGAGTAGATTTTAAATCCCAAATAAATTATTATCTAGTTAAACGTTCAGAAAGTTAAAAGTATTTTCACTTTTTATTAACTTGTATTTGCAAAACAAAGTGTTACCTTGAGACAGTATTTACTAAATGCATACATTATGAATCTTGTTTAAATGCCTTAAGTTGTAGAGGGACTGTTCTTTTGTTATATATATATAACAAAATATATATATATAAATTTATTTATCAGCACAAATGCAACACATATATATTTTTTATTTTTAATAAAGCACTTTTCGCTTCTGAAATACATTCTTTGATCACTTCAGTGCAGAACAGAAATGCCCATAGCATTAACATTTATATTTCACACTTCACATTTAAACTTCCTCAAATATCTAAATATTTGTGACACAGCTTAAAGGTCTTAGTTTGGAATTGTCATGATTGCAATATTTGTTAACCCAGCCTTTTGATTTCTCATGTATAATAGATTGAGAAACATATTTCACTAACAAGCATTCTTTAGTGTTCAAATGGTTAGTGGCATCTGGAGTATCTATTAGACATAGCATTAGATCACATGGTATATTTATGATTTGATATCACAGAGAATAATTTATCTAAAATGCTAACACTAATATATGGAACTTTCTGCATATATCAAGCATGCAAAGTTTGTGACCTATTAAGCTGAAAGTGATCCAGTGGGTATCTATAAAAGCCCCCTGAATCATGTTAAAATGGTGCCTCTCAATGCCTCTGCAATGATCTACTACCAATAGAAGAGAGCTAAATTAGACTAACCAAAATTATAATTTCTGATTAATTTGCAAATAAACCAATTGTTTATTGATTTGGATAACTTTTGTACCAATCACTTTAAAACTGTATTGTTTGCTGGATAGTACAAGTGTATGCTACATTTCATTTCATTGGTCACATGCTATGCAACTGTAGCAGAGATAGTGTTATAAATACAGGTAGTCCTTGACTTACAACACTTCGTTTAGAGACTGAAGTTACAACAGCATTGAAAAAAGTGGTTTTTGATCATTTTTCACACTTATGACATTTAGAGCATCTCCACAGTCATGTGATTAACATTCAGATACTTGACAACTGGTTCATATTTATGATGGCTGCAGGGTCTCGGGGTCTTGTTATCCCCTTTTGCAACTTTTTGATAAGTGAAGCCCATGGGGAAGCCAGATTCATCCATGTTACTAACTTAACAACTGCAGTGATTCACTTATCAAATGTGGCAAAAAAAATCATAAAAAATTTCTCACTTAGCAACATAAACTTTGGGCCCAATTGTGGTCATAGTCGAAGACTACCTGTACTCAATGATAATGTTGAATGAAATAATAATGAATTATACATTAACACATTTACACAAATGGATGCTCTGTTCAGTATAACTGACTCCTATATCTATTGAGATAAAAATAGTTGTATTGGATATAAAATTAAAATTCACAATATATAACAATATAGACTTTAATCTTATGATATATATTGGTAAATATTGAGTAATTAGTTTTGAATAGAACACAATTAGTGAAGCATTATTAGATTTGTTTTTCAAAGCCCCAAGATAACTTCTGTCAGATCACTGTATTCAAAAATGGGTACTAAATAAATGATATTATTAAGTTCCTAAATAGGTACTATTGAAGCTGGAAGATATGTTTAATATGGAAATTTTCAGGTATTGGTACCCTAGATTTTCACACAAATATAT
This sequence comes from Thamnophis elegans, assembly GCF_009769535.1. NCBI lineage: Eukaryota > Metazoa > Chordata > Lepidosauria > Squamata > Natricidae > Thamnophis > Thamnophis elegans. The sequence goes on along the minus strand of NC_045544.1, from coordinate 87,704,968 downwards.
TCCTAATATAATTACCAAATGAACTGCAGTGTTGTGGTATGAAGTCAAGTCATAGCAAATGTTAAAGGCATAATTAAAAAGAACCATTCCTGGGTTTTGAATGCTGTAGTGCTCTAAACAATGCAATGCTTTGTGAGAAATGGGTAGAATAAAACAAGAGTGTAGTGAAAACTTTGGTTTATGAGTACGTTGGCAGATGGCTATTTTTAGCCATAATGTAAGGCAGTATCTCTCAACCTTGACAACTTTAAAATATTCGGATGTCAATTTCTAGAATTCCCATGCTAGCCAGGGAATTTTAGGAATTGAAGTCCAGACATCTTAAAGCTGTTAAATTGAAAAATACTGATGCAGTGCTTCCCAACTTTTTTTTTATTACCCCAAACCACTTCTCAGAAAGTCCTTTAAATGACCCTGTTATGATCAGTAATGAGTTTGTGTATCGTTATCCAGATAAAAAATACCCAATTTTGGATAGTTTTCCCAGGTTTGGGAAGCATTGATGTAAGGGATAGGCATGGGAATGAAGAAACTAAAGTTGGCCACTATAGTAAAAATAAATTGGGGTTGCATATGAAAAGCTGCAGCTGTGAAAAAGTTTATTAAAATCTTAGTAAATGACAATTTTATGTTGAATATTTGTTCATCAGTAATTTAAATGTTGTTCTAGACTCATTTATTTTTAACCTTCATTTATTAAAATCTTAACCTTAACTTTGTTTTGAGGGATCCAAGTGAAGGCGAAACCAGTGGCAGAACTGACACCTCAAGGTGAGGAGCCACTATTAATACTTCGCTGCTGGGTCCCTTTGTGCTCAAAATCTCATGATTCTGAAAGCTTTTAAACTAATATGTAAATGGCAAAATCTCTAGGTAACCTGTATCTTCAAAATATTACATCTGAGTTCAGTTTCTTACTTCTTCTTTAACTCCTATTATTTTAAATAATTTATTATAAAAGCAGCAATTGTCTGCAATTTCCTATACAGCAGTTCCTAGTATGGGCTGCTGAATTCCTTCTAAGGCTTTCCAAGGTCAGAGTGTTCTTTTACATAAACTTTCCAAGAACAAGCTAAGGGCCTAATCATCTAAATCAATAAGCACTCTGGCCATACTTGCTGCTTTTCCTCAAATACTAAGCGAAATTATTAATGTTTAGGCAAGTCACTTTTGGCTTAACACAGGCATATACAGAGAAATAATCTAGACCAATATTATTTTTAATCATTAAATAAATACCTTTGAGTTAGTTCCCATAGATCCTACTTGGACTTCCGGGTTTGATCAGGGATGCACAATTGAAGATCCCCAAAGTTGCATGTTACTTCGAAAGACAGTGGTAGCGTGGTGTTCAAATGTCATCACATTGTAGAATTGTGAATGGGCCATGAAGTAATATTAAATACATGAAAAGTAATCATATTAACTATTGATTAACAGAGTTATTGTAGTGGTAATTGAATTAAAATAAAGATATTTCGGTAGCTATCATATTTCGGAATGCAATGCCCAAAAGCAAATGTGACTTTTGGTCCCAGAAAGTTGTGCATACCTGGTTTATGCCAAGGGCCACATAGATACTGTTATAAGTAGTCTGTCCACAGCACAGAATGATGACTTGGGAATGCAGTCTACAACAGAATTGCATGCATTAATTTATGTTTCTTGTAGAATAAAAGGCAATACATGCACACTCTATGTTGCTACCTCAGTCACGCATGTTGAACAGTCTGTGCATGAAATTGCTCTTAGAATCTAAGCAAGTATTCCATTCCTCCTTGGAAGTTTTTTTAAGAGTTGCTTTTTCATGTCAGGATAAGCAAAGTATATGAATGCTGTATATTTCCTAAGGCTTCATGGAAGGTGGCCCTTGACACATTTAATATATAAACTTTCATGTGGCTAATCTCTGCCTTGAGGTATTGAGTTCAGAATTCCTCCTGATGTGGTCATTAACCTAATGACTAAAGTGCATATAAGTGGCAATAACTCTTAGCCACATGAATAAGGATAGTGTTCCTATTTGTATATGTAAAAATAGTATAAGACAACTGGAATAATTCTAGCTTTAATCCTTGCATGTGCTACAGATTATGCTAACAGTGTTCAGTCTTGCAGGTTGTGTGTGTAGACATATCAGCACCATCAGAGATGAAAGAGCTCTTAACATGATAAACCTACCATAACTTAATAGAAAAATGCTGTCAAGTTCAGATGATGACTTATTTGTGCTTAAGCAATACTCAGCAGAAGATAAAAATACCTTAAGAAACCAACAACTGCTTCTGCGTCTACCCTGGAATCTTTTCCTCTCTCTTTCTTCCACGCAGATCCTTGCCAAATGCACTTTCTCTGAAATTCTTTTGCTTTTTGCTATGGGGGTGGCTTGTCATGTGCTTGGTGTTGAGGTGAGCTGCTTTCAAAAGGGCAGGAAGCTCCTTTGTTGATCCAAGGCATTTTAACCCATTTTAGCCAGTAGTCTACACAGACATGGTATATTGAGTAACAATTCTGATGTCAATTAAACAGTTTTGTTTCTTTCATATCCCAATTGACAAGGTGCTCCAGAACATAAAATACATAAAATGTCATGTTTTGGGGGAGGAGTGGGAGCTGCCCAGTTTGATATAAGATGGGCAGCTGTGTAAATGTTTAAATAAATCAATAAATGTGTGTTAATTGATACCTAAAGTACACTGAATATTGGGGGGAAATATTTTTTTCCTGTCAATTATCCTACTGAATGCTTAGTTTACACATGCTTCTGATTTGTTTAGAAGATGCAAAGAACACCATGCTGCTTAGGACAATGCACTTGTGCTAGTGTTATTTCTGGTGTTTTTTATAGCACAAAACAATTCCTTGTGGTTGTTTAATGCAGATTTCCCCCCAAAAAAGTAATGTAACAAGAATTATATTTCAGCGTAGTTGGAGCAAACTATTTGTTTATTGTCAAAAAGAAAAATGAAAAGCATCCAAAATTAATTATCTTTGCTTTTTTAATCTCCATCTTTAAATTGGCAAAATACACTCCCGTAATAAAGAGGTATACAAATTCATTTCTAGAGAAAAACAGGGTAGCTGCCTTTTCCTGCTGCTTTTTAAGCATGTTTTCTTTCTCTTCTGTTTTGTGTATTTTCGAAGCCCTGTACAGATGGCGAACTCTAAAGCAGGCTAAATTGGTGACAGCTGAGAAGTCTCCTTTGGGGTTACATTGATATTTTTAACAGCAAAATTGTAATTGAAATGATATTTTGACCCAATGCTTTGTTTGGGTGTAAATATTATTTACCTTTTCAGGAGTACTTCTGGAGAACCAAAAGAAAGAGAAAAAGAAGATGGGAAAGATTCCAAGCCACGGTCTTTGAGGTTCACCTGGAGTATGAAAACAACAAGTTCCATGGACCCAAATGATATGATGAGAGAAATTCGAAAAGTATTAGATGCTAACAACTGTGACTACGAGCAAAAAGAAAGATTTCTGCTCTTCTGTGTTCATGGGGATGCGCGACAGGATAGCCTTGTTCAGTGGGAGATGGAAGTATGCAAATTGCCACGCCTTTCACTCAACGGAGTTCGCTTCAAGCGAATATCGGGAACTTCTATTGCCTTTAAAAACATTGCATCCAAAATAGCAAATGAGCTTAAGCTGTAGAGAGAAATAACATTTCTGGGATCAGGGAAGATTCAAGCTTATGTTTTGAATGTACTGGTTATGCCTAATACGATTGGCCTGTGAAACTCCCCATGTAGAGATTGTCCCTATTGCAATAAGGTTATACATAATTATTCTGAATTGTAAAATTTAATACTGTATGACCTACATTAAAAAAACAGGTAAGTACATAGAGCATTCTTTTCATTTTATGTTCACAAAGTTGTATAGTAAGGCTTAAATACAGACCTTGTATAGTTGTTTAGATATCAGCACAGAAGTATGTTTACTTTGAATTGAAAATTTCTTCCTAGTCTTTTTTCCCCCATTTTTGGTGGTTTTTATAAATCTTACCTCTACCATGCATTTTTTTCTTTAAAAAACTGTCCATAGTTTTTAAAAAATGCACAAAAATGGTTTCCAGAAGTGTAGCTTAATAAATTTTACTTTGTAACAAACCACATATAAATTCTTTAAAAGAAAGTTGGCGTAGTCTACACAGGATTCCTCATGTTTCCCCTTTTCACTCTTATCCTCCTTTAAGAAACAGTGTTTAGTTCAGAAAAAAATGCAAACATGTTTACAGTGTTGGCACTTAACAGTGAAGAAAACGGAGTTCTGAAACACACTGGGGAATAAAGTAAAATATTGGATTACTTTTATTTGCAATCTTAAACATCCTTAGATTCTTGGGTCCAATGATTCACTAAAGTAAAAATATGCATCATATATCTATATTGTAGTATGAAATACTGTTTGCTACCTTCAGAAGACTACAAATTCCCAATGTGTGAAAATATTACCTTCATACTGAGATTTTCATAGCACAAGAATTGTGAAATTATAATCAATGTTAAATGCCACCTCAGGAATTAACTGGTTTTTAGAATAATTCCCCCCAAAAAATACATGGATTTTCATATACTTTTAAGCCTACATTGTTTATTGCATTGTTTGATGTGATTGTATAAATTCTGTTCCCGTGTATCTTTGAGTTTTGAATATTTTGCCCACTTTCTTGTATTTATTATAAATCATTATACCTGTGAGGTGCAGCTGTGTGCAGGCAGTTGCCTAGATAAGAAAATCCCTTCATAATTAGTGATTCAAATTGCAAAACCATTAGGACATGGTACATTTTTAATATTGATTATCTTGTACGGAATTAATCATAGCAGTTGGTTGTGCAATGTTATTTAATGTTGTAATTTCTGTAACTTCAACATATGGCCCCATCTGCACACTCCTATAAAGATTAGAGAAATCACCCCAAATTATCACTTTATTTAAAAGCAAAAAGCAAAAAAAATGTGGTAAACTCTGTAACCTGAATTTAGAAGGCTGTAAGTGTAGCTAAATGTGCCATTTGAGAATGGCTTCTGACAGATGGACTTGAGATACTGTACTGTACTGTGATGTAGCTCTTCTGTAACAGTTCTGCTCAGCAATGAACATGTACTGCCTTAGGAAACAGATGATGTTTTGGCAAGAAAGAACTGTGTTCCTTTTTATCTGGTGTTCCTTTAAACTTTTTTTAATGAAAGTCATCCTAATTCACATTCACTGGTGCACTCTATTAAAAACTTACTTGAACAGATCTCCATACTATCAAACATGTTGCCTTATTATTTATCTAGCAATCTGTACTGGATGTAGTTTGGAAAGGAATTATGAGAAAGGGGAGGGAAGACAACAGTTTCATACGTTGCAGCAGAGAAGTTTAGATTTGTGAATATTCTACATCCATCGATTGAAAATGCTTTCATGCCAATAACACAATTGTTAAGTCAGCTTTGCCACATTGTATGATCTTTTTTTGCTGCCGCTGTTAAGTGAATCATGCAGTCATTAAGTGAATCCGACTTTCCCCCATTAACTTTGCTTGTTGGAAGCCCCTTGGGCAGTTTATAAATGGTGATCATGTGATACATCCAGGACACTCAACTGTCGTAAATACATGCTGGTTGCTAAATGACCAGATTTTGATAACATGACTACAGGGATGCTACAACATGCAATGACCATAAGAGTGAAGACCATTTAATGTTTGTAAAACACTTTTTTCAGTGTTGTCATAACTTTGGTCACTAAACAAATGATGGTAAGTTGAGGACTACCTGTACAGAAACCCATCAAATGGTATACTCGGGGCTATACAGAAGGAACTTGCAGTTCATCTGCGGATGCCAACTGTTCTTTTAAACTATTTTTAAGTCAAGGGATCAGGTCTATGTATTTTCATACAATTTCAGAATATACAGTATGTAGACATTTTCTTGCAATAAGCATCAGAAACAACTCCTTTTTCTAATTATTGCTTTGAGTGGGATGTATAATTTTTGATATTTTAGTACTTGGAAATTCTAATGCAGTTGGACATTGAGGCATGAAATAATACTTGATCTTCTATATTGAATTCCTATAGTAACTGTGTCTGAAGAAATCAGAAGTTTGCAAATCAACTTCTGCAAACAAGATATATAACTAAAGAAACAATCATAGCACACAATATAAGATAGAACCCTAAAGCCAGGGAAGTTTGTTCATAGCACAGTATTATGAATTTCTTATATATACTGTGTATTGATATATCTCAAACTCTGAATTCTGCTGGATGACAATTGGGAATTCAGAAAGCAACATGATTATAAATCTCTGCAGTCTGCATGAAAAGTACACACTAGAAATTTGAAAAAGAATGGTGGTATTTATTCCAAATCTTTCTCTTCTTTTTTTTACTCCCCTGAGTTCTTTTATGAGAGCTAAATTAAGCTTGAGTGTTGATTATATGAATTCAATTAACCAGCCTCTTGGTTTGTTTGTTATGTAAATAGAAAGTGGTGGGAATGGCTGCTAAGGCTTCCCTAGTCTGTCTGTTGCATAATAAATAGAATGTGGATTAATTGCAGGTCTAGTTTAGCCATTGTACAATTACTAACCTCCTGTTAACAGGACCTCCTGTTTCATAAATATACTTCTTTTTCTCTCTGTAATTAAGTTAAATTTTATCAGGACAAAATTTGTCAAAATCAAGTCAATTAAGAATAATTTGATTTCTTGATATTTTCAGAAGAGAAGCACTTAACAGGAGTAAACAATCTACAACCTGGATAAGAATATTTTAAAACCTTTATTTGAACTATCATCAAATCCATATAACATGGACAAATTACTGGAAATGAAGGAAGCGAAGCGCAGTCCAAAAACATGAAAGTATCAGCAGATGTAGCACATTCCTCAATATAGAATCTAAGTGGTCTTGTTTAGCATTTGGATAACAAACCACCCAAAACAGTAAAAATGTAGGTTAAACTGGACAGGTGAATATAACGTTGAATAAAAGCAATAAATTTGTATTGCTTCATTCAATAAATTTTCCAATAAAGCAAGTATCAGGAGCTTATCTGGTACTTAAGAAATCAAACTTAAGAAATTAAAAAAAATTGCAATACTTCCATACTGTCAGAAAATCAAGAGAACATATTAAAAGTCACTCATGAGGTTCTTCATATTTTAAATATTAACTGGATCGTATTTTCTTTTGATGAAATCAATAAGGTTACTTATTAGAGGAAAGAAGACAGCAAATATATATACAATTTACAGGTACCACAGATACATAGAAGAGATAAAGCTAATAGTGAGGGGAAATGGCAAGGAAATAGTATTTGTGGCACTGTATTTCTTGACTTGGCTCCATAGCCACCTTGACTGAAAAAGGACCTTCAAAGCAGCAGCTTCTGCAGAATAAGCCATTAAAGGTTTCTAAAATCTCATTGTAAATCGACCTAATGCTTTGTGAATTGGGGCTTTCATGATCACCTAGGAAGGCTTACCTGCTGTCTCCAGACATAAGAACTCCACTTCTCTTGTTTCTAAACTGAACTGAGAAACGGGTTTCTTTATTTTCAAGTAAGCCTTTATAACGGGATAGTCTAAAATGGATTCTTAACTTTTAATTACCTAATCTTATTAATTCTACTTTTACTTATATTACAAAGTTGAAACCAGATTACATAGCCAAAGGTTCAAAAGCAAACGGGGGCGGGATTGGAACCGCAACTTTTCCTACTCTAAAGCTTTTAGTATCCGATGAAAAAAAGAGGTTTCAGCTACCGGACATTATGCCTTTTTTTTTTAAAGGCCCGGCCTTTCCTTCCTGGCTTGTTTATACAAGTTGAAGCGCTGCATTCCTGCGCACGGCCAGGCACTGGAAGCCCAGAGGAGCCGCCAAGGCTGCGCTGATTGGCAGTGTCAACAGTGCAACGCGAGGCTGGACGTTGAACTCTGGAAGAGACGCTGGCAAAATCCCTGCCCAGAGCAGGGAAGGGCCCTCCGCTGCCGCCTCTCCCCGTCTCCTGCGACGGGACCCGACAGAAGCCCGCTCTCGCCTGTCTCCTGGAGCTCCACCTGTTGTCGGGCTCAGTTGCGAAGGGGACTTCTGGGGCCTGTTTCGAGGGGTACAGGGAGGAAAGGCTTCGAAAGAGCCCCCGCTTTTCTCCCTCGACGCGATGCCCGTGGCGGGCGCTCTGAGGGCCAAATTCCGACGGAGGCGCAGCCCCGCGGAGGACAAGGTCTCCATCCTCGAGCGGGAGGAACGGCGGGAAGTGGAGGCCCCGACGGTTCCCGAAGGCCAGCCTGAAGCAGAGGAGCTGGTTGGTTGCGCCTCCAAAACGGTGGCCTTTGCCGTCCTGCCGGACAACTACCAGCCTCTCGCTTGGGACGGCGAGCAGCAGCCACTGCCGCCAAGGAAAACGGAGCGCGCAAGTAAGGCGCGCAAGAAGAGACTTAAAAAATACGGCAAGGTAAGATTGAACACGCGGGACTTAGGGTGGTCGGGCACTTTGGCAGAGGAGCAAGACAGAATAACAGAGTTGGAAGGGACCTTGGAGGTCTTCTAGTTCAACACCCTGCTCAAGCAGGAGATGAGTGGCTGTCCCGCCTTAAAAACTTCCACCGTTGGAGCATTCAAAAGCTTTTGGAGGCAAGTTGTTCCACTGATTAATTGTTCTAATTGTCAACAAATTTCCCCTTAGTTGCTTCTCTCATTGATTAACTTCTATCCATTGCATCTTGTCCTGCTGTCAGGTGTTTTGGAGAAAAGGAAGATTTGGGGTATCAGAAGAATAGTCACTGGGTGGTCAGGACTGAAGTCCCGACCAACAAACCCCCTCCCCATCTTCGCATAGCCGAGGTGAATGTGTGGAGCCTCCCAGAGAACTGTGACTGACACGTCTTGGACTGGATGGCCTTTGAAAGAAGCCTTCTGAGGAAGGTGTGTGTGTTTGTGTGTGTGTGTGTGTGTAAGGTGTGGCCAGTCAGACTTTCTGTTCACTTTCCAAGCGGATGTTCCATAGGGGAGTTCAAGTGAAAGAATTTCCTTCCTTTTGTTTGTTACTTTGTAAAGGAAAAGATTGTGAAGTTAAATAGCTTTTGAAAACTCATTAGATGCTGAAATTTATTTTTTTCCTTTTGGAATTGTTAACTAGTATCATCTTCCACAGTAAGCTGGTCATCTTGTAAATCCACTGAGCCAACTTCTCCCAAGGGCAAACTTACACACACTCCTGGCAGATCTGCAACATATATAATAATGGATAATTTGCTCAATTGTAGCAAACATTTTAAAAATCTCTGTAAAAAAGATTGGTCACTGGATAGCTGGGATTGCAGTCATGTCTTGAGTTAGTTCCTTCCTATTTTTGGCACATGCACAAAGAAAAGGGTGATGGTTAGATATGAATCAATCCCAACATGGATGAAGGCTTACTCACCTCTAACGTTTTTATCTTTCTTTCGCCTCCCCTGCCTTATGTGTTTGCAGGATGATAACAAGTGAAATGATGACTGAGTTTTTAGAAAGATCTTTTTAAAGCCACTCTAGGATATAATCTATTTCAGAGACAAGAAGAAAAGGACAAATCTTCAATCCTGTTAACTGCAGTGATCTCTGGAACTTAGAAATTCTTGACATTGTTACGGTCTTCCCATCATTACTATGCCTTCCTTGATTCAGTGACGTAAGTCCTATGAAGGATACTATGTAGAACTTAGCTTTCTTCTCCGACTCCTTGTTGGTGCCTCTTAGAGTCTCCTGTTATTGGACACTGCTTCATTCACCTTAATGGTGAGTATAGGTTAGTCTTCGCTTAGCGACCACAATTGGGGTCAGCAACTAAGTTGCTAAGTGATGCAGTTATGAAATGAAACCTCAAGGGACTGCAACTGATGACATCAGTTCTCGGTTGGTCACTAAGTGAGTCATCTGAGATCATTAAGCAAGGCATCACATGATCAGGATATGCAATTGTACTGTCAGCTTTTCCATTGATTCTGTTCATTGAAAGCCAGCCATGAAATGCACAATCACGTAACTCTGAGAATTTTGTGATGGTCATAAATGCGAAGAACGGTCTAAAGTTATTTTTTCATCACCCTTGTAACTTTGAACAGTCATTCAGCAGGGCAGTCACTAAGTGAGGTCTACCTGTAAAAGACTATGCAAGACCAGGCAGATCATTTCCTGTTTCTTACCCTTCCACCCAGGAAGGAAAGGCAGATTTCACTGTATCTATCAGTGGTTGCTTTTCTTTCCATCACTTCTCCTGCCTTGCCTTTGCTTTCTCGTTTTTTTGCCCACATAAATGCCTTCAAACTCCTTCACACATTATTTCTTTTGACACTTATGTGGACTCCCCCCCCAATATATTTATACTACAGTTTTAAATGATACAATAACAAGGAAAAGGTTGTGGGTTTTTTGCTCCCAGAAACTCTGTGGAAAGCACAAATTGTTAATCCAGTTTTAGAGAAACAAAGTAGCAACATTATTTGAAAAATAAAGGGAAGGGGAGGTTGGCAGCCCTATAAGCAGAGGGAGGAAAGCAAAAGAAGCTGACTTCACTCAGCCTGGGCCAGAAATGGAAAGGACGCCATTGGGGGATATAAGGATTGAAAAGAGCATGAGCTTCTAGGACTGTGGATTGTTCATTGACTTAAAGCCATTACTAAGTCATGGAGACTGGTGACTGGGAGAGGACATAGCAACCTGGGATCCACTGGTGATCACTGGAGTATCCAAGCACTGCCGCTAATCATGGTTGGGGCTCCTACTAGAACAGGACTAAGTGTTGGCTACCATCTGCTCCGAAGGGCTTAAGAAATGTCAGGTTGGAAAATAGTTTTGAATTGAAGCAGCAGAACATGCCTGCAGAATGCATTTTCAAAAGGCTGGGAATAATAGGATAACTTCATCCAATCCTGTGGGCAGGAAGGGGTGAGTAGCTTGAACAGTACTCTTAATGGGCCAGGCATAAAGTGTGGGTCTGCCCTGAGAGTGTGCACGACAGAAAGTTACCATTCACAGAGATGTGAGTATGAGCCTGATGTCTGGCATGCAATCTGCATTCACAACAGACACAGAGATTCTGCATTCACAAATAAACAGACCAACTATATTCACAATACAGAGAGAGACAGCAACAAAGTCTTCACAAGTCTCCACCAATACAATAAAGCCTATGAAACTTTCTGCCATAATAAAGGAAAACCAAACATATCAAGGAATTGTTTACTCCTGCATTAAAACCTTTGCAGTTCAGATGCTTTAGAAGACTAGTCATGTGAATTACAGATGTAGATTTAATTAGGAATGAAAGTATTATCAGAAGGTGCTGTAGATATATATGAAAATAAAAGTGTCTCAGATGCTGATGCATATTATGCTTCAGTGAATGGTGATTATGGAAGAATCAGAGATGAGTGGAGACAAAATCATGCAACACGGAAGAAAAAAGTAAAATAGGTGAAAATATTGGTAGAATAACCATTGCTAAATCAGGGATGAACAAGAATTACAAAATGAATTATTCTTCCAAAAGAATGCAAGGATAGTAGAGCCAAGGAAGGGATGTCTATTTAGATTGTATGCTCCTAAGATATGGGAACCTAATTTTCTTTTTCCAGTGAACAACACAAAGTGTATTGCAGTGTAGAGACAGTAAGGTCTAAATAAATATGTTATGCGGTTTTATTTATCTGAGTTGGCATATGAGATGTTTTAGATACTCTGTGGAGCCCTGCAACAGAATGAGGATGATCTCTGAAAAACAAAGAGTTTGTTATATCCAGCGTGGGAGTTGGCTGGTGTTTTTTTTTTCCTCTTCAAAAGAAATTATTTTAATCAGTGTGAAAGTGAAGTTGATGTTTACCTAGAGATCTATAGAGGGATGTGTCATTTCTGTATGGAAAAGATTCTAAGCAAATCCATATGACAGCAGATGTTTTTTTTATCTTTCTGTTGCTTTTTTCTTGGCACCTTAATTTTGTCAGTGCTTCAAGTTAGCAGAAAGTGTGTATCTTCCTCCCACAATAGCAGCAAAACAGACAACATTTCTTTTCAGAACAGCTTCTAGATGGCAATTTAGAGAATGCATCAGCATTAACTTATTACTGCTTGAGAAGCCATTTCACATTTTATTCCTGCTGTTTATTTAATTTTTCCATTCATATGGCTCCTTGTAGCCAAGAAATTTAGGGCACTTTATTCCTGTCTTGTTATCCCTTACAAGCCTTTGGAAGCTTAAGGTCTACCAAGCAGACTGAGAGATAATGAAGACTTGAGATCACCCACTGAACTTCTCAGCTTGGGCTAGAAATGTGAGTTTGGCTCTAGTGATGATCCATGTGTAATATATTAAATATTGTTGAAGTCTAATGTCTTTCAGGTCTAGTCAGCATAACCAATGGTAAAAAAATGATATGAATTGTGTGCTCTACTTAGTAATTGTTCACTACTTAGAAGACCACATGTTTTTCTCACCCTGATCATCATTCAGTGAAATAAAAAAAAGTAATGAGAGAACAATTTTAAGGCATCTTTGGGCAACGTGATATCTTTCATATAGTTATTCAGCTCAGCCTGTCTTAGCTACTATGGCCAAGATTTTGAGGGTTTGCAGAGCACCAGGCTGAAAAAGCCTTCATAACAGATATGGGGTTGTCCATGATCATTGCAATTTGTGAAGCACAGTTTTTGATACCTGGTGGCTGCGTTAGTATTTTCTGGAGAGTACAGTTGACAAAGCAATGATGGCAAGTGGGTAACCCAGAGTTTTCTAATTTTTGTTTAAATTTTGGTTTAGAGAAGCAGATGTTCTTGGGTGTTTCTTTGCCATTCAGCCATATTAAGCTACTATAGATTTCCTGAATTTTTCTTTGAGGAATTTGCCTGCCTCAGAGTTCTGCTTTCTGTGGGTGCATTACTTGGAATGTTGACATTTTCTGCTTGAAAATCATGCCACAGCTTGTGATTTCAGAAGCCCCGAGAGCTGCAAAGTAAGTGGAGCTGGGGATCCCTGAAGCTCGGGGATTGCCCACTCTATTGTAGCGATCAGCTGAATCCAACATTTTGACTCACATAGTGAAGATAGTAGGCTTGGTGTATGCAATTGTATTTAGCCATTGTAACCACCAAAAGAAAAACGATTTGAGTTCTGTGGTTTTGTATGCTCATGCTCTTGATAAAATATTCATGTCCTGCTTCAAAACTTTTGCTGTACTTTGTATGGAAGTAACCACAAAAGAAAGGCATGTCATTTCTTAGAACACTACTTTGCTCCTTGCTGAGATCAGGGCTTCATTGTTCAGGCTGTGCTTAAGCATTTCCTGTGGCACACAATTGCTTCTAAAACTGAAGCTTCAGTCACTTTCTTGAGCTAGACTGAAGAAAGTGTCATTGTACCTTATATATGATCAACTTTTATATAGATCAATGAAGTCTTCAGATTTCTCTACTTTGAACAGAAGAAAAGATAGTGGCAAATAGAACCATTTGGAGGATATATCTACCTATATTTTAGTATCCCTTCATGGACAGTTTATCATAGTTGAGTATGTACAATGGAGAAAACCCAAGCACCTCCTTCTTCATTCAACAGATTCATCTTTGTTTACCAATAGCAATGATAATAGATAGCTTGATCTGCCATATCACAACCATTATTTTAAATCCTCAAGCTATTGATAGGATACCGGGCAGCTGACATATTTGCTACCCAAGTTCCTGCTCTTTTAATCTTTCTATTTGGAAAGGGCAAATACCCTCAACCTTTGCTCCCCCCCTTTTACTTGTTGTGTGGGATGAAAACTATCAAGGCAGAAGGGTTTCTAGAATTTCTTAAAGTATGATCCTAAGACCCCTGGGAGTTCTCCAACTTCCTATTAGGAGTTTGCCAAATCAAAATTATTTGCCAGCTTGTGTTGAAGAATAATATCCCATCAAACAATCATGAGAAGAAGTAACAGCAGTGAATGCATCATTTTAGGTACAGTAAATAACGATAAATAAAACCCATACAAACAAAAACTCTTTTGGTCCACCATCATTTTTAAAAGTGGGAAAGAGTCCTGAGAGAGAAAAACTTTAAGAAACACTAGGAATATTGTTTTAGGATTGAGGAATGTTTTTTTTTTAATTAATTTTTTTTTAAATTTTTTAATTTAAAACAAGTACAACATCTTTCTTTACATGCTATAGAGGGTGTGTCAGTCGGTCACAAATAAACTTTCGTGCATCTCCTCCACAGTCAACAAACGTAACTCATGTTAACTCGAGCATTTTAACTCAAATATTCATACATAACACCATCATCATATATCCATTTTCATTTGACTGTAATTATTACCGTATATACTCGAGTATAGGCCGAGTTTTTCAGCCCACTTTTTGGGCTGAAAAAAGCTGCCTCGGCTTATACTCGAGTCAGTGAAAAATTTGCCCAAATGGAGGAGAAAAAGGGGCGCCCCTTTTTCTCCTCCATTTCGGGACCCAGTGGAAGTTCTCTGCGCGAGGTGAAATGGCCGGCAGCAGCCTCACTCTCCTGCCGTGGCTTCCGTTTCAGTCGCGCAGAGAACTTCCACTCGCTTCCCGGGCTTGTGTTCTGATGAGGGGGAAAGAGAGGACTTTCCTTACGCCCGCATGAGAGCTGGACGTAAGGACTTTACCCCATTGATGAGGCGGGCGGCGCGGATTGTAGCAAGGACGGCCGCCGATCGCAGCCTGGCTGCGCTGGCGGGGATGGGCGGGGCGGGGTGGGATGAGACTCCCCACTCGCCAAGATGGTAGGACTCCAAGTCCCATCCCCTCCACCCGTCCCCACCAGCACAGCCCCTGCCGCATCAGCCGGAATCTAATTTCCCCCTCATCAGAGCTCGGCGCGGATTGTAGCAAGGACGGCCGCCAATCGCAGCCCGATTGCGCCAGGGGGTTCCGCTGGTTGAAAGAAAGTCCTTCTTTGCACCAAGCGCTTTTCCCTCCCAACTAATTATAACTAATTATATTAATTAGATAGATCAGTGTTTCTCCACCTTGAAGACTTGAAAATATGTGGACTTCAACTCCCAGAATTCTGGGAGTTGAAGTCCACACACTTTCAAGTCTCCAAGGTGGAGAAACACTGAGATAGATGATCCACTGTGTTTATTTTTGGAAAAAAGCGCCTCCTGCTCTGGACTGCCGGGAACGCGATCGCGTCTCTCTCTCTCTCTCTTCCCCCCACCCCCGGCTGTTCCCACCCGGGAATGTTCTGGCGGGCTAGGCGGAGGGTGCGTGTGCGTGCATGTGTGTCAAGGGTGGGGAGGCTAAGAGGGCGAGGTGAGATCCTGGCGGGGACCGCATTTCACCCGCCGAGCTTCCTTTTCCCCCGTCTTTTCCTCCGCTCGCCGACTTCCTTTCTCCCGTGGCTGACAGGTGGGTGGGTTTCCCTCCTCCTCCTCCCTGCTGGACGTGGATCTGCGGCGTGGGTGGCCGTCCTTGTTGCCCGCCGGCGGCAGGTCGCGGCAAAGAGAGGGAGAGGGAGAGAGAGAGAAATGCCGCCGCTCCCCGGCTCGCCTCTTTTTCCCGGGATCGCCGTGATGCTTTGAGTTTTCCTTCTGCGGAGGTGGGGTGGAAAGAAGAAGAAGTGGGGCCCTTCCCCGCTTCTTCTCGGACTACCTAAGCGTTGGGTGCGCTGTCCCCATCTGGGCAAGTAGTGCTGACTCATCAGGTGTCTGGGAACGGGTGGGGCTGAGGAGCGGCTGGGGGTGGGGGGTGTTTCACAGAGCGGCTGGGGGTGGGGGGTGTTTTACAAAGGGATGAGGTGGACTGAATTACCCCCTTGTATCTGCTGGCTGCAGCCTTCTGTGTGCAGAGTCCAGACACTGCTGACTCATCAACATGAGGTCACCCATAAGTATGCTCTGCACACACACAGACACACACACAAAAAAAGGAATGGGGGCTAACTAGGGTTAAGGGGAGGAAAGGAAAAAGGGGGACCCAAACAGATAATCTGCTGATTCATCATTTTGGGGGTAGTCAGACTTGACCTCGGATCCCCTTTCTTTCAGCTGTTTTGTCTATAAGCCCTTGTGACAGTTGCTGACCCTTAGCATTACTGTAGCACTGTGTGTATTTATAGGTAGGGAAGAGTGTGAACATGGTAAAAATGGTTTTTTAATGTTTTATGGGGTCATTGGGAATCCTTTGGGGAATGAATGGGAGAGCTGCTGGGATGTCCTTATACTCTGTGCACACCGATGCTGACACTCTTGTTTTGGATGGTAAAATTGTAGGTCCTGAAAACCTTAGCTTTATGGGAACACTCCTTCTGTTGCAGTGCATGTTGTCTCTTAGACCAGTGTTTTTCAACCACTGTGCCGTGGCACACTAGTGTGCCGTGACATAGTGAATAGAGAGAGAGAGGATGTGTATAATTAAGGTGACCAGACGTCCCTAGCAAGGCCGTGGGCTGGCAGTAACCGCCGTGGCCAGCTCCCTCCCTCCCCCCCCCCCGGTCAAAGGTGTCCCTCTTTACCAATCTGAAAATCTGGTCACCTTAATCATGAGGTGAGTGAAGTATTTCATTGAATACACCGGTATTGTGTGATAATAATTTGTTATCCAGAGCAAATTTTTACAATGGCTACTGTATATTTAATGGGCACAGGCAGGCTGTATATGTTATTCAATGGGCAATGGCAGGCTGTAATTAATGGACACAGGGCAGGTTGTATATTCAATGGGCACAGGCAGGACACTGGTAGAATGTATATTATGAGCCTATGAGTTTTGAAGGATTTTAACTCTTGTGTTTTAGCTTGGTTGCTGAATGAGCTAAGGTTTTTGTACTTTTAAAGTTATTGTTGATACCATATTGTTTTTATTGACCCTCTTTTCCACTTACAGAGCTAGTTTACTGTTTTTCTTTGAAATAAATATTCAAAAACATTATTGGTATCTATTTTTATTTTTGAAATTTACCGGTAGCTGCTGCATTTCCCACCCTAGGCTTATACTCGAGTCAATAACTTTTCCAGTTTTTTGTGGTAAAATTAGGTCCCTCGGCTTATATTCGGATCGACCTATACTCGAGTATATACGGTATTTAAAAATATTAATAAGAATAATAATCTGAAACAATACATGCCCACACCAGTGGGAAAAGAAAAAATAAAAAAAAGACAAAAAGAACAAAAGACAAGACAGGGAAGAAAAAACAAAACAAAAAACAAAAACAAAAACAAAGACAAAAACAAAAAAAAGAACACAGGTATATATTATATAAAAAAAGCATATCAGCTGGTTACAACATGTTTTGGTGCATCTCTTCCATTAATTCATATTAATTCAAATATCTTAATTCAAATGTTTACCATATTAACATCATTATACCTCCACTTTTAGTTGACTACAGTTATTTAAACATCCTTCATCCTTAATTATGCCAAAGAATTAATCCATAACACCTGCTGACATTTCATTTACTTGTTTGTAAAATCCTCTATTAACATCAAATCCTCATATCCTATTTTAGCTGAACATCCATAATATTTAATACCAAAAATTCCATCTTCCATGCAGTATAGTTTATTATCATTCTCCCTTCTTTATGTAGTTATATCATATATCATAACATTTTCCCCATATTAATTAACATTTAACTGTATCTATTTTATTTTATTTTTTAATAGTGATAATTATTGTGATTAATAACCTTTGTATACAATCCAAAAATATTTCCAACCTTCCTTTCTCATATCCAATTATTATTTATCATATCAACTCCACATTATATACATTACTATCAATATCAATTATTATTCAGCTATATCTATTACAAATAAGAGTAATTAGATTTAGCTAATTTTCAATTGTATTCTTCAATCTATCAGCCTATGTCTCTCCAATAGCAAAACTTCCTTAGTCCTATTGCCATTCTTAAAACAAGTTCCCCAAACGTTTTTATAAGCAAGTCCAAACAGAAATATCTTCGCACCTTTTTGCTTAGGGTGCCTCTGGTGTAATAACGTTGTCCTTGGCTTGTTCCACTCAATTTGTCTTTGATTTTCAAGGGTGGTATCGAAAATTGTGCAAATAATGTTTCGTAAAGTATAGATTCTTTAATGCTTCTCATTCCTCCTGCAATCTGTCTTTTGAGATAAATTTTCTGTGTGGCTGCCCCTCTTTCAAGCGTTGTATCTCTTTCTCTTTCTGCCTCCGAAGTAGACCAGACGCCCGACGTGTCAGCAAGTTGAGAGACTTCCTTTCTGACATTCTTCATTTGAATTTCAGGAGCACTCAAACATTCAACGCTCTCACTCTTTCCTTCATATTTTAATGTTAAAGACAACAGATAGTCCAGTTTTTTTCAGATTTTTCATATGTATCAAACAACTTTTGAAAAGCGGAAAAAATCATTTGAAACGAATCACTTGAAGCAAGTATGGACGCCGTGATGTGACACAGAAGATATTTGCAAGTAAGGACACGCTGGGAGCTATGCAATCTTATCTGATCTTAGACCAACACAGCCAAGCAGTAAAAGTGTCAAGTTATAAGAAGCCAAATTATAGTAAATTGGTTTACAGCCCACTTAAGGAGAGCCTGAGGGAGTGTTAAAGTAAAGTAAACTTTCCTTTGTCCACGTAAACAGCATTCAAAACATTTAAGAAATAGGGTAACCACCAGCCATAAATCCATTAAAAAAAAACCAATTTGCCGCTAGATTCTTCTGTTCTTTGGTTTCAATTAGCTTAGATTTTAATGCGGACCATCTCTCTTTGAGTAATAAAATCAGCTTACCAGTTGAAATAACTTCTACCATTCTTAGGGGCTACCTGCAGTTTCGGTTAGCATACAGCTAATCCAGAAATGGTTGGCAAAAGGGCTTGAATTCCGAGCCCCCCTGAGACCTGCGAACGTCTCTGAGGTCACTGGATCTCCCCAAACCTTCACTGTCTCTCCAGGACAGCTAGGATCGAAAACGACCCGTCCAATTCCTCCGGAATAGGGGAATTTCAGGAATGGCCTGAAACTCCGTCTTCTCACTGCTAAGCCCCGCCTTCTTCCAAGGAATGTTAACTAATGGTCAAGAAGTAATTCACACAATACAAGAAGATTAATTAATCTGGAAATGGAGTTAGCCCTCAAAAGATTGTTCGTGTGTGATTACATTTTAACTCCCCTTGGATTAATTAAGCAAGTTATTTGTACTGTTTAGAGTTCTGCACAGCATGTTTAGATTCCCCTGACTGCCGTAATGTGCAAATGGGACTCCTATTTTAAAGAGGTATGGAGATATTTGCATACAGTACTCTAATCTAAAGGCAGGGAAATTTCTAGATGTAGGCTGTACTTTGTATTGTAGATCCACCAATCAGAATCTAGAGAAAGAAATATATTTAATTTAGAATTCATTCTCAGTGCAGGGTTTTGTGCTATGTATCAGAATTGAATGTTTTTCCCTATCCTTCCTCTTGAATATCAAGTTCATACTCCTAGCTTTATTAATTACAGAAATATCTGAATGAAGCTGTTTCTGTTAGCACCTACAATTGGCAGTTAACCAGGAGATTTTCAATAATCTCTGGGTATTGCAAAATATTCAGAATATTGCTGAACTACATTAATTAGCTCAATTTGAACAATAATGGGAATGTTGGATAGAATAGTTCTCTATCCCTACTCTGGAATGAGAGAGCTAAGCAAAGTTTAATTGAATAACAGAATAGCAAAGTTGGAAGGGACCTTAGTCGTCTACACAAGCAGGAGATCCTGTACCATTCTGGACAAATGACTATCCAATCTCTTCTTAAAAACCTGCAGTGATTGAGTACCCACAACTTCAGAAGGTAATCCGTTCCATTGGTTAATTGTTCACACTGTCAGGAAATTCCTCCTCAGTTCTAGGTTTGTGCTATAACTGGATCATATTCAGCAAATTCATTCACAGAAACTATTTATATTACCTCTAATCAAGTACTTGAATTTCCTATGTTCATTTTTGCAACAGGGAACAGTCCATAAGCTAATAACTAAGTCACAGTAAAGGAGATGGTTCCTGTTGAGCTTGCAATTACATGTGGCTACTATCTTGAACCTGATCACCAGGCTGTTAGATCTTGTGTTTTTTACGCTAAAGGCAATGGCTTGGATTCCATTTCAATGGTTTTCTCCATTGTGTTATTTGCACCATCGGCTGGAGCCATCTAATGTATCTATAAGATGATTATATTGGAGGAAGCGGCATGTTTTATGAATGTTTCAGGTCTTGTGTATTTTCACATCCATCTTATTTTAAAAGAAAGGTTCAGGCATTATCTTTTGGGCCTTCTGAATTACAGCTCTCATAATCCTTTGCTGTTGGCTTAGCTGATAGGAATCGAAATCTACATGTTAAGGTTATTTTTTTAAAAAAAATAACAATGGCAGTTTTGTCTAAATAGTGGTTTTGTGTTGTGGAAATTTTATACTTTTGTATCTTTTATATCTTATATATCACACCTTTTATATGATATATATATTCTGTCATCTTGCTACCTATTATGTTACTATGGTATCCCCCCCTTTTTCTATCATTGCTGCAGTACTGATATTGTTATGTTGATCCATGACTACCTTAGGTTTTTTTTAAAAAGGATAAACCTACTTCAATATTTTTCTTCCTTCTTGTTCCTTTACCATTAAATTTCCCTCCCTGCTTTTCTATTGTTTTTCTCATACATTCTTAGCATTCCTGGGTCCTTCCACTACTATCTATTAGAGTAAGAGACGTCGGACACACCTTTACATGGCTACAAAAATGTTTTCTTTGAATCCTTGCTATTTAAACATTGCAAGGATTGTTAAATGCCATGAGTACAGAGGATGTCTTGCACTGCCCTTGATTGTTGCCAATATCTCAATTTCCTCACCACTGAAGCCTATCAGGACATTTCCTGTACGATTGTTTTACGATACCCTCTCTTTTGTATGACCTGCTGACCTTAAGGCTTGTCTGTGTACAATAAATATATAGAAAGCTTCTGTCAAAATGCTGTAAATGGAGTAGCACTATAACAAGGCAAAACAGACATTCTCGTGTTATGAATCTCCCAATTGCACATTTTTTTAAAAGGCAAGTGTCACTGTCTTTTGCTCCGCTGGTGTGTACAGCTGATTTTCTTAACACTGCCTTCCTAAAGAAGAATCTCACTATGGCAGTATTCACACCACAAATTGAGCAACCAATTTTTATGTAGCTTAGTGTTACAGGAAAAGCCAGCCTGTTGTTATTGATTGATTTATAGTTCAGTGTTCTGGCAAATCTCAAAAAAATGTGTCAATCAAGTTAAACATGATAAATATACTTTACCAAAGACATTTACCATTCAGGAGAGGTTGTATCCTAAAATTCACTCCACGTTATTCTATCACCAACAGAGGTGGTATTCAGCTGGTTCAGACCGGCTCTATGCTGTCCTATTTAGGCATGTTTTTCAGGCCAGGCGTATGCATGGGAGGTGCACATGCAAGCAAAGCACATGCGTAGAATGCCAGGTGCATGTGCGGAAGGCGCACACTTGTCTGCTTCATATATGCGTGAAGCGGGCAGGCGTGCACACAGCGAAGCAGTGGTAATGAAATGTGCAACCCACCGCTGATCACCAATGCTTCTCCTTTGTTCCTGAGCCCTACCCACTCCTTTACTCAGAGAGTAGAATCAAGGGAGGCAGAGGTTGTGGATTTTCCTTTCTTGGAACTCACCTTGGCTCCCTCCTTCCCTCCCATCACAGTCCAACACCAGCAATGCTAAGTGTCAGGATGATAATCAGGGGGTTCCTTCCTTGGCTGGTGGTTAATTTTGTCCCTCGTACCATCTATGATTCTTCTATTTACCTGTCTCTTTTAAGGAAATCATGCCCTTAATGACACAATAAAACAATATGTTAATATTTACATAGATTAAAAGTAGATGACTGACAGAATATTTAACAATTCCTTTTTTAAAAGCTTCAGAAGGAAAGGGAAATATCATTTTGATTTGTTCAGGTTCTAATCAAACCTGCCTGTAAATTGGTACTGATTGTTTTGACTGGAATGGGGAGAGGAAAGTCCTCATCCCCCCCTCCTTCCAGCTGTATTGATAAAGCAATGTGATATTTTGTAATGGGAAATCAATGTTTGCGTGTGTGGGGCATCTGCATGTGTATATTAAAACAAGTTTGTATTGCTGCTTTCCCCGCTTCCAGCTACTGTTTGGATCAATGGGGTTAGGGGAGGCAAAACAAGAGTCAGACTAATGAAAGCATCACAGCAAGCCTCACCACTTTTCCACATGTGTCACAATATTGCACGCATGACTGGAGCTTGCAATGTAACAGCATTTCATCATTCTGACAAAAGCACCAGGATCCTGTGGCTGCTATTGGTTGTGATAAAATCCATAGCTTTTCAAAACCATTTCAAAATGCAAAACATTACAATATTCACTGATGAGATTTAGCCCAGGAACATCATGCCTGTGTTTTTGTTTTTGTTTTGCATTGAAATTTTCTGGGAGAAAATCCGATGGATGGAAATTGACATTTGTTCCTCTCTGATTTTTTTTAATCTGTCTTTCTTTACCCTTTTTATGATTTTGTTGATTTATTGCTTGGTTTACATTATTGGTAATTTGCTCTGAAACCATTTGAGTTGAAAAGAAGGCATGGAAGAAAAAGAAAAATATTTAAGATTTTTCTTTAAATGAAATGCATAACAACACTTCATGAGAATAATGAACAATGGCTCAGGCATTTAAAGTCCCATTTGGAACAAACCAGCATGAAAACAGTTCAAGCTATAACCCCAATTTTATCCTGATGTTAGATATATTGGCCTAAAAGACAATGATTGAATCAAGTTGACTCAATGAACTACTTGGGTAAGTGTCTATCCAACCCTGCTCTCCCCAACCACTGGACATTCTAAGAATCTCAGAGAATTGTGCTGACTGAGCAGAACTGGAATCTTTGGGCTATAAAAATATTTGTTAAACTGGAGTTTTTGGGAGGTGAATTGTTTCCTCATGCTAATAATATTCTTTTACTACTTTCAGAATGTGGGCAAAGTGTTGCAGAAAGGATGCAGCTATTTGATCCTTGGCCTGCAGGGTTTGGCCAGAGCCTACACTTCACCACTTGGCTTGGCTGTTTGGACGGGTACATCAGCACGATAGATCTTACTACTTTTTGAGGGGGACAAGGAGGACAAAGACAACAACAACAGCAACACAACTGAGGAGTGCAGCAATTTCTTCTTTGCATATATATGCTTCATCTTCTGTAAATGCCCCAATTTGTCAAAGGAGGACTAAGGAAAATTGATCCAGTTGCGCGTTTTTTTATAAAACGTTTAGCTGTTTTCAAGTTTTCATGATTCTCAAAGTGCTTTAATATCAATCAATTAAAATGAACATGTAATGCCAAAGGTACAAAACTAATTAACTGGTTCAGATTTAAACATATAATACTCTTGGGGAAAATTAATCAGTCCATTCAAAAGAATGGTGAAAAAAGGAAAAGATAAAAGATGGTGGGAGAAAGAGTAGGCAAGTGGAGAGAAATTAAGGAAATAGAAGAGAAGTAATTGCCTTTTTGGCAAGACCACATTGCCATCAAAATGCTGGTCGATGATCTGAGATACAAGCACTAAAAGCTTCTCCAAAATGCCATGTTAGGAAAGGTTGTAATAGCATAGCATCTGTATGTTCAACCAGAGGAGTATTGTGAGTAGCAGACCAACTAAGAAGGGTTGAAGAAGAATGGGGACTCCAAAAGAGAAATTAATTCCCCCCCCCCAAAAAAAACATTCAGATATGGTTCATGAATTTTTCATATAGTACCCAATATAGGCTCTCCTTATGAAGTGAAGAAACTTGCAGTTTTACTGTCTGGAATGAACTGTCACCCATGTATTTTTTAAAAATCAAGTAGAGTAGTGATGAAGAAGACTGGGGTAAGACTGTGTAGCAGAGACTGAGGGAGCAAATCAGGAGAATGGTATTGAAAGATCAGAATGTGGAGTCCTTCAGTGTGTCTGGTCGATAGTCCTCTCAGTTTCAGAGTCCACATGAATAGAGCAGAGATACAGCAGGTTCGGTTTTCACCATTCAGCAGAGATTCTGGGCAATCTGCTTCTTTATAGGGGACATAGACGGAGGCATTTTTGCTAAAATAGCTTCTATCCTCATTGCTTTAATGTAGAGGTGAAAGGTATGCTTACCCTTCTAGATGATTTGTGTCTTTGCTCTTTCCCATTTGTTTTTCTGTAAGATGCTCTACTTGAGTATTCTGGGAGTGAAGTCCCCCCATCTTAAAGTTGCCAAAGTTGAGAGACACTGAGCTATTGGAATAGATAGCATTTCTCTAGAACCCTCTAGTGATGAAAGAGACTCAACAGGCCAACACTGAATTACCAGTCCAAAGTAATTATGCTGCTTGGGAATATACTTGCAGAGGAACTAAGGCTTAGTTTCTAAGAAAAGGGAGAGAAAACTCCTCTCTGTAGGGACTTCAATTCACCCAAAATTTCCAAGGAGATGTCAAATGTATATGAATGCCATGGATAGCTCTGCTTCATTGTCCAAGCTCTGGAATTGTTACAGCAGCAGCCCAAATCTCTTATAGATGGATTTTATGTTGCCTGCCTATGTAGGACAGACATTTGTATTACAATATTTAATAACATTTATCTTTATGAGATGGTTCAGAAATCAAAAGTAATCAGATGTATCTCTCACTGGAAAAGTATGAAGCTTGGGCTAACAGCCTGGATGAACTAGTTCTCTCATCTATGTAGAGGAAAGATTCCAGTTTTTCTATTCCCAAATGATATGTTTCTGCTTAAATAACATTCATTTCCATGCTTTTTTTTTGCTTGCCTCTGCTTTCAGTATATGTTTCAGAATTTATTTTGTATAACTGTTTAAAGGCTGTATTGTGTTTAGGTTGTTAATAAACATATCTGTTAACAAAATGATTTACAAAGGAAAATTAAAGACATTTAACCAATTAATTTGAATACATGGCTTTGTTGAATGATATTAGTCTACTTTCTTTCCCTCTTCCTCATCTTTAGTCAAAAAAATTCCCAGTGTTATTGATGTAAGATCCATAAGAAATGAGGCAGTCTCCCTCCTCAAGCTTACAATCTCAAGAATTCCACCCCCAAAAAAGAAGGACAAGTAAAGAACAATACATTTCCACCATTATTAATACATTCGGTTTTGATCAATACATTGTTTAAAATGATCAGTTGCAATGGAATATACAGGTGCATTCCAAATGTTGCATGGATAGTCAAACAATTATCTAGGAATATTCTGTTCATTTACAGCTATGAAATCTACAAATCTCAGAGATGTTCTCCATTTCCTGATGGGTGAGGAAAAGAGGAGTTGGGATTGACTTGAGAATATCCCAAACAGATAGAAATAGAAAATAGGAAAACCAGAGTATCACTTGGGGGACAAGTGGTGGGATTAGCCAGTTCAAGTCTCTTCCTGATATTTTTCTCAATTTCCAATGTTTACGGAATGCTTCTGCCCTTTTTGTTTTTTGTAACAGTTTCTGAATATTTCTCCCAAGGCCATCTGCATGACAGAATTATCATGAATAATGATAATTGTCCACACTGTTTCTAGGTATTCTTGTCCAAATGATCTGATTAATCCGCCTAGCATAATAGGGACTTGTTTAATTCGTGATTAATTGTGTTCTGGGTCAATGCAAAATGTCCTTGTGATGTCACAGTGCAAAACCTGGCCCTTCATATTTCGATCCTGATGCCAGCCCCAAGTGCATAAGCCACATAGTTTGTATCACAAGGCACAATTTGTTATTTGGCCCATTCCCCCCTGCCTTTGTTTACTTTATAAATTTTCCAGGTTACCGTGTTTCCCTGAAAATACAACATGTCCTCATAATAAGACCATGCCACATTTTTTCGGGTGGGCAAAAATGTAAGCCCTCCCCGAAAATAAGCCCTCTGGACAACCCCCCCTCCAGCCAGGCAGAGTGCCACTCACCAACCTAGCCGTATCCTGAAGGCACCAAGCCACAGGAACGAGGTGGGCAAAGGCTCGTGTTGCTTGGCGCCTTCAGGATACCGCTAGATTGGTGAGTGGTGCTGTGACCAACTGGAGAGGGGGGTTGTCAGGTGGTTGCTCTCTTGCGAGCGGGTTCCCGAAGAGCTGGGCACAGTCTCAGGGTCGAACGGCTGTGTTGCGCTATTGCAGCAGCACTACACAGCCGTCATGAGGTGATCACGCTCACGAGCAGATGAAGGGCAACCCCCCTTTCCAGCTGGGCACAGCACCATTCACTGACCTAGGGGTATCGCTAAGCTGCATGAGCGTATGTTCTCTACCCTCCAGCTCCTGCGGCTTGGCACCTTCGGAATGCCCTTAGGTCAGTGAATGGGGCTCTGCATGGCTGGAGAGGGAGGTTGTGCAAGCAGCTTTTCAGCTCCCAGCTCGCGCACCTCCCAGCCTCACAATGCCATTGCCTAACTCTCCCTTCAGAGCCAGGGCACCTTTGCTGCCGCCACCGTCCGCTGCCGCCGCATGGCTTTTTCTGAGGTTTCCAAAGCACGGAGGTAGGATGCCGAGTCTTCCGAAAGTTGCCACTCTGAGAATACGCTCTATGGTTGTACGCTCTGTGAGTATGCTCTGCCTCAGCCAGCCCACAACTATAGAGCGTACTCCCAGAGCGGCCGCTGCCGAGAGACTCGACTGTGGATCTCTGTAGTTTGCAACCTGGAGAATACGTTATGCTCGAAGTGCCACGGTGGCACACTGGCCCTGCAGGGAAAGCTGGGCCAGGGCATGGTGAGGTTGGGAGGCACACCAGCTGGGGATGGAACAGTTGCTCACACAATCTTCCTTTCCAGCCGGGCAGAGCGCCATGCACTGACCTAAGGGTATCTCGAATGCATCAAGCCGCGGGAGCTAGGGGGGAGGGCAGAGCACCACACAGCTTAGTGCCTTTGGGATATCACTGGCACTCTGCCTGGCTGGAAAATGGGATGGCTGGGTTGCTGGTCGTGAGCGTGGTCACCTCATAGCTAGTATGTTGCGCAACAGAGCCGTTTGCTCCTGAGGCTGTGCCTGGCTCTTCGGGCGCCCGCTCGCAAGAGAGCAGCCACCCGGCAACCCCAAAACAATAAGCCCCCCCAATAATAAGACCCAATCAATATTTGGGGGGTCAAAAGAAAATAAGACCCTGTCTTATTTTGGGGGAAACACAGTATATGTCTGAGAAATAAGATATATTACTTTTTTAAAAAGTAGAAATCAATGGTGAAATCTTAAATTAGACTATAGCTGTAGTTAGATGGAACATGCACTAAATACATAGCCAAGTTCAGCATTTTATACTTATCTGGATAACGAGATGCAGCTATTTCTATTATGAAAGCTCAAATCTCTATACTGCTCTTCAGCACCCTCTACTGTGAAAAATCCAGATTCTATTGGGAATGAGAAAATCTTTAAGAAATATTACATAGGCTAAGCTGTTACATCAACAAATGTCTGCACTTTCCAATTCCTTTGGCTCTGCAGAGTTTACAAAAAATACACCCCAAACAAAATCAATTAAAATATATATTTTTAAAACAGGTTGAAAAATTCTATTTTAAGCTTCTTGTTGAAGAGGCTTGCTTTGATGTCAGCAATGTTTTCAAAAATAAAGCTCCTATCACAAGGAGAAAACAGGAATGTTGATATTTATGTTACTGCCCCTTTCATTATCTAAAAGATAAGGGAAACCTAAATTAACTCATCAAAACCTTCTGGGTTTCTACAGAAACAATTAAAAGCGGAAATGTTTCTCTGGCACAGCGTGCTGTTGTGATTTTTTTTTTTTTAATCGAAACTATACATCCAGAATTGTTTTTGCACCTTCATTTACTGAACTGGTAACATGGCATTATCGCCGGGCTGGATTAGAATCTAGGACCGCTGTCAAGTCTTCCTCTACCTACCAGTCACTTCATAGCCATTTGCCTACCTTTTCCTCCCTTTGTGGTGAGAACTGTGTTTGTTAGTTGGAGTATCTAGATGCCACCGCCTCCTACTCATGCCCTAACTAAATTATTCTCCAAGCCCCTACTCCAAGAGCTTTGCCAGCCATGCCGAGTTCACCTGACAAGGCAGGCTCCATAGAGCATAACAAAATTAGGATAATACACGGTTCAGGCACAGCCAGTGAAGGCCACCTCTAGCTTCACATCATTCCTTCTGTAATTTTGCACAACCGATGCTGAAAATGGGTAATACTTGCTAAAATGATTTCCCAAGAACTGCAAGTGAAACCAATTATCTTTGCAAATCTGTTTTCTTCTCCAGGTATTTATTATTAATGGTTCTATTTTTAATTCTATGATTGCCCAATTACTTGCAGAATAACTGCACTGAGTTCAGTTAAAGTGTTTTGACTCACTGAGCATTTCCCCTGGAGATGATAAATGGAAGTGCAGATATTTTTATCATCTCCTTTATTTCCATAAAATAAGATTTCTATTGTCTGTTCCACTACTTGTTTATTGGTGGCGGGGTTGAATACATTTTTGTTCGTTGCCATTTTCTCTCACTTATTTGCACAGTACTTCCCTCTGCCCAAATTCTAACCTTTCTAAAAATTATACCACTCCTTAGGAGATCGGGGGGGGGGGAATGTAATAATTTCTACAAAAATAATTCTAAGAAGTAAAATGTTTTCAGAAAAAAACCTGAAGAAAGTTGCCTTCTAGAAAAACACCTTTGGGACAACTATGACCTGGATGATTGAGAATCTCCATAGACGGTTGCCCTCTTGTTAATGATCAAATAGAAACACCAAAAGAAACATCTGGACAAATGTGTTTGGAGCAGTAATGGTATCCTATTTTCTTCATTACCGATTCAGTAGTGGGAGCGTGTGCATGCGCATAAGGTCCATTATGACATCTGATTGGGTGGGTGGAGCCTCACGCCCCTCCACAACCGGTTAACCCGAACTGGGTGCGAACTGGGCAGAATACCACTTCTGGCTTGGAGGTTTCCAATTCCTAATCTGCAGTTTAATGGTTATAATTACATTTTTATTATAATAAGCTTCTTGCATAGATTTGCATCAAGCACAAATACAAGGAATCCTCTTGAACTTTGCACTAAGACAAAGGAAAGGAATAGAAAGGTAGAATTTGTTCTTGCTGTTTAGCAAACAACTCTGGTAAATTTCACTGGATATTGCATATTGAAATTTCTATAGCAAAAGTGTAATCACCTTCTGAACGTCCGTAATGGGTTGATAGTTTGGAGGAATCAATGCCAGCTGCTAAACCAGTTACCACTTTTTTTTAAAAAAAAGGAATTGAAGTGAATTTCAGGCTTTCGAATAATGTGCTTGGGTATTCTTAAAAATATATTAAATTAAGCATGTTTGAGCTTAAGCAGAAGTTAAGATAACAAAATGTTTCATGTATTTTTTTTCTTTTTCTTCAAAAAGCAAAATGAAGCAAATGTCGAATGGTGATGTGACTCAATAGTTGGGTTATCATACATAAAGTGAACCCCTGGGAGAGTCAACCATCATAAGTTTTTCAATCAAGTTTCTTAAGTCACTTGTTTCTGGTTCCTGGTTGTGTGCCTAAATCAGACCTTTGGATGAGGCTGGAATGATTCTAATTAGAACTTGTGGCCAAAAACCATGTAAGCCATTGGCTCAAACCAGGGGTGGGTTCCGGCAGTCTCTACTGCTGGTTTGCTTGTGGGTGCGCTGTGCGCATGTACACACCCTAAATGCACGCTGCCCATGCATGCACAATACAATAAAAATTGTTCTGCACAGGTTCAGAAGCAAAAAAACAAGATGGCGGCGCCTATGGCGGCACCCAGAAAACAACCCAGGCCACCAAACCACTACCAATTCATCCGAACCGGTCCAAACCAGTAGGAACCCACCACTGGCTCAAACTAATCTTGAATCCAAGCGTCTGGCTCTTTTGACTCTTCAAAACAAATTCCACATTCCTTGGTGGAGACTACTTGCTATCTCCCTAAGGTATGCTGGATCTATTCATTCCAGTGAGGACTTGTTCAGGCAAAGCATTTTTTAAACATTGTGCCAATTAGTCTGCTGCTTAGTGGTTTATGTATTTTACATTTGGGGATCACCTCTCCCACCTTTATAATCTCTTTGCCTTCCCTCCTTCAGATGGGCATAGGTAATCCAGAGCAACCCCAATCCATAGTTCAAAGAAATAGGCAAAGTGTTCATCAAATGCTTTTATTTCAAGGACCAATACTTTCCCCATGTCCTCCTTTCAGGAGAAAAGCGATTCAGGCAAATCCCTATATCTAGCTGCCTTTTGCCTTCATGCTTGCTATCATATCATGCACTTTCTTGTTCAGGGCTCCTCCATGGACCCCCTTTTTGCCCATGAGAAAGATAAGAGCTTTGGAAGATTTCCCAATGCAGATGGACCTACTGTCACCACCTTTGGTTCGGGTGTCCATGACAGCATCTTTTTCTAATAACAAGTTGTCACGGATCACACTGCACTTTTTTCCAGCAATGGTGATCCCAGTTTGTAGGAAAGATTTTCTATCCTGCCCAGTGATCAGCCCAACTTCCTGAGGAGAAATGGCTGCCAACAGACCTCCTGGTTTAGATGCCCATACACACTTATTGTCAGAATGTCCAACGATTGCTATGTCTTCAATATTCTTGTCTTTCAGGACTGTATTGATGTAAGCTTTCCAGTCTCCCATGCTGCTTCAGCTCTTGTGGCTTCTTTAACAAGCACTTCTTCTTTGGTCTCAGGATGTGGGATATTTTTTCAGATTAATCCTAAAAACAAAATCTAGATGTATTTTTAAAAAAATCCACCTGCTTTTCCCTAGGGTATCACCACCATGCTCCTGTAATTTCAAGTGATGTCATTAAACCTTCCAAAATATCATTTTGGAGCAACAAAATTACTTCCATATTTTTTCCTCATAAACAAGCTTTAATTTCTTGAGAACCTCAAATGGTTTGATTTCCCCCTTTTAAAAAAAGATTCAATAGCAAGAAGCCCCCCAAAAACAGAACGTTATGCTCCTGCTTACTGTAAAAGTGTAGCCCTTGAAGGACCTGTTCTTTAAAAAATACATCATCCCACGCACTCTTAAAAACATCTCTGTATCCATAAAGTTATATATACTATCTTCATCAAACCAGATTGCAAGACGATTTACAGGAATGTAATAGAATTACCCCAAACTGTTTCCTCCACAATTTCTAATAAGGCATAAAATAGCAAGCACAAAGTTTAAAATTCAAGCCATTAAAACAACTCCACCAGAGCAATGCCTGTAGATAAAACAGGTGAAAGAGCTGTATTGTTATAAGAGTGATAATGATGGAGTTAAATTAGAAACATCCTGGATCAAATCCCTACTCAACTATGAAAAGTGCAGTTTAGGTTGTCTTGCAGGCTTATAAAGCTTGAACAGATGAAAAAGTTAATTCCTAAAAGAAAGATGAAATGTAAATGTAATAAATCAAGGCCCCATTTCTTTTTTTATGTCTCGCAGAGCCCATTTGGTAACCAGTACAACAGTAGAAAGAAAGCTGCTCATGTTTTTATTTAGTACTATTATACTAAAGGCAACTCCATATGTAACGCCTCTTGTAGACCAGCTGGGAAGTTACCAAAATAAAATTATTTCTGTGTAGAAATAGTGGGTGAATCAGCATAGCTACTAAAAGTATTTTCTATGTCACAACCACCATCAGTTGGAGCCCTAAAAATAACTATAACCGGAAAATCAATTCCAGTTCAAAATTGAATCTTTTCATCTGGGGACGCCTCATAGAGAACTAGCTGGTTACTGTCTCCCCAAACAAAGGAAAAACTTACTTGAAATACCTCCAGAGGTAACATTAGCTTGAGGAGTTCCACCAGTTGGGATGAAAGGACTTGAAAAAGATGCTTTTGGGAAAGTGGAAACCTCAAATTCTAGCTCAGAAGTCTGGGCTCATGGAGAGCTGGAAATAATCTTCTGGGCACTTGAAATCTCAGGTGTCAAAAAGACAGAGATCATACCCACCTAGCCAGCCAAAGGCACTCTGAGCTCACAAGGCAATTATTGTTGTATTTATGCTTCAATTGTTGCTAAGGCCCCCTTTGTGACATCAGAAGTATCTTCCCCACTGCAGGCAACCCTTTATGACCTCATATCACCAAAGAAAGCAGATGTCTCCTTCCTTCTTTCTAGCTGTCTTGAAAGGAACAAAAATATTTCTTTTTTGCGTTTCATTTCCCTGGAAGGCATACAGTACTGTAGGGATGTAGAAATAGGCTTCAGGATTTCAAATGGCTGACTCAAGTCTTGGATGTAATCCCCACAGCTCTTTATAAAATTATTACTGAACTGTAATTTTTAATGGAGTAGAATAGTTAAGTCCTTCAACAAATGGAAATGATCATATTTATTGAATGTATCTGCATTTATGTTACATTTTACATTTATTGATTTTTAATTAGGTAGATTTTAAAATACTTTAATGGAAGCTGATCAAAACTTAATTGTAATAGAGTTATAATCAATAACGGAAGTTAGGTTATATTTATTAAAGATTGTAGCTAAACAAGGCAATTAATTTCTTTAGGTTATTTAAAATCATGCTGCAACTGTGCAAAGTAACATTATGCAACATGAAATTATTCCTGAATGTATATTTTGAAATAAATTCTATTGATATCGACTGGTTTAAAAGAAACACTAATTCAAGAATAAATTCCATCATCTGTGTGTGCTTGATGCCAAAGGCTCTTGGTGGCCAAAATAAATAAAATAAAATGACATCCAGGAAGGAAGGAAAGGAGGGAGGGTTGGAAAAAATGGCCTCCTGAAATATCCTCCTGGGTTCAGTTCCAAGTGGAGAAAAAGACACTGGAAACATGGAGGCTGCTTTGAAAGATGGTTTAATGGTGGACAGGACCACATAGCTTGAGGGCTTGAACAGAAAAGGTGATCACATGCTTCAAGATGTTGAGTGAAGAAGAAGGAAAAGAAGGGGCTTGCTGGGTTTTTTATGCTCTGTTCGTCCCCAGACTCCCCACCTCTCTGTTTCCTGTTCCTGTGTAAGAAATGTATTCTGATTGGTTGTCAGGCTCCCATGGGGCCATGCAGGGGCAACTCTCTAGGCTGTGTTTTGAGTCCAAGTTTGGTTGAGTTCCCAGATGTCATGTGGTGAGTTTCTGTAGAAGGCTAATCCTATCTTTATTATGTAAAGTAGACTAGCTCAGGCTTTAATGGCTCATTGACAAAGGTGATGGGGGCAGGAAGCTGCAGGGAGCTACTCTTGTCTTTAAAAACATGCTTCTCCCTTTTCACATCCAGGGAAATATAATATTGGGCCTTCTTAATATTTCCCAGGATGTTTTAGTTTTCCAAGAGGGGTGAGTTTTAACTTCCTACAAAAGGAAGGCACACACATTCATACATAAATACACAAACATACATATGTATGGATCTTAAAATTTTGCAAATCCTTTGGAATTTTCAATATTTTGGCATAAATATGACCTCAATTGTGATGATGCAAGTCCTAAAATTAAATAAAAAACCCAATTGAACAAATGAGTCAAAAATATGATACTTGTTCATTTATTCATTGAGGAAAAGGTTCCCAAATTATATGTTTGTGGCAAAGGGGTGATTAGCTCCTCTCTCATGAATGCCACTGAGCTTCCACACTCTAGAAGGCCATGTCCTGGAGTTGGTTTGTACAGCTAGATTGTTCAGAGATTTGAACTAAATTCTGGCTGCAATCCTGTTGTATTTGTACATATCCAATAAACATTATGTCTCCTCAAAGTGTTTGTGACTGATAGCAGCACAGAGTTTGAGAGGCCCTGCTTTAACCTAATCTGGCTCATTTGCCTTCCAGTTAAATATTAATCTTGTAAATTGACTAACTCAAACATAAACAGGAGAAAGAGAAGAAATTGAGTGCTTTGTGCTAACCCAAACTGTTGCAGAAATAATATTAAGGAACACAGCATTGGTGTCCCTTATTACAATACCATCATTTGTGCATGTTTCTTGGAATCAGTTGTTGAGAAAGGGAAAATGAATTCTGGGTTGAAAAGGAGTGGTATGTTGGCATACCACCAATATAGATAGCAACATTTGGTTACTGAGCTATAAAAGAGATTAACAATCCAGAAAGCCAGGTTGTTGGGGTTTTTTTTTGGGGGGGGGGGGGTTGCATCTGTCTAGAATGCTTTAAACCAGTTGTGGAGAAAATACTTAGATTACAGTAGATGTCATATATTTCCCGAGAAAATGGTCACCGGGCTTGGAGTCTTATCTAGTTTGCTTTTATGCTTGAGATTCCACGTATCTGGTTACTGCTATGAAGACAGCTGGAGGATCAAAACCAACCCGTCAAGTTTTCATGCAGAACAACAAAGTTGGAAGGGATCTTGAAGGTCATTTTCCTTATAAATTCAGCCATCCATTTGCATTCAACTGTTTTCATTTTAAATTCTGGTGCACAATACTGTGTTTAACGCGGTCCTAGCCTGCCTTCTATTAAACGACAGGCTTTAGGTACCCCAGCCAGCCAAGGCGCAACAAGAGACCCAGCCGCTAAGTAAACCCAGCCTCTCTGCCGCCCCATAGGTTTATTCGGCCGAGCTCCAGCCCCGCTCTCCGGCCTCCGGAATGTTGAAGGGACGGGTAGCTCCGCCTGTTCCAAACGAGCGGCTCTCAAAATCTTCCGCCCCGCTACGGCGCTGTTTCTGCACGGTTTTGTTCGCGTCGTCGCCATGACGGGCTCCCGTTCGTTTTCACTGACGAAGCTCGGGCTGAGCCCGCTCCCCGTCTCCGCCGCCCTAGCTGTGCTGGTTACGCTGGGAATGGCCGCGGCTTGGTACTGGCGATGGAGGGACCGGCGAAGGCCGCTGCGGTTGAAGCAGGTGGGCACGGTGTCCGGGCTTTTCATCTACCCGATCAAGTCTTGCAGGGGCGTAGCCGTGCAGCAGGCCGAAGTAACGAAGTTGGGGCTCCGGGACGGAGATCTGCGCGACAGGTAGGGGTTCGGAGGTCGGCGTGGGGATGGGGCACGAGATAAATACGTCCACGTCCGTCGTTTTGGCTGGGAAAGGAGCAGCTCTTACTGCCTAATGCGGCATTGCTTCAAGCAAGCTCCTAGCATTACCATTACTTGGTGTAGCTGTTCTGAATTTCGGGTCACGTTCTCAGAACTGGCTGCATTGGGCAACAAGTAAAGTCGCAACTCCTGGTTTAAAACCTCAGAGGCTGAATTTTTATTCAAGCATTAATCCAAAATCACATCAGGTTTGAAGTGACCTACATATTTTTCTCCTTTTCTTGGTGTGTGTTTCTGCATTAATTAGTGGTTCTTCCAGGCAGGGCTTTTATTTGTTGGGATAAAATTAGCAATTTTAGGGAAGCCTCTTTCCTTGGTGACCTCTCTGTATTTTTCTGCACCCTCTTGTGTTTCTTTCCTTACCAGGTAAAGAAAAATCAGTTAAAACGAATCCTCAAACTTTGTATACTGTGATTTCCTAAAACGATACATGCATTTGTGCAATCTCCCCCTCCAATAAAACTAGTGATTTCAAGAAAAAAATGAGATAGTTGCATTTTAAGCTTAAAGTTTACTATAGTGGTCCCTAATGTTTGTGACACTAAACCAGGCTACTACTAGCAGTTTATTTTGGCAAGGCTGAAGCTGGTGTGCATAGGAGAATATGTTTTGACAGCACTTCCAGTTGGCATGCACAAGCACCGCTACTTGAAAACAAACAGATGACAGCTCCTCCTTAGGCCATTTTGACTGACTGTTTGAAATACCTTTCAATTGTTTAAAAGCAATTTGGAAGATCTTCAAAAATAAGTAATAATAGAAATACTTGAGAAGTGTATAAGTGGAAACTAGATACTTTATGTTTAGAGATTTATGAATTACATGTGGCTGAGACATAGTGATTATCTCATAAAAGCTTTAGATGAAAGAACATTGAATCAGAGTTAAAACAGTATTAGAAGAATAGTTTTTACTATTTCAGTGAATGCTTCCATACTTCAAATTAAGAATGACTATAAAGGAATTATTCCTCAGATGGGAATCTATACATAGGTTGGTGTAGTAGGCTATGAATTGTAGAGTTTTTGCAGAAAGCAAGGGGTTGGATTTAATAGCTTAAATGCCCCCCTTTTTGTGATTTGATTTTGCGTTTTTTATTCTGATATGGTGAATAAGGATACTCCATAATATACCTTACTGATTTGATCAGGATTAAATTATGATAGTTCAAGAGCTTCAAACAATGCAGATGCCTATGCATGTACATACAGAATTTTTTTAATAGCATGTAAATGTACATACAAAAATAAAAAATACTTCTGAAAGTTGCATTCAATTTCCTCTCATTCCTTTCCCCTTTTGATGATAAGCCTCTTCCAATTAATAAAACAAAAATAATGTGGGTTGCCTTGTAGAAATTCGACCAGGGTTGGATTATTTACAATCCAAACAAGGATAAGGATCTAGTTTTTGAATGCTTAATTGCAATGCCAACTTCTTATGTTTGTCCAGGATTTTCTTTCCCCTTTTTTATTTACTCTGACACAAATGCTCTGCTAGATGGATTTTCTTCTTTTTTCATTTTGCTGTGATGCATTTCCTGGCAAACATTTACTCTCTGGATAAGCTTCCAAAAGATCTAGTTAAGAGCCTTTTTTTCTCTTAAAAGCAAAAGTGTGCAATTTACACTTAACATTTTTAGAGGTTGAGAGTTCAAAGTGACATTGTGAGTAGAGCTAGATCTTGGTTGTTTCTTTTTTCATCTGCTTCTCCCTCAGAACTGTAGAACATTGCTGAAAATTGACCCATATGTCATGAGTGGGAAGAACCAGAAAATCCCACTAGGCTACTAGTGCCAGTCTTATCTTAAGGAATGTGCTCTATTCTCACCTATCTAATATGTCTCTGTTGATAAGCAATTGCATGCACACTGTTTTTTCATAGCGCTCAGAATAAGTTAGTCACCTGAGTCCTCAAAGTAGAACTTTTTCATTTATTCATTGGAAATAGTATAGAAATTAATGCTAAATTAGCAGTCTACTGCCTACCATTCACATTTTAGCATAAGTTACGTTTTGAAAGGTTGAATTGTTTTTAAGTATTTAGAATAGTTTTATATGTTTTTAACTTAGATGTTGGCTTGTGATAAAGGAAGATGGACACATGGTGACTGCTCGACAAGAGCCTCGACTAGTATTGGTCTCTATCAACAATCAAAATGGCTATTTGACTCTGAGTGCTCCAGAAATGAAGGATTGTCATATTCCAGTCAGATTGTCAACCAAAAATCCAGTACGGGATTGCAGGTATTTTTTCTTATATTTTTTTCCAATTTCTCGAACAGGGAAAAGGTGACTTATATTTAGAAAAAGTACAAAATTAAAACTCTTCACAGTTCTGCATTTCTAAACCGGTCTAGTATCTTCATGATTGCTTCTAGAAAATGCTTAAAGAGATGCTAGTCTCATATATCTTGTATCTCCTTAGTTTGACTCTTATATTAGTCTTGGGCCAACTGACTTTAATAAACCAGTTTAGGATCTATGTCCCTCATGGGGATACCAACAAGAAGATTGATCCCCAGATAATTAATGTATTCTTTTTAATGTACTTATCAAGTTAACACAGAATGTGTAGAGATATTCTCAGCTGATTAATGCAATCTTAAACATTGAAGATAAAAATCCACATTCTAATTGGAGGTATTAAGAATATATAGAAAATAAATAGAATAACATAGAGAATCAAATCTTTTAATTAAATGGAACTATTTTTGTCCATTCATAACCTTTCTCCACATAGCATTCCTATTGCTATCGTGCCTGAGTGATTGCAATTTATCTTTGGAAGGACAGGACACATTATTGCTCCTGCCTTTAGTTCTTTACATTTCAGAAGTAAGGTGGACAAGCTTCTATCTATTACCAGCAGAACTGCTGTAGATTTTCTGGCATGGTGTCTTTTTTTCTCATCCCATCAATAGTTTATCATATTTAACTTACGTTTGAATCGACCGTTGACTTACCTGAACGGTCCTTCTATGTGTGC
The DNA here is from genome assembly GCF_009769535.1 of Thamnophis elegans. Taxonomy (NCBI): domain Eukaryota; kingdom Metazoa; phylum Chordata; class Lepidosauria; order Squamata; family Natricidae; genus Thamnophis; species Thamnophis elegans. The sequence goes on along the minus strand of NC_045544.1, from coordinate 87,666,834 downwards.
TGCGAGGGGAATCCAAGCATGGATTGGACTTTGTCCATTAGCCTTGAGACTGAGTTATGTAAATTGGTGACCACGCCTCCACTGGCCGGATGGGCTCAGTTTTCGTACGAAGTCAACCGTTTATTGATGTATAACAAGAACAATGATAACGTAACAATAATAGTAGTAATGAAGGCCGTAGCCAAAAGGCATACAAACATAGTCAAGAAAAACGCAAGTCATAAGGAAATAACATCTGACACAAAGCGGTAACATATCAATGAAGATAATGAATTTTAAGACATGACCACCTGGCCAGCCAAAGCTGCGGGCGGGTTTGGATTCCCCTCGCAGCACACATAGAAGGACCGTTCAGGTAAGTCCACGGTCGTTCTCCTGTGTGCTACTTGGGGAATCCAAGCATGGGACATGCCAAAGCAATTAAGGTCCAGGGCGGGAACCAGGCTGGCCAGGGTCCCCCACAGGGGGGAGCACCTGTTGCAATACACGCCGCCCGAAGGACGCCTCAGCCGAGGCATACACATCAACCTTGTAATGTCTGCTAAATGGTGATGGTGTAGACCAGGTGGCTGCTCTACAAATCTCTTCCACTGAGGCTTGCATGGCCCAGGTGGTGGCCGCACTCCTGGTAGAGTGAGGGGTGGTGCGCCTGGGAACCTGCCGGGATTGACTGTCATAAGCAAGGGCGATGCAAGCCTTCAACCACCGCCCTATCGTATGAGAAGAAACTTTCTGTCCCATGGAAGATGGTTGAAAGGAAACAAAGAGTGCCTCAGACCGTCGGAAGGACGCTGTACGCTTCACGTAGCGGCGAAGAACCCTGCGCATATCCAGGTGATGCCATTGGCGCTCCTGCGGATGAGAAGGGTTGGGACAAATGTCCGGAAGGATGAGTTCCTGAGCTCTGTGGAACAGCGTGTTGATTTTTGGTAGAAAAGCTGGGTCCAAGCGGAGAACAACTCTGCTGGGGTGGAATATACAGAGATACGCTCGAACGGAAAGAGCCGCCAGCTCGGAAACCCGCCTGGCTGATGTAATCGCCACCAAAAACACTGTCTTAAGAGTCAATAGTCGAAGACTGATGGAAGAAATAGGTTCGAAAGGAGAGTCCATAAGTGCCCTGAGCACTAATGACAGATCCCAAGTAGGGTAGCGGTGCACGGTCGGAGGTCGGATATTGGCCGCTCCCTTCAGGAAGGCCTTGACGAGAATGTTGTGACAAGGAGCGTCCTTGACCTCCCCCAATCACTGTGGCAAGAGCCGTGACCTGCCTGCAGAGCATGTTGGGTGCCAAACCTTTGTTAAGACCAGATTGTAGAAAGTCCAACACTCGGGACACCGAATCCTGGAGGGGGTCTGCCCCAGCCCGCCGGCACCACCTGCAGAAGGCCTGCCAAGTAGCCTCGTAAATTCGAGTGGTGGAAGGTCGGCGGGCCGCCTGAATCGTACTGATGACCTCGCTGGAATACTGAAGGTTTGTCAGAATAGACCGCTCACGTGCCACACGGCTAATTGTAGCAACTGGGGGTTCGGATGAATGAGGGCCCCCTGATGGAGCTGGATTTGATCGTCCGGGATCCTCCATGGGCGGGAGATCGACAGATGCACTAGGTCGGCATACCAGGTCCGCCGGGACCAAATCTGAGCCACCAGGAGGACTTCTGCACGTTCCGACAGAATCTTCTGGATGACCGCCGGGATCACTGGAAGAGGCAGAAAAGCGTAAAGGAGGCCGGCCGGTCACAGGCTGCGCAAGGCATCCACTCCCTCCGCTCCGGGGGTCACATACCTGGAGAAGAAACGGGGCAGTTGCGCATTGTGAGGTTGTGCGAACAAGTCCACCACCGGACGGCTGAATCGGAGGGAAATCTGCTGGAAGAGGTCTGGATGTAACTGCCACTCCGCATGATCCACTGTGGCTCTGCTCAGCCAATCCGCCTGGACGTTGGCTACGCCTGAAATGTGTTCCGCTCAAAGGAACAACAGTCTGGACTCCACCCAATGATGCAATTTCTCCACCTCCATCATGAGGGCTCTGGAATGCGTGCTCCCCTGGCGGTTGACATGCGCCTTGGAGGCCACATTGTCTGTCAGAATCAGCACGTGTTTGTGAGTCACAATGTCCTGAAATTCTCGCAGGGCCAGTCTGATGGCCCGTAGCTCTAGCCAATTGATGCTGTTGGATAACTCCCGGTCCGACCAACGCCCCTGCGCCACCCGATCCAGGGCATGGCCGCCCCATCCAAACAGGCTGGCATCTGTCGTAACCTGGATTCGTTCCGGTTCCTTGAACGGGCATCCTTTCAGGATCTTGGAGGACGCCCACCATCGAAGGGATCTGAGGGCTTTGGGTGAAAGACGGACCTTGAGTTGAGAATGACTGGTGTGAGACCTTTGATAAGGAAGCAGGAACCATTGGAGTGGTCGTGCGTGAAACCTGGCCCAGGGAACGATGTCGATGCAAGAAATCATCTTCCCTAACAGCTGAGAGAGTAAAGCCAGGGGCACGAGACGCAAGGCTGACACCTGAGAAGCCAGCCGTTGGATGCTCTGTCGCCTTTCCAGAGACAGGAAAACTTGGCAAGTGGCGGAATTGATGACGGTCCCTAAGTGAAGCAGCATTGTAGTTGGCTGTAGATGGCTCTTGGGAAGATTCAGCACGAACCCGTGCCTCCGCAGGGAGTCCATCGTTACCTGAAGATCCCATAGGGCCTGGTCCCGGGATGTTGACAGGACCAAGATGTCATCTAAGTAACAATTCACTCTCACCGGAACCGAACAAAGGGAGGCCGCCACCACCGCCAGGAGCTTGGTAAAAGTGCGGGGCGCCGATGAAAGGCCGAAGGGCAAGGCCCTGTACTGGAAATGACGGCCCGCAAAGTGGAAGCGCAGGAACCGTCGATGAGCCGGATGAATGGGCACATGGAGGTACGCCTCCTTGATGTCGATTGATGTCATCATGTCGCCTTGGCGGATGGATGCCAGGATGCTTTTCAACGACTGCATCTTGAACCTCTGGTACTTGATGTACCAATTGAGTCTTTTCAGATCTAGAATGGCTCGCCCTGCTCCTGAGCTTTTGGGCACCAGAAAAAGGATGGAGTAAAACCCTAGACCTTCCTGCCCCTTGGGAACCTGTTCTATTGCTTTGATGGATATGAGATGATTTATTTCGGCTTCCATGAGGCGCCGCTTTACTGAGCACCTGGGAACGGGGCACCTGATGAAACGTCTTGGAGGAATGGAGAGAAATTCTAGTGTGAGGCCCAGCCTCACCACCTGAAGGGCCCAGGCGTCTGAGGTGGTTTCTGCCCATTGATGAGCGAAGGCCAGCAGACGCCCGCCCACTGACTCTTCCCCCGCGAGTCACCGGTACCTCCGAAAGGACCCGTTTCCCGAGCCACAAAAGGATCTCCTGTTGTGGGATTGCGCCTGGTGCTGTTGGCGTCCCCTATCTCTGCCCCCCCACAGTCCTGGCCGTGGTCCTGTGACTGGTGAAAACCCCTGTTGTAATGGGGAACAAAGGGGGCCGCTGCATAGCCAGAATAGCCGCCCCGAAAGAACTGGCGTCTGTTGTATGGCTGCTGCCGTCTGGTATTGCGCCCTCCCGAGGAAGGGAGGACCTTGCGCTTGTCCCTAGTCTCTATGAGAATGGGATCGAGAACGGATCCAAACAAAGCCCTGCCCTTGAAGGGCATGGATGCCAGGTGCCATTTAGATTTAATGTCAGCCTGCCAATGGCGGAACCACAAGAGGCGACGGGAGGCCACATTGGAGACTACAGCTCGAGAAGCAAACTTAGCAGCATTAAGCGTGGCATCCGCCGAAAATTCCAAGGCAGCCATAATTTTAGTAACGTCCTGGTGAAGGCGCACCTCGTCAGGGGCTAGCCTCTCCTGCAGCTGCTTAAGCCAGAGCACCGAGGTCCTATCAAAGAACGATGCCGCAGTAGCAGCACGTAAAGCCCAGGCCGCGGCCTGGTGTGTCTTACGAATAACCGTCTCGGCCTTACGGTCCTCAGCCTTCAGACCCTCAGATATCTCAGATGGAATCAGGGCAGGGGAAGCTAGGGCTGCTACTGGCTGATCCACAGTTGGAAATTGCAAAAGGGTCTCCAAATCAGGGGTAGAAGTGTACAGCTTCCTGTCCCGTTGCTAGGTGGGATAACTGCAGTTGGCTGGTCTCATTGCTTTTGAATGAGATCCATGAAAAGCTTTGGAGAAGGAATCACCTCCTGCAATGAAACTGGCTCAGCAAAGAGGCGTTCAGTGGTGTCCAGGCCTACAGCAGAACTATCCTTGGGAGCTACCTCTCCCATATGGGTAGTGGCCTTAGCTTTAAACAATAAGGACTTGAACAGACTAGAAGAATTAGGCTGATCAAAGATCAGGCCTTCATCATCAGAGAACTCCCTATCAATCAACTCCCCTTCCTCCACCAAGGCCGAATCCTCACTATAAGTAGAGGGAAGGGGGGAAACAGGCCCCGTCTGCAGATCAGGCAGATCCACCTGTGGAGCTGGGAGAGAAGGCCCACCCTGGGTGCTAGCCACCACCGGGGCCTGATTCCTCCGAAACAGCTCAGCATCCACACCCCTGGATATAGCTGCAGATAGCTATATAGCCTATCCATAGCCTTCCATAGGCCTTAGGCCTGCAGCAGTGGGAGTAAATGTGGCAGAGGGCCCAGCACGTGGCATAGAGTATATTGGAATAGCCTGGGCCTCGGGCAGTGCTGTGGGGAGCTGGATCCCCAACCCCGCCCCAGATTCAGGGATAACAGGCAAGGAACGATCTGGAGACCAGGTCTGGAGGCCTGCAGGTTGTGGGGCTGGCGAAATATGCTGAGGTAAGAGCGTGGGAGGGGAAACTCTACCCTCTCCAGAGGCTTTAGATGGTGCTTTAGATTTATCCTTCTTTTTGTGGCTCTTATCCGGAGCTCCGGAGGTCTCCCTGGGCCTCTGACTGGTGGCCCTAGAGGTGGCTCTCCCAGGCCTTGAACTAACCCCCACTTGGGCAGCACCCTGATTATCAGAAGAGGATTCAACTGTACCTCCCACAGTAGAATGATCAGCCATTGCAATGAATTGAGATTCGAAAAGACTCAAAAGGCACAAAGCACAGAGTTCACTGTAAGGCAAAGAGACCGCGTGGCCAGCAAGGCAGCAGGAAAACAACTCCTCCCCAAGGCACACAAAGCCGAAGTGAGGGAATTGGGAGGGGCCGATGAATCAGCAACTGCAAGAGGAGGCAACGCCCGGTCTCAGCAGTGCCTGCGTCAGAAACGGCCCCAGCATGGCGCCCGACAAACGAGTGCCAAATTCAAATCGTAAGCCACAAGCACAGTCCCTTTAGGCTCTCAGGGGGAAAATAATGCCGGAATCGCTGGTGCGCTGCCCTAATGTGATCAGCATTCCGCAAAGGCAAACCTCGCCGCGAATGGCGGGTAACTCCCAGTGGCAAGAGAAGAAAAGCTGCGCCGCGAACGGCAGGCAATTCAAGGACCCCGAGGCTCTTAACGCAGTGGGGGCTCTTAAATCTCGTCGCTAGCGCCAGCCGAAACTCCACGCTGTGCAAGAAAGCCCCATGCCGGCAGGAACAAAGCGCTTGCCGCCCAGCCACCTGCAAAGGTTCTAATCGCCTGCGGGGAAAACTCAAGCTCCAAACGGTAGAAAAATACCTGAGCGGTAAAAGGGGGGCCATAGAGGGAACTGGCAGACAGCGAACTGTCGCCTCCCCATCGCAGATCTTTTCCACCAACTAAGTCCATTAGTTGGACTTAGGGAAGCAGGGAAATCCAGAAAAGGGGTATAAATTTGTCTCAGAAGTCTGGAGAAGAATTGATATACGTCTCGTCGGCTGGACTGAGTTAAGAAAACTGAGCCCATCCAGCCAGTGGAGGCGTGGTCACCAATTTACATAACTCAGTCTCAAGGCTAATGGACAAAGTTAACCCATGCTTGGATTCCCCAAGCAGCACACAGGAGAACTTATAAAGATGTAATTTCCATCCCCTTCTTCAGTCCTCATTCATATATTCATACACATCATTTGTACTAGTAAGAAACATGATATTACTTTACTTAAAGATTATTCAGAGAACGCTTCTGGTGAGGCATGAGAATCTATGATTGTGAGGGAATTATGGCTCAAACAGACAGCTGCAAATGAGGTCCGGACTTCCAAAACTTTCTTTGGAAGAAACTGAGATCTGGAGATTGCCCATATGTACTTCAGACAGTTGGTTTTTGTGAGTAGACAATAGAAACCATTGTTTTTGCAACCAACTGCAATCGCTGGAAGTTGTGGGTTCCATCATGCTTTGAGCCATAAATGCAGCCTCCAGATTCTACAAACCACATCCTTTTCATCAGTTTCATCACATTTTACCTTTCTCATTGCTCCTTTAAGATTGAAAAACCTTGGAAATCATGTCTACTAGTTGTGTGGAATTCTCTTCAATCCATTTAAAAAGAAATAGCGTCACATTTTTCCAGCTTTGTAAGATCTTTATTTTTTTGCAATTTCTTTTAAATACAGCAAGGAGGCGATTTCAAAATTGTTTTTGTAAAGCTTTTATAAATGTGAAGGCTTTGTGAAATCAAGTTGGACTTTGAAGTTAATTAGTAAGCGCTCCTGTGTGGGAAAATATATCTTGTTTACTTATCAGTTGCACAATAGTTGATAGTAGAAGATGGCTAATTTCAAGAAATTGTTCAGTTTATGGCCTGTGAAGTGCTTGGATTTTTTCACCCTTTACTGGAACCAAGTTACAGCAAGATGAACAAAATCCTTCTGGGGATAAACTGAAATGATTTCTAAGATGGATTTAACAATTACAGTTTGTTTGATATTTCCCTCCCCCCCCCCCCCCCCGGCCGCTGACAGACTGACAGAGGTTTCCACCAAGGTCCTCTGTTCCGGCAGGAACAGAGGTTGAATCCCATGGTTAAGATGTCTGACAGATCCCTTTAAAAGAGGATGCTGCCCAACCATTCCTCAGTTGCATGTTTACTTGACTTGCAATAAAGAGCTGTTGCTACTGAAGCCTTTGTGTGCCTCCTTTACCCAATCTAACAGAGTTTAAATAAATAGAAATACTGGATTTATAAATGCTACCCTTTTAAACTGAAATATAAGAGATTTACTGGAGTTATTTCATGAAATTACAAATGGACTTGAAAGATGATAAGAACTTTGAGAGAAGAGGGAAAGTTATTTAAAGAAAACAGGAGTTAGAAATTTATTTATGGAACTTAAGTGTTTTTTGGGGGAAATGAAAATACATACTTTGCTAGCATTTTCCCAACCCCTCTGGAGAGTTTCTGAGCCTTCTAGAAGAGAGTGAAAATGTGAATGGATTAACATTTGCCCCTGCTTCCAAGGATTTTCTTAGCCTTCTGGAAGGGAGAAGAATATACCACCGGTCTTTGCTAGAGTTTTCATTAGATTTGTTTGAGGTTTGTTCCTGAGAGTGAGAGAGAATGACTGTACTGCCTTTTTGAGGAAACTAGCAGAGAAAATGTAAATGGCAATCACTTGATCACAGTAATAAATGCAAACAGATTGCCAACCACTCAAAATGCAGTCAAGTTCAGAGGAAGGCCAACAAAATGGTGAAGAGTCTGAGAAGTACTGTTAAGTTCTTTAAATATCTGAAAGTTTGTCAAATATTTGAAAGTTAGAAGAGGGGGAAGGGACTTATATCTGCTGTTCCAGAACAAATAAGTTAAAACAACCAGGATGAGAACCAGTGGGTTAAAACAATAAGGAAGGAGGCTTAGATTAGACATTAGGAGGAATTTTCTGACTATTTGAACTGCCATCCTATGGAAATGTGGCTACTCCTTTGTTAGAGGTCTTCTAATAGAAACTGGGTGGTCATCTTTCAGAGAATCTTTAGTGAATCCTGCACTGAGCAGGCAGTTGGACTAATTTACATCTGTGATCACTTTCAGCTCTGTAATTCTATTAAATGCAGTGGTGGTATTCAAATAATTTAACATCCAGTTCTCTTCCCTAATGATTTATTCCAACAACCAGTTCACCAAACTGCTCAGAAAGTTAACAACCGATTCTCCCGAAGTGGTGCAAACTGGCTGAATCTCACCACTGATTAAATGTAATTGTAGTGTGTAGCAGAGATCTTATTAATGCCTTTCACAATTCTTTTAGGATATTTGGCTTTGATGTTCAAGGCAGAGATTGTGGAGAAGATGCCGCTCAATGGATTACAGCCTACTTAAAGTCAGAACCATACCGCTTGGTTTGTTTTGAACCAAATATGGTTCCAAGGAATTCAAAAGATTTAATGGAACCTTTTCGTCCCACTGATAAGGTGAGCTTTGATCAGTGGTACACGTTACAGTATAAGTGAATCTTTTTTTCAACCCATATTCTTTTTTTATCATGTACTCAAAACAAATTGAATGTATTTAAGTGTGTAATTATTAGTCATATTCATTTCTTTATGCACATGCAAACAGAGCTAATCTCCAAACTCTATATAGAATTGGACCTATAGTAATTAGTATTTGAATGAAATATTACCAGGCAGAACCAGGGCAATAGAGAGGATTGCAAAGTCAAAAACATTCCGTAAGAAGGTGATGCTAGACTATTTCCATAATGCTGTCAAGAAAAAGGCAATTGAGTTTCACTTAAACTTACTGTACACTTATACACTGTCTGCATAGGAATGGTGATTGATGCTAAAAGACAAATATAATGGAATAAATGTTTTAAAAAGTACCACTGTGTGGGAGATCCTTTTGCAAGGAGAGCAGCCTTGTAATCAGTTTCCAAGTGATGGATAACTGGGTTCTTTGTTGTAAAACCTGAATAGATTTGATTATCATGTGACAAATCTATTTTTTCTTCAGCAAATGACTGGTCGGATATTTTAATACATCATTTAATGAGACTACCAGAGATCACAAATACTCCTTGGTTTGTTGTTGTTGTTGCGAAGTCGTGTCCGACCCATCACGACCCCATGGATAACATTCCTCCAGGCCTTCCTGTCCTCTACCATCCTCTGGAGTCCAGTTAAGCTCATGCCTACTGCTTTAGTGACTCCATTCAGCCACCTCATTCTCTGTCATCCCTTTATTCTTTTCCCTTGGTTAGTCCTTGGTTAGCAATGGCAATTGGGATTGGAATTGTCATTGCTAAACAATGCGGTTATAAACCACAATGTAATATGAATATGCTGCTTAGTAATGGGACTACTGATTGTCGTTAAGCAAAGTCCTCACATGACAGCATATGACTCCTCCTCCCCGTACAGACAGTTATTTTGGGGCTGCTTCCTTTTGTGCTACAAACTGACCATCTCTTTGTATTTTGTGTAAATGTTTGACATTATTCATTTATGGAATATGCTTCTCTTAGATTGCCTATTCTGACTGTAGTCCTGTCATGCTTCTCTCTGAAGCTTCTTTGGAAGAGCTTAATTCTAGAATGGAGAAGAAAGTTCAAATACATAACTTCAGGCCAAGCATTTTGGTCACTGGTTGTGGTCCTCATGAGGAGGTAAGGTAGGACATAACTTTTTAGTTTATATATAGAATAATTTTGCACTTACATATGCATGTAACTGTTTAATAAAACATTTTTAAACTTGTGCTTCTCACAGGAGTCAGCCAGGAAGTTGGCTGGAAATCTAGAAAATGAACATACTGCAGGCATTAAATTGGGGAAACGTTCATGTTATTGCCAGTTGTCTTTGCAGTGAAAGGAAGCTTTTTTAAACTTTAGTATATTCCTAAATTAATTGAAGGGGGAAGGTGTCTAGTGTGGGTAAAAATAATAATGGTAACCGTGCTGAATATAATATTTTTAAAATCATTTACTTCAATAAAAAGTTGTGATGTCAGTTATTTCCCCTGGCAAGTGGAAATATCAATCTGCTCTTTATTTGGTCACAGTGAATTTCTAGGTTGAAGGTGAAATCAATCCTACAAAATCAGTAGTAAAAACAAAATGCATGATGAAGCAATGCAGTAAGGGGTCTAATTTACTTACACTGAAAAATAGAATTTAAAAATACACTAAGTATCCTTTTTTGGAGAAAACCAAAGAACCTGTGTGGCAGACTAGTGTTCCACAGCTTTAAAGCTTTAGATTAGGTTAAAGGTTAGTTTTCATAAGTAAAATTCATTCCAAAAATAAGTGCCATTGTAATATGTAGCAAAAAGTAGTATTTGGAGAAATTACAGTATTGATGATTCCTATATCAACCAGGCATATTCGCCATACTATGTTTTCTTTTACTCACACACATATATATAGACAGATAGATAATTTCAAAGTTTTCTTCTATGCTGGCAGATTTGCAAAAGTCTTCTGATCTAGCATGATTTTTTTTCCCTGGTTCCTCTTTTCCCCAATGCCATTCGTCAAAATCACCTCTGGAAGGTTAGGATAGTGGGCTCCAAGCTTTCTGGTTTGGCAGTCCAATTTGGGGTGGGGAGAGAGGGAATGGTTCTGTATGAGTGACTGGCACTCACACAATGCGAGCACAAATGGAGCATCACACGTAAGCCAGTGGTGGGATTCAATTTTTTTACTACGTGGCTTGGTGGGAGTGGCAGGGGAAGGATACTGAAAAATCTCCATTCCTACCCCACTCCAGAGGAAGGTTACTGCAAAATCCCCATTTCTCCCCCATCAGCTGGGACTCGGGAGGCAGAGAATAGATGGGGGGCAGGACCAGTGGTGGGATTCAAAATTGGTTACTTCTAGTTCTGTGGGCATGGCTTGGTGGGCATGGCAGGGGAAGAATACTGTAAAATCTCCATTTCCTCCCAATCAGCTAGAACTTGGGAGGCAGAGAATAGATGGGGGTAAGGCCAGTCAGAGGTGGTATTTACCGGTTCTCCGAACTACTCAAAATTTCTGCTACTGGTTCTCCAGAACTGGTCAGAACCTGCTGAATACAACATCTGACGTAAGCCCAAGCACCTGTCACTCGTGCAAGTGAAGTGTTTGCCCACCCATTGCTTGTGCAGCCCAGTTTCAAACAGACCACTTCCAGTAGTGGGCCATGGCCCAGGGGTTGAGGACCCTTGGGTTAGGAGATTTCCTGAAAATTGGGGAACTGGTGCAAGGGATTGAAAAGGGTAGGAATTGTCCCCATACTTTCTGCAGGTGGGAATGTTTCAAATAAAATTGCCTCAAATAGGCAAGCAAATACCATTTATGAAACAGAATTTCAGGTTGTACAAGCAGCAAAGCTTGACCAATGTTTTGCAGATACAAGTGTAAGTGATTATAATGTACATATATTAAGTTACTATCAGGTGTATCACTTTATTTTCAGACTAGATAAAATTGACATTCTATAAAATTGAATAGTTAAAACTCAAAGCAGGGAACATATTTTGACCTTCGTCTATGAAATGCATCACTCAGAAGTATTATTCTTTCCTTTTATTGGTCTCTTTTATGACATTTATGTTCATGTCAGAAAGCTCATAATAATGCAAAAGTCATATGAGCAAGTTGAATTGCCTTGGACTTAATCCTTATATTTTTGTAGGACACCTGGAATGATATTATAATTGGAAGCGTACAAATGAGAGGGACAATGGCCTGTCCCAGGTATGCATTTTTTGTTATTCTATTTCATGGTTGAAAATAATTTAAGGTTGTGGTTACCTCATTCAGCTTTCTCGTTGTAGGTGTATTCTTACAACCGTTGATCCAGATACCGGCATCATAGACAGAAAAGAACCTCTTAATACTTTGAAAAGGTAATAAAATATTTTGACATCTTTAATACAATTGATGAAAGCCACTTTGGTGTAGTTTAGGTATTAGGCTAGAAACTAGGAGTCTGTGAATTCTAATCCCACCTACAGCAGTTGAGTGATCCTGGTCCAGTCACCCTCTCTCAGCCCTTAGAATGGAAGCAATGGCAAACCCATTCCAACAATGTAGCAAAAAAATCCAAACCCTGCAAGGATTTCTCTAGGCAGTTACCAGGAACCAAGACTGATTTGAAGTTAGACATCCACACACATTATGTGCATGATTGTGATTTTTTCAAATGTGGCAATTATCTTTGCACATTTGGGAGGCTAAAAATTTATTGAGAACAACTTTCCATAAACTGGTACCCTCCATATGAGATGAGACTTTCCGTTTTCTGGATGGCAATTACATTCCCAGTGTGCCTGGAGGAAGCAAGTTGGAGAAACTGGAGCAAATGCAATAGCAACATTTCTTTGTTTTGTGAATTTTTGCTACCTCAGAATTCGTTAATAAAATTAGGCATTTCATGAATGAAGGTGAATATAAGTGTCCCAAGATAGGTAGTTCATCTTCAATGTTTCAGTTGTCTTACTTAGTTTTCCTCTTTAATGTTCTTAATCTAAATAACTGAAATGAATATTATTCAATTAAAAAAATGAAAATACAATTTCAAGTACAATGCAACTTTTAAGAATGTGTGTTATACTAAAGTCCAACTGAGTTCAGTTTAACAATAGTCCAAACAATTATGTTTAGATTTCAGCTTTAATTTTAGACTTTCAAAATAGCTGTTACTATGCGATTGTGAGATTTTGTAACAATCTGGAATTTCAGGCATGTAGGAAATTTATGTTTGGTAGCTTCTTATAACAAAGTTATCTGCTTATTTTAACTATTTTATGAGTAATTCATTATGACCTTATTTTTTCTAATAGTTACCGCTTGTGTGAGCCTTCTGAGAAGCATATATACAAATCAAGCCCTCTGTTTGGATGGTACTTTGGAGTTGATAAAACAGGAACGCTTAAGGTTGGAGATCATGTTTACAAGATAATGTGGTGATAGAAATTTCCAAATGGAAATGCATTTTTGACATCTTTTAAATATCTTTTTTGAAGCTATTTTTCTAATGAAAATTTCCTATCTTTAATCTAGGAATACATCCTGTAACTTTTTAAATGCAATTGTATTGGTGATAAATAAATGATTTTCTGCTTTCTAGAATTGAGTCAACAACATTGTCGTAGTTCAATTCTGTATAGTAATTAATACATAATGATTATGGAAAGCTAATGAGAGGTAAAACGAAGCATGAGCCATCAATGTGATATGCTGCAGAGAAGACAAATGCAATTTCAGACTACATCAAGCTGACGTATAATTTCCAAATCATGGGATATATAATTATTCCACTCTGGTTTTTTATGGTTTAGTGCTGTGACTGAGACACTTTAAGGTTTCAGAGAAGTTTAAACAGGTTCAGGTTCAGAGAACATTAGCAAAGATGATTAAAGGATGAGAATGTAAGATTTTTGAAGAGAGATTGAAGTAGGTGGGTGTGATTACCTTAAGAAAAGATGGTTGAGGGGGATATAATAACCCTGTTCATATACCTGAAAGGAGATATGGAAGAAGGTCAAGACTGTTATCTTTCTTATTAATGGATTTAATTACTGTATTTTTCGGAGTATAAGACACACCTTAGTATGAGACGCACCAAGGTTTTGAAGAAGCACATTTTTTAAAAAAAGTTTTTTCACTCTGCAAAGCTCCCGAAAACGGGCCCATTTTTTTCAAAAAAAGGGGCATGGATAGCCTTTAGGAGGCTTATAGAGTACTCCTGTGGGTTGGGGAGGAGCAAAATTGAGCAAAAAATGGCCCGTTTTTTGCTTATTTCTGCCCTCCCCAGCACCAAGGAGCACTCTAAAAGCCTCCTAAAGGCTATGCACAGCCATTTTGGTGAAGAGGGTGGGGTTTTGGGAGGCAAAAAAATGCTGTATTCAGTATATAAGACGCATCCAGATTTTCAGCCTCTTTTTTGAGGGAAAAAGGTGCGTCTTATACTCCGAAAAATATGGTAAATAATAACTGACTTAAGATATAGGAGGGCAGGTTCCCATTAAGTATCATAAACACATTCCTAGGTGGTTCTACTGTTATTGACATCTGCTGCCTTCTCTTAACCTTTAATCATGGTTTTTAAAATTTCTCTATTATTATTTTTATGTATTACTGTTTTATTGTTACTTTTTTGTGAGATAGGTAGCTATATAAATTTGATGAATGAATTATTGAATGAATCAAGGAATCAAGAAATGAATCAAGGAATGAATGAATCAATACTAGTTTGATAACAGAACCAATGAAATGAGAGATGGTGGGGTGCTTATCTGGTTGATGTGTTCATGCAGAGAACCATCTGTCTGATATGGTTTAATTTGGATTCTAGCACCAGACAAGGATTTGGACTTAATAGCTTAAATGGTTTCTTTAACTCTGCAATTCTAAGTTCCAAATTCTTCACTGTCAGTCCATATTTTTATGTTTTATAATTCTAACTCTTACTTGGAACTTATGATAATGTCAAGTTTGGATAGGCATCATGTTTCCTAATTTCTTTTATATTCTTCACAAAGATAGATAAAATATGCATCGATAAGTTTTCTTTATATCATAATTTGTATCTGATTTATTTTTAAGAGATCAAATTACTAACATTTGTAATATATGCTGTTGCTTATAACAATATTATCAAGTTACTGAATGTAAACTTTGGAAGTGACATGGGAATTACTTGATTTTTAAAAATAAAAATATAAAACATACAAGTGCTTTTCCATGTGATTAATTATCTGAAGTTATTGAAAGAATATATTAGCAAAAGTATTAATAATCTTATTTTGTCTAGTAAGTCTGATTTAGGGAGATTACTAAGCTTTTTTTTTTTTAGAGTTTTATTGGGATTTATATGCCGCCCTTTTCCCTGAGGGGACTCAGGGCGGCTTACAACCACAAGGGAGGGGGGTGCAGTGTCAAAAACAGAACAGTATGTGAACAAAGAAAACATAGTAAAAACACAACTTTCATTCAGCAATCAAACACTCGGGCGGGTAAATTGGGAACCTATCCCCAGGCCTGCTGGGAGAGCCAGATCTTGAGGGCTGCGCGGAAGGTCTGGATAGTGGTGAGGGTACGGATCTCAACGGGGAGGTCGTTCCACAGGGTCGGAGCTGCAACAGAAAAGGCTCTCCTCCGTGTGGTTGCCAGTCGGCATTGACTGGCAGATGGAATTCGGAGGAGGCCCAGTCTGTGCGATCTAATTGGTCGATTTAGGGAGGTAATCGGCAGAAGGCGGTCTCTCAAGTACCCAGATCCACTACCATGGAGTGCTTTAAAGATGGTCATCAGTACCCTGAAGCGCACCCGGAGACCAACAGGTAGCCAGTGCAGCTCGCGGAGGACAGGTGTAACGTGGGCGAACCGCGGTGCGCCCACTATCACTCGCGCGGCTGCATTCTGGACTAGCTGTAGCCGCCGGATGCACTTCAAGGGCAACCCCATGTAGAGCCCATTGCAGTATTCCAGCCTAGAGATCACAAGGGCTCGAGTGACTGTTGTGAGAGCCTCCCGGTCTAGGTAGGGCCGCAACTGGCGGACCAGGCAAACCTGGGCAAATGCCCCCCTGGTCACAGCTGACAGCTGGTGGTCAAAAGTCAGCTGTGAGTCCAGGAGGACTCCTAAGTTGCGGACCCTGTCTGAGGGGTATAAAATTTGACCCCCCAGCCTAAGCGTTGGTGTATTAGCCAAATTATTGGGAGGGAAGCACAACAGCCACTCGGTCTTGTCCGGGTTGAGTACCAGTTTGTTAGCACTCATCCAGTTCCTAACGGCCTCCAGACCCTGGTTCATCACGTCCACCGCTTCATTGAGTTGGCACGGGGCGGACAGATACAGTTGCGTATCGTCCGCATATTGGTGGTATTTTATCCCGTGCCTCCGAATGATCTCACCCAGCGGTTTCATGTATATGTTAAATAGTAGGGGGGATAAGACCGAACCCTGCGGCACCCCACATGTTAGGGGCCTCAGGGACGATCTCTGCCCCCCGACCAACACCGACTGCGACCTGTCCGAGAGGTAGGAGGAGAACCACCGTAAAACAGTGCCTCCCACTCCCACCTCCCGCAGACGTCGCAGAAGGATACCATGGTCGATGGTATCGAAAGCCGCTGAGAGGTCAAGGAGAACCAGGATGGACGCATAGCCTCCATCTCTGGCCCTCCAGAGATCATCGGTCAATGCGACCAAAGCGGTTTCTGTGCTGTAACCAGGTCTGAAGCCGGACTGGAAGGGGTCAAGATAACTAGCTTCCTCCAAGGCCCGTTGAAGCTGGAAGGCCACCACCTTCTCAACAACCTTCCCGATAAAGGGGAGGTTGGAGACAGGACGAAAGTTGTTTAAAATGGCTGGATCTAAAGATGGTTTCTTCAGGAGGGGTCTCACCACCGCCGTTTTAAGTACGGCGGGGAAGTGCCCCTCCCGAAGGGAGGCGGTCACAACCGCCTGGATCCAGCCATGTGTCACCTCCCTGCTGTTGGCAACCAGCCAGGAGGGACACGGGTCCAGAATACAAGTGGAGGCACTTACAGCTCGAATGGCCTTGTCCACATCCCCAGAGGCAACATCCTGGAACTCAACCCAGAGATGGTGTGGCAAGTGGTCCTCCTGTGTCTCGGCTGGATCTACTGCGGTGGAGTCCAAGTCCGATCGAAGCCGAGCTACTTTGTCCGCCAAGAATTGAGCATAGTCCTCAGCTTTACCCTGCAAGGGGTCTCCCGCATCCCTCCTATTAAGGAGGGAGCGGGTTATCCTAAACAGGGCGGCTGGGCGTGACTCGGCGGACGCAACCAAGGCAGAGATGTATGATCTTTTTGCAGTTCTTAGTGCTCGGACATAGTCCTTGGTGCAGATAGTTAAAAGTGCTCGGTTCGACTCGGACTTATCGGACCTCCACAGGTGCTCTAGGCATCTCCTCCGGCGTTTCTTCTCCCGGAGCTCCTCGGTAAACCAAGGAGGCCTCCGGGATCCACTGACCCGGAGGGGCCGTAGTGGCGCAATCCGGTCAAGAGACTCCGACGCCGCCGAATACCAAGCGGCGGCCAGAGTCTCCGCCGAACTGTGGGCGAGAGTATCAGGAATAACCCCAAGCTCCGTCTGGAACCTCAACGGGTCCATAAGTCGCCTGGGGCGGAACCACCTGGTCGGTTCCTCCTCCCTACGGTGGGGGTTTGGCCTCCGGAAGTCAAGCCTCAGTAGGCAGTGGTCTGACCACGACAGGGGTATGATCTCATTACCCCTCAGACCAAGATCACACATCCACTGCTCCGAGAGGAATACGAGGTCGAGCATGTGACCCGCTGCATGGGTTGGGCCCCGAATTACTTGGGTCAAGCCCATGGCTGTCATGGAAGCCATGAACTCCTGCGCCCCATCAGAGCGTTCACCGAGCGATGGCAAATTGAAATCCCCCAGAACTATAAGCCTGGGGAACTCAACTGCCAGCTCGGCTACTGACTCGAGGAGCGAGGGGAGGGATGCTGCAACGCAGTTGGGAGGCAGGTACGTTAGCAGCAAACCCACTTGACCCTTGAGGTCCAACTTTATCAGCAGGGACTCACACCCGACAAGCTCCGGAGCAGGGACCCTACGAGGTAACAGAGACTCCCGGATTACAATAGCCACACCGCCACCCCTTCCCTGGGCTCTCGGCTGATGAAGCACCTGAAATCCCTCTGGGCACAGCTCTACAAGGGGGACTCCTCCTTCTGTGCCCAGCCAGGTTTCAGTAATACATGCCAGGTCTGCCCTCTCGTCGACAATTAAGTCCCGGACGAGGGGAGCTTTCTGAACAACAGACCTGGCATTTAGCGACAACAGCCTGAGACCAGGGTCCTGACTGCTCGCGCCATCTGGTCTTGGAGTGGGACTCAAAGGGCCGGAAGGAGGGATCTCTGTGATGTAGCGAACCCTCCTTCCCCGGTAATGGCCAGCCCTAAAGTCCCCGCCGTATCTGCCTCTCCCTGTCATGACCGCTATGCTCCGACCCACTCCCGTGGCCGTAGTCCCCCCAACCACCCCGGTACCCCCCGCTTTCCCTAGCAGGTCCTCCGAGCCAAGCATACTCAGACACTCACACAATCAGTCCCCACGTAATTATTAAAATACACAAATGCAACAATAATAACAATAAAAGTGGGTCACTCAAACACTTACATACAATCCCATATACTCAACATACTAAAGATAGAAGGAAAAGGGAGAAAAAAAAGGAGGAAATAAGAAGAATAAAAGTAGCGCAAAATTGTTAAAGTGCGAGTTCAGGGAGAGCCAAATAGTTCTCAGCAGATGGCTCTGCAACAGACAGATTCTGGGAAAAATCCAGAAAGTCCAGAGTAATTGAAGGAAGCAGGGGGCTTTCTTGCATACTGCAAGTACCCCCGCTCATCTAATGGTGGCGCTCTCTGAGGCCAGAAGTCCAGGGTGGTATCAGGTAGCAGTGGCCGTGCCAGATGGAAATGCAGTCCAGAAGCCGCGCTCAAAAAAGAGTCAGATGTCGAACAGCAAAAGGCCCTGTAGAAGGCCCTGCAGCAGCAGCAACCAGGTGGGGGGGAGAATTCACCGAAAGGAGGGGCCAAGCCGAAGGGAGCGGGAGGAGGGGGTGCCCAGCCGAGCTGGAATGGCAGTAGATGTGAACAGCCTCCCATTCTCTCCCAGTACTGTTCCTGGCTGACTACCTTCTCCATGGGGCGATGGCTAGCCCGGCGTGAATCTCAATCCCTCACAAGGAGCAGCTGAAATGCCAAAGCCGAAAAAGAAAGAAACGTCACCCAGCAGCAGGGGGGGGAGGGCGAGGCTCTCTTAGCCAGCAATTAGAGAGGGCCAAAGCTCCCTCAGGCCAAGATTGTAGGTTGGCCTCGTTAAGAAGGCGCCGTTACTGTCTATTGTTCATGTGGCGAGGGGGGGGGGGCAGCGGGGGGGGCAGCAGAGGAGGGCGGGGGGGGGGGTGCCCAGCAGTCGCTCGCCAGAAATTATCAGGCCACTGGAGCAGGCTCCTTCAGCCTCCCTCCAGATGAAAACGCCGTTCTCCCCGATAGAAACGCTGCCTGTTGACTGAGAAACCACCATCCGCGGGGGGGGGGGGGAACGCCGCCCGAAGGCCGTCCCACGCTGTCCAACACCGCCGAGGCTCGTCCAAGAATGTCTCTGCCTTTCTCGCTCCACGCCAGCTAGAAACGTTGCCTATCGGCTGCCTCTCTCTGCCTCTCTCGGTCCACACCAGCAAGAAACGCTGCCTGTCAGCTGAAAAGCCACCATCTGCGGGGGGGGGGGGGGAACGGTGCCCGAAGGCCGTCCCACGTTGTTCAACACCGCCGAGGCTCGTCCCAGGACGCCCAAGAATGTCTTTCCAGCAGGCAGCCCTCCGGACGCTCTGGATTCCTCTCTCCCAAAGCCTTCCGTTTGGGAGGTCCAGCGGTCGGTAAAAGCACAGACTGAGTATTTTCTCTGTCTTCCAACCTGAGCGGCGAGCTCAGGCAGCCATCTTCCTTCGCACATGCACAAGCTTATATGTACCGTAGAATTATGCATTTGATATAAGAATGTAGTTCCTTTTTTAGTGTGTATTCTTCCTTTATTCTGCAATATATGTTCTTGGTACTACTATCATGTACTATGAAATTTAAAGATGAAAAAAAGAATTCTCAAATTCTGCTGTGCTGTGTTCCCATTAAATGATAAATGATAAATAACATGAAACTTTTTCATATCTGAAACTATTTTATTAAGGTCAGCCACAGCTAGAACCTACTCATGCAACATCTCCTGAGCCGTTTTAACAAGCCAGGTGGGACATGGCTCTAAAGAGACTCTAGAAAGAGTGCAGAGAAGAGCAACAAAGATGATTAGGGGACTGGAGGCTAAAACATATGAAGAACAATTTCAGAAACTGAGTATGTCTGGTTTAATGAAAAAGAGGACTAGGGGAGTCATGATAGCAGTGTTCCGATATCTCACGGGCTGCTACAAAGAAGAGAGAGTCAAGCTATTCTCCAAAGCACCTTAAGGAGGACAATAAAAAATGGGTGGAAACTAATCAAGGAGAGAAGCAACTTAGAACTAAGGAGAAATTTCCTGACAGTTAGAACAATTAATCAGTGGAACAACTTGCCTCCAGAAGTTGTGAATGCTCCAACACTGGAAGTTTTTAAGAAGATGTTGGATAACCATTTGTCTGAAACGGTATAGGGTTTCCTGCCTAAGCAGGGGGTTGGACTAAAGGACCTCCAAGGTCCCTTCCAATTCTGTTATTCTATTCTATTCTATTCTATTCTATTCTATTCTATTCTAAAGATCAGGTGTCTGAGCTCTCACTCCCAAGAACCCTGTCCATTTCTCAGGTCCAAGGAGTTCAAACTGTTCATGCCAACTCCATTCAGCTACCTAATGTTAGGTAACATTACACACCAATAATTTGGATTCTCAACAACATGGCATTATGTGAATACAAAAGTACACACCCCTTTTCTTTCTCCTTTTTCCATTTTGTTCATTCATTCATGCAGTCTTCTTACCTTCCCAGTTACAATCTTCCATATGCAATAATCATTATCAAATGGGCTATAGATACTAACCTCTATCACTCATCTTGGCTTTGGTCAATTGAAACTTTCACACAACCTTTTTAGTGAGATGGGACATCAGTCTTGATTGTTCCCAAGCCGCATGCAGCACTCCGATAAAAGGAAGAAGAATATCAGTTAGTTCTGAGACATAAAGGCCAACTACATTTTAATAAAACTCCAAATTTATTTCAAGTATGCTCACATTATTCTATCTAATCCCAAGACTATCTTGCAAGGCAACTTATTGTTGGTTCATACCTACTCAACTAGTACGCTAAGGATTCAATATGTTTTCCAACCGTTGTCCATTTTTAAAATATAATTTTGAATGATTAACTTTTCCTAACACTGTTTTGGAAACTGTATTCCAGGAACCTGATCTTAAACTAAAGTTACCAGACATCTGACACAAACATATGTGATATGTCATCATTTTTGTCTTCATGCCCACCATCTGGCACCTTTCACTTTAAAATCGAATGTTGTCTGCCTTTTAGAATATTTTTTATTCGAATATACTTTTATTTTGGACAATAGTCATTCAAAAATTTGTGTGTTGGGACTTAGTGAATTGTTTGCTTTTTCTCTCATCCATGGACAGACTTTACCCTCTACATTTACATTATCTTCTGATTCCAGCAATGGAGTTCAATCCAGCCTCTTCAAATCTGTGATGACTGTAGTGACTCATAGGTGTGTCTGGTGAAAACGGAAAAGTGCATTTTCATAGATTCTCTATTATTGCTAGTATAAATATATTTTAAAGAAAATAAAGATTTGTTGGGAAAATACTAAATTGAAAAAGCAGCCTTTCTGATGCTGGAAAAAGTAATCACACATGCACTAGGCCAAAAGGGGTTTTTTGGAGGGAAGCTTTTCACTAATTTTTGTCACAGACACTACAAAAACTATACCCGTGGTTCTTTTTCCAGGGATCAATGCATTCCCTGTTTCCTTATTCTCCTGCAAATTTAGTACCCAAATGATCGTCCTCCTTTAATGTATCCAAAGCTTTCTTAAAAGATTGCCTGCCTACAAGTGTAGTGCTGTCTTTAACAAACTCTCGATTTTGTCTCTGCCTGGATCTGAGATGACCATCTGCCTAGAAAGGGCAGAGGTTGCAAGGCTGGTTCTGCCCGGAGTTTCCAATGGAGGAGAGGAGCCGTTCGAGGAGCGGGGGGGGGGGGGAGGGGGGGGCTAATGAGCAGAAGTGAGACCCTCCTTTTCCGCTTTCTACTGTTATTACGAAAACGAGGAAAGTCGACGGCCACCTTGCAAGAGTCACCGGCCGAGAACCACTCCCAGCGAGCAGGCCCGTTTCTCCCTCGCAGACGCCCCTATGGCTGACTTCGCTGCCCTTGTCCCTTTCTCAGGGCTGCCGCCGCCGCTTCTGCTCGCCTACATTTGCACCGCTGCGGCTCTCCTCTACGGGGTCGTGGCGGCCTGGCGTTGGCAGTGGAGCCGTCGAAGCCGCAGCCCGCGGCTGAAACTGGTGGGGACGGTGGCTGCTCTCTTCATCTACCCGGTCAAATCCTGCCGAGGGGTGTCTGTGAAGCGAGCCGAGATGACCTCGCTGGGCCTCGGGAGCGAGAAGCTGCGGGACCGGTAAGCTGGTCGCGGAAAAGCGGGCGCCTTCGAGGCGCGGACTCTCTTTCCAAAGGGCCGCTTCTTTCAGGGTTATTCGTTGGGGCTGGAGTTCATCAACTCCCGATCCCGCGAGCCTGTAGGAATCCCCAGTAAACCTCGGAGGGATTGTCTATATGGAGATTCTCAATCACCCAGTTCCAAAGGTGCTTCTTCAAGAGGTAATTGGACTTTCTGGTTTTTCTTTGAAGAAATTTTCGCTTCTCATCCAAGAAGCTTCTTCAGCTGAAGAAAACCAGAAGGTCCAATTGCCCCTTGAAAAAGCACTTTTGGGACTCGGAGGGATTGTTCTGGACTGCTTGCTTGTTTATCCAGGTCGATGGGAACGTTGTTGTGCAATCTTAAGGACTTATGCGCTTGCAAATCAATAACACCCACCTGTCCCATCCCCACTTATCAAGACCTTGGTAAGTGATTGCCATTACTCCGAGGGGAGAGGAGATCTAGTTTAAAAAACCTCGAAGTAATGTTCTGTATTAAGAAAATTTCCTGCTAGCTCAGGAATATGGAAGGATGGCCTAACCCAGTGTTTTTCAAACCCTGGTAATTTTAAGGATCGACTTCAACTCCCAGATTCCCAGCCAGAATTTTGGGAGTTGAAGTCCACTGATCTTAAAGTTGGGCAAACTATAAATAAATGGTAAACATAGGGCAAAGAAAAGAAAACTGCTAGGAAACAGGTATATATTTAGAAGAAATCCTGATTGCTGTAAGTATCTTTACATCGCAATTCAAACCATTCCTTTTTTTACTTTCTTGCCCCTGATTTCTAGAGGGATGTTTTACTCTTCGGAAGGAATCCCTAATTGCATTGGCTAGTAGCCAATCTCTCCTTCCTTTCAATAGGAAGAGTATCTTGCTTGCCCATCATTTCTCTTAATAATGTTATGCTGCCTTGGTTGTTATGGAAATGCTAGCTGCAAAACCCAAGAGTGAGAATCTATCTTTTGCTGGACCTTTTGCGTATAGAATTAGATTAAGTAAACTAGCAAAAGCATTGCTTCAGGAATTTTTCCAAAGCCCTTTACAAGCAGTGATCACTGGAAGTACTTGCATTTTCTTCCTTATAGTCAAGTAAGGTATTTTCCCTTTGCTTCAGGGTCTTCATGGTGCATCTCTGCTTGCATGCACTGGAAAGCACAGATGGCCTGCATACGCCCTAGTTAGACTGATGTGGGTAAGCTTTGAATAGAGCAGCATTTTTACCAATTGCATCTCTTGGATTTTTCCCTGGCATGTTTTCCTACACACAGCTTCTACTGTATCTGGTTTTTAGCTAACGTTTCCCATTTAGCACATTTGATGTTGTTTTGTTCACTTGCGTGGCACGACATAACCGCGAAAGTCAAAAGCGCGCCGACAACACCGCGGTGCTAAAACCGCGATGTCAAAAGCACGCCGACAACACCGCGCTGACAACAGCGCGCTGACAGAAGCGCGATTTAACTTAAGGTAAGGTTTAGGGTTAGGTTTAGGGTTAGGTTTAGGGTTAGGTTTAGGGTTAGGTTTAGTTAGGTTTAGGGTTAGGTTTAGGGTTATTTTTAGGGTTATGTTACAGCGCGCTTCTGTCGGTGCGCTGTTGTCGGTGCGCTGTTGTTGCATGGTTTTGACGGCGCGGTTTTGTCACCGCGCTTTAGTGACACGCGCTTTAGTCGACCGCGGTTTTGTGGTGGAACCGTTCACTTGATAGATAATGGACACATGAAGAGCCACGGAATTTACAAAATTCCACTCCAATATTCCCCTGGATTAGAAAGAGTTCATTATATTGAGAACAACAAATCCAAATCCAATCCAATTTAACTTGTCTTTCCTGGGGATGGGGGAAATGAAAATGATTCCCTGAGGCCATGGTCTCTTCCCTTTCTTTTCTACTAGATGTAGTAGTAGTGTATCATTAGCAAGGTTTACAATAGATTTTTTGTTTTAATTCTTTTTTTTTGAGAAGTGCAACTTTAATACATGTGGAATTCCCCAGTTGGGACCAGCATACTGCTGAGTCTAGTTGATTTTAAAGGCTGCAATGTATTTCTGTTGCTTATTAGTTTCATATGTAAGTGTTTTTAAACAATATATGCTCTTTCTTATGTAGATTTTGGACTGTGATAAAAGAAGATGGACAAATGTTATCTGCTAAGAACATTCCTCGCATGGTTCTAATTAGTGTATCCTGTGAAGAGGACTATTTAATCCTGAATGCCCCAGGAATGAAGACACTGCGAATTCCTGTTGATCTCCCACAGACAAATTCAATCTGGAATTGCACGTATTAAAAGTTTTATTTATTTTTTTGCTTCCTAATTAACAAGTTTTTCAATTTTATTCTGATAAAATTTTATTCTTTCCATTTATTTGTTTCCATATGTTTCCCCAGTTACTCAGACTTGTATGGAGCATAGTAAGCAAAAATGTGGGGGAAGTGGAATAACAAAATAAAAATGCTGGTTGCCCAACAATCATACTGTGGGCCCAAGAGCCTTTCAGGCCTTTTAAATGAAAAGGCCATCTGGGACAACCGAATTTGGAGGGGTGGTGGTGGTGCAGAGCTGGTATTCAGCAGGTTCTGGCTCCCATCTATTCTCTGCCTCCCTAGTCCCAGCTGATCAGGAGGGAATGGGGATTTTGCAGTAACCTTCCCCTGGAGTGGGGAGGGAATGGAGATTTTACAGTATTCTTCCCCTGCCACGTCACGCCCACAGAACTGGTAGTAAAAAAAAATTGAATCCCACCACTGTAGCTTTTTTAAAAAATTCCTCCAGAGGCTATAATTTTGTTGTAATCTGCTGACTGATAGAGGTACACTAAGTCCAGTATTGTGCAGTAGAAAATAGGAGTGGAAGGCAGATCAGGAGATAGATGTAACCCTTAAACTTAAAAATCTCTGTCTTCAAAATAACCCCATATCGCCCAATCTCAGAAATGGCACTCAGTCCCACCTGCTTGCTGACATCATTTTGTCATTACACTGCAGCCCTCATTAATCTCTTCAGTTTTTAAAGGTGCAGCTTCCAGCTAATATTTCAGATTCATAACATAAGTACAAAAGGAAAAAACTATATTTCAATACTATAGAAAATAATGCATTATATTTTATATTGAATGTATTTCAGCAAGCTATTAAAATTCTGCAATTGTTATGACTAATAATTTATACTAATCATTAAATACTTCTTAATTTCACTGAATTGTATTCCTTTTTATAATTTATTGATAAGATTTAACTGATCCCCTACTAAATTAATGTAGTAAAATGCTTTTGAAATGTCCCTTTTTTTGTTCCTACTTTTCCAATTTATATTTTTATTCATGCTTGTTAATTTCTACATTCTCCATATCCTAATATTTTGAAGAGTTTGTGTTAGCTTATAAAGTCAATTCACATTGCTTTCTGTTTCTCAGAGCTAGTTATTTTGGTATGATAGGAAGATACTCAGAGCTAAAATAATTATTTCTAACTCTTGATTTTTATTAATACTCATGAATGCTCCCCCCATCCCCCAGTAAATATCTTTATACTTTTACTCATAGTCTTACTGTGGCTTTCTTTCTATCCTTTTTTCCTGTTAATTTAGGTAGCTATTAAATTACATTATTAAAATTCCAGTGGTGTTAGATTTGTGGAGTAATTTTAGATGTTCATGGGTGGTATGGTAGTTAAGCTGCTTTATATGCAAGCAGAACACAGAAAGGCGAAGCATGGAAGAACATGAAATACTGAAATATGTATTGAGTGCCTAGCTTCCAAGGAATTGCAGAAATGTTTCTTTTGTTCTATTAAGACGATATGGACTCCAGACTCAAGGCAGGGATTGTGGAGATGAAGCAGCTGAATGGATCACTACTTTCCTGAACATAGAGCCTTATCGGTTGATCCATTATGAAACAAATATGGTGACAAGAAAGCCAGGAGATTTCTTGTCTGCTTTTCTACCAAAAGATGAGGTAAGAATACAGTTTCCCTCAAAAATAATATTTGCGTTAGTTTTAAACCCCATAACTTTGTGTATCAAAGAATACTTCTATAGTAATGGCTGAAATGCTTCAACTCCTCCTCTGCCCCTCCTTCTCCTCATCCTCCTTCTTCAGTAATTCAAGGTTGCTTACATACAAGCTTCTGTGAGGCAGATTGGGTTGAGATTGGATGGCTCAACTCATCCAATAATTTTCTGAGATTGACTTCATCCATGATCTCCCCAGTCCTATCCTAATTCCAATATTTACAGTATTTTTGGGAGTATAAGACGCACCTTTTTGCCTCAAAAAAGAGGCTGAAAATCTGGGTGCGTCTTATACATTGAATACAGCATTTTTTTGCCTCCCAAAGCCCTGCCCCTTCACCAAAATGGCTGGGCATACCCTTATGGAGCTTTCAGAGAACTGGAGGCTGAGAAGGGCAGAAATGAGCAAAAAACTGGCCAGTTTTTGCTGCCCCCCCCCCCTCCCCAAGCAGCACAGGCTGTACATGCAATTTTGTTGACAAAAAAATGGGCCGGTTTTTGTGAAAAATGGGCCGGTTTTTGCTTGTTTTTGCTCCCCTCCCCCCAGGCTATTCATGCCTTTTTTGTGCGGGGGGGGGATGGGCCTGTTTTTGTGAAGGCTATTCATGCCATTTTTGGGAGGTTTGCAGAGTGCAAAAACTCCTCCCCCCTTTTGGAAAGCTCTTTAACTGATTGATGAGAATTACATTGATCAAGTGCTGTGCCAGCAGAAACAAAGTTAGGTGCTGCAGATTGTCAGCTATTTCTTTCTCCAGCACATGGATAAATACACCTGGAAACACTACCTACCTACCATCTGTTTCTCTTTCTCTCTCTCTTTCTCCCTCCCTCCCTGCCTCTCTCCCTCTCTCTCTCTCTGTCTGTCTCCCTAACTACTGTATTTCTCTCTCCCCCCCTCTATCTACCTATGTACCTACCTACTCTCTCTCTCGCCCTATCTATCTACTGTATTTCTCTCTATCTCTTTACCTAGCAACCTACCTACTCACTCTCTCTCTCCCTACCTACTTACTGTATTTCTCTCTTTCTCTCCCTCTATCTACCTACGGTACCTACTTTTTTTTTTTAAAAAAAGTCTCTTCAAAACCTTGGTGTGTCTTATACTCTGAAAAATACGGTATATGGTATGTTTAGAATTATGTTCCACTGAAATAATTATAATTTGTATTTAACTAAATGTATTGGGATTATTAAATAGTATGGAAGTTTCAGTGTATTTTGTCAACTTCCTGGAAACATATGATAATACTGTGACTTCTGGAATGTTTGCTCTGGGATCAGAATAAATCATACAACCATTTTATGTACACCTCTTTCTTTATGGTATTACAAAAATATGTATAATCAGAGAAAAACTTATATCTGCAGAATTTGTACCATCTTTGTGCCAAAAAATTTAATTAAGGAAAAGAAATGGAGCCAAGCTTGTTCCGCTTCATTGTCCCTGTTTATTGAGGCTTCTTAATAAATATTCTATATCTTTTAACTATTTTCTTCAGCACATGTAGAATAATTTGGGAATTAATTCACTGAATTATCATGCATGTTGCTAACAGAATAGATTCTTACATATTTGAGTTTTTAATAAGGCTTAAATGATTAGTTAAGCACTGAATTTATAAAGATAAGACACAGAAATTAAATGATTCGTATTATTCTTAGTAATTGGAAGAAAATTTCTTGCTTTAATATAAAATGCTTCACTGAGATTTCATTTTAAATGTGCAAGGTCTGGAAGATCTTGTCTTATCCTCATATTATTCCATACTAAGCAACAGCCAAAATACAGGGTTTTAAAAAGATATGGTTTTAACATTTCATTATGATGGTAAACATATTTTACTAATTCAGCCAGGAAGATTGTTTAGCAAAGGGATTATTTTCATAGTGAAGAATGATTGAAGAATCTATATAAATTGCAACATTGAAAGCAGAAGAAGAAAAAAAGCCATTTCACATCCTATTGATTTTAAGCTCATAATTTTCATTTCTATTTTAAATACACCCATGATTAGAAAATATCTTTAGTTATTTCCCTTTGCATACATTTTTTAAATTTCTAATAAATAGGTACTTTGTTACTACTAAATAAATGCGTAAATACATAAATAAAGATCACTTCATGAAATTTGACTGATTTATGATTTAACAATTTGTGTGAAACCTACCAGTTAGGATTACAGTATTCAACCAATCATAATTAAATATATCAAGGCTTAATGCAATTATGTATGT
Organism: Thamnophis elegans; assembly: GCF_009769535.1. Lineage (NCBI taxonomy): Eukaryota > Metazoa > Chordata > Lepidosauria > Squamata > Natricidae > Thamnophis > Thamnophis elegans. Next base: position 87,638,520 of record NC_045544.1, on the reverse strand, counting down.
TTACAATTAAAATACAAAATAGATGTGTCATGTTTTAATTAAAAGCATTTTATGAAATTAAAGTGTAGTTTTATCAAATTGCACTAAACTCTGGAATGAAATGTTCACAACAGAAGATTGCATTTTGTTATGTCATTTTGTTATGTTATGTGGCTCTTTGAGACAAATCCCAATCTTTATGATTATCAATGATAGACATTTTTTGTATTTATTTTTAAAGGTTGCCTATGCTGAAGCCAGTCCACTCTTGCTGATTTCTGAAGCTTCCTTGGATGATCTAAATACAAGGTTAGAAAAGAAAGCTTCAATAACTATCTTCCGGCCGAATATTGTTATTAAAGGCTGTAGTCCTTATGAAGAAGTAAGTATTATTATTATTATTACTATTATTATTATTTTATTCTATTTATTTGTATCCCATCTTTATTATTTTTATAAACAAAGCAGTGAAAATATCCAATAAACTTCCTCCTCCTATTTTATTGACGACAACAACAGCCCTGTAAAATGGGTTGTGCTGAAAGAAAATGACTGACCCAAAGTCACTCACTAGCTTTCATGGCTAAGGCAGGATTTGAACTCCCAGTCTCCAGCTTTCAAGCCCGGTGTCATAACTACTAGATCAAACTTGTTCTTACAGGTCTATGTTAACTGAGTGTTTGAATTGCTATTTTTCTCCACCTGAGTTCTAATGTTATTGCAGATATGCCTCAAAAGAGTTTTATTGTGATGTTAAATTTAATAGCTTTTAAAATATGATCTTGTGAGTATATTGGTTTAAAAAGAAACTGCAGAAATGTTGCTCAATAACATATATATTATTGGAAAATAGTCAAATAATGCAATTGCAAAGTATCTAATCAGACAATTTTTTTGATATAGGATTATTGGATTGATATATTAATTGGAACTGTTAAGTTGAAAGGAAAAATGTCATGTCCAAGGTAAGAGAGTTTAATGATGGTATTTTAATCTCATGTTCCCACACAAAACAAATTTCATTTTTAAAGACATTTGTATTATTACATGAAATTAAAATGTGACAACATCTATGTCAGGTGCTACATCAGCCGAGAGCCCAGGGAAGGGGTGGGGGTGTGGCCGTTGTTATCCGGGAGTCGTTAGTTCCTCGTAGGGTCCCTGCTCCGGAGATTGTCGGGTGTGAGTCTTTGCTGTTAAAGTTGGACCTCAAGGGTCAAGTGGGTTTGCTGCTAACGTACCTGCCTCCCAACAGCGTTGCAGCAGCCCTCCCCTCGCTCCTCGAGTCAGTAGCCGAGCTGGCAATTGAGTTCCCTAGGCTGATGGTCCTGGGGGACTTTAATTTGCCGTCGCTCGGTGAAAACTCTGATGGGGCGCAGGAGTTCATGGCTTCCATGACAGCCATGGGCTTGACTCAAGTAATCCGAGGCCCAACCCATTCAGCGGGACACACGCTTGACCTCGTATTTCTCTCGGAGCAGTGGATGTGTGATCTTGGTCTGAGGGGGAGTGACATCATACCCCTGTCGTGGTCAGACCATTACCTACTGAGGCTCGACTTCCGGAGGCCAAACCCCCACTGTAGGGAGGAGGAACCGACCAGGTGGTTCCGCCCCAGGCGTCTTATGGAGCCAGTAAGGTTCCAGACAGAGCTTGGGGTTATTCCTGATACTCTCGCCCACAGTCCGGCAGAAACTCTGGCTGCTGCGTGGCACTCGGCAGCGTCAGAGGCCCTCGACCGGATTGCGCCACTGCGGCCCCTCCGAGGCGGCGGATCCCGGAGACCCCCTTGGTTCACCGAGGAACTCCGGGAGATGAAGCGCCGGAGGAGATGCCTAGAGCACCGTTGGAGGTCCGACAAGTCCGCATCGAACCGAGCAATGGTAACCACCTGCACCAGGGAATATACTAGGGCACTTAGGGCAGCTAAAAGATCACACATAGCCTCCCTGGTCGCATCCGCTGAGTCCCGCCCAGCCGCCCTGTTCAGGATAACCCGCTCCCTATTGAACAAAAGGGAGGCGGGGGAACCCTTGCAGGGCAGAGCTGAAGAATATGCCCAATTCTTAGCGGACAAAATTGCTCGGTTTCGGACGGACTTGGACTCCACACCCGCAGTTCCAGCCGAGACCCAGGGGGACCAAGTTCAACAGCTCTGGGTTGAGTTTCAGGAGGTTATCCCCGGGGATGTGGACAAGGCCATGAGAGCTGTGAGTTCCTCCACCTGTGCCCTGGATCCGTGTCCCTCATGGCTGGTTTCTAACTGCAGTGAGGTGACACGAGGCTGGATCCAGGCGGTTGTAACCGCCTCTCTTCGGGAGGGGAACTTCCCCGCCGCACTGAAGGCGGCGGTGGTGAGACCCCTCCTGAAGAAGCCATCCCTAGATCCAGCTGTCCTTAACAACTACCGCCCGGTCTCCAACCTCCCCTTTCTGGGGAAGGTTGTTGAGAAGGTGGTGGCCTTCCAGCTCCAACGGTCCTTGGAGGAAGCAGACTACCTAGACCCCTTCCAGTCAGGCTTCAGACCCGGTTACAGCACTGAAACCGCCTTGGTCGCATTGATGGATGATCTTTGGAGAGCCAGAGATGAAGGGCACCCCTCCATCCTGGTCCTCCTCGACCTTTCAGCGGCTTTCGATACCATCGACCATGGTATCCTTCTGCGAAGACTGCGGGAGGTGGGAGTGGGAGGCACCGTGTTACGGTGGTTCTCCTCCTACCTCTCGGACAGGTCGCAGTCGGTGTTAGTGGGAGGGCAAAGATCGTCCCCAAGGCCCCTGAAATATGGGGTGCCGCAGGGTTCGGTCTTATCCCCCCTACTATTTAACATTTACATGAAACCGCTGGGAGAGATCATCCGTAGGCACGGGATTAGATACCATCAATACGCGGACGATACTCAATTGTATCTGTCCGCCCCGTGCCAAATCAATGAAGCGGTTGACGTAATGGACCGGGGGCTTGAAGCCGTCATGGACTGGATGAGGATTAACAAGCTTGTGCTCAACCCAGAAAAGACCGAGTGGCTGTTGTGTTTTCCTCCCAAAAATTTGGCCATTAATCCAACACTCAGGCTGGGGGGTCAAATTTTACACCCCTCAGAGAGGGTTCGCAACTTGGGAGTCCTCCTGGACTCACAGCTGTCATTCGACCATCATATAGCGGCTGTGACCAGGGGGGCATTCGCCCAGGTACGCCTGGTGCGCCAGTTGCGACCCTACCTGAACCGGGAGGCCCTCACAACAGTCACTCGGGCCCTCGTGATTTCTAGGCTGGAATACTGCAACGTGCTCTACATGGGGCTGCCCTTGAGGAGCATCCGGCGACTTCAGCTAGTGCAGAACGCAGCCGCGCGAGTGATCGCGGGTGCACCCCGATTCACCCGCATTACACCTATCCTCCGCGAGCTGCGCTGGCTACCTGTCGATCTCCGGATGCGCTTCAAGGTGCTATTGATCACCCATAAAGCCCTACATGGCAGTGGATCTGGATACTTGAGAGACCGCCTTCTGCCAATTACCTCCCTACGACCTATAAGATCTCATAGGTTAGGCCTCCTCCGCATTCCATCGGCCAGCCAATGTCGGCTGGCAACCACAAGGAGGAGGGCCTTCTCAGCAGCGGCCCCGACCCTTTGGAACGAGCTCCCCGTAGAGATTCGTACCCTCTCCACCGTCCAGGCCTTCCGCACAGCCTTGAAGAACTGGCTCACCCGTCAGGCCTGGGGATAAGGACCATTACCCCGCCCGAATGTTGTATGCATGTTGCTTATTATTTTATTATGTGTTGTCGTCTTAGTGCTGTATTCCCCCCTCCCTGGTTTTCTGTGAGCCGCCCTGAGTCCCCTCGGGGAAAAGGGCGGCCTACAAATAAAATCAATTAAAAAAAAAAAAAAAAAAAAAAATGTAGGTGCATTTTCACAGCAGTGGATCCAGAAACTGGGATCATAGGTGAAAAGGAAGTTCTAAAAACCCTGAAAAGGTAGCAGATAATGTTTATGAATGCTCCTTCTTTAGATGTTTGGATGTCTCTATATCAGTTCACAATGTTACTCAGCGTAAAGTAGCAATTTACAAACAGAAACCAGCACCACATATATGATAAGGAATGTTCTTACTGTTTTAACATCTTCAAATACCTTAGCACTTTAAGCTCTCTTTTCAATAAATCTTTTGTAGCTCACACATACAATGTTAGGCAGACAGATTCACATGGTATGCGTGTAAATCAGTTAATTTGTCAAGATTCAATTTTTTATAAGTCAAACTAGCTTCTTTAAAGCAATTCCCCATTTGTTATAATTTGAAATACTTTATCCTAATAATTAACTGAAACCACTTAAAAATATTTTTTTTCTTCATTTCCTTTCCTACCCGTAGTTCCTGGTCTTCTTCTCTTTCTGATTTTGAAGCAGGGGCTTCTGCATCTATTAGACTTATAATTCTGAAACAGCTGAGCAGGCAGTTAAAGCTCCAATATTTCTAATAATTTATGCAAAACTGTAAATCCAGTTTCACTTAGAGAAACTAATTGCTTCCTCTGTGCAATGTCTCTAGCTTAAATCCATTTTATATGGCTGTGACACTAATGCCTCTGTAAATCAATGACAGAATATGTTGCATGAAAACATTCCATTCTAATAGATGATCATGCTATCATAATCACTGTTGATAAATATCTATTATCTCCTGTGCTTCAAAATTGAAGTTCACTATTCATCTATATCCTGAAATGTATAGGATCTATTTTATTCCAAAATAATTTCTAATTCTGTTTTTCCATTTCTTTTCTTTATTTTCAGTTATCGCAAGTGTGATCCTTCTGAAGAACATGACTATAAGTCTAATCCTCCTTTTGGATGGCTATATGGAGTTGAGGAAACAGGAACACTTGAAGTTGGGGATCCTGTGTACAAGATAATCTCATGATGGGAGGCACTTGTGCAGTGGGGTGTAATTTCTCTGTATATGGATTCTGTACTCATTTTTTAAGATTATTTTTTTTCTTCCTTCTTATTTGGATACTTATACATAGGCTGTTTGCATATGGTCACTAAGGGTCATCCCTAGTTTGTTGGCAAATCATTACTGTCATCATGACTGAGAATTTACATCAACACATCATCATTGCAATTGAAAGAAATTTGAATGAACGGCAAACTGAATGAATAACAAATAAGAGTTAGAGCCTTTTTCAGTCAGTATTCTTAATGCAATACAGGTGTTTTGCTGTCTGAACACTACTGAGTTGGTGATAGTGAAAGTAAAATTTTCCATATTAGAAAACTCTCCTTTTTTTAGAAACATGATTGAAATGGATATATGATTGAAATATTTTGGGATAGTCTTTGGTTTACTTATTTCCCAAAAAGGCTATAAATATAAGGATATGATGAAAATATGAGGTATTTTATTGTATAGCCAAGACAAGTGAAAATCCTTTTCAGAATGCTTGGATCACTTATTTCTAAATGACTAATGACTGACCATTTGTAAAAACAAGTGTACAGATGTTGAGCTGCCTAGAATTAACAGTGTAAATTTGTAAAGAAAACTCTTTACTGGAGGAATTTCCATAAATCTGAAATGATTTATGTCTGCTTTTTTTTAAATCTCAAAAACCTGGCATTTTAACAGGTGCAGACTTTATATACCCGCTGTGCGTCTATGTTGCCATGATTAAATTTGTAGCTCTCCCTGTAAGCTGCCTTGAGTCACCATGTGTGAATAGGCGGAAATATAAATTTTCTAATAAATAAATATGGGAATTTTACAAACAGTGCTATTAGATCCAGCTTTATTGGATTTCATTTTTTTAAATGTGTATTTTGTCCCAGAAAAATTAAACAAACTAAAGCTTAACATTGAAAAATCATAAATTAACTGGTTAATTTCTATAAATTAGTTACTAATTGATTTAAAAAATATGGCCATGGAGATATTTCACATTTACAAAATCCTTAAGCAATGCTTCATATATAATGATGCAAAGATATTTTGTATTTCAGAAATGAAGACTATCTTTATGGATCAATCAATCAATAAATTCTAAGCATTTTTACTCTGGGTAACTCAAGCTCATGTTTGTTAAACCTTTGTCCATTAAAAATCGTACAAGATTTTGCTACCTGCCAAAATGTGAAGCCCTCAGAATTGGTCCTGTGTGCTAGCATGGAATGCATCTAAGTCAGACATTGCAGCATTAGTTGGGAAACTGCCTCTGGTGCTTGAATCAAGAAAGATGTCTTCACTCCCTGCTAAATTGATCTGTAAAGACAGTTCTGGTGAGAATTCAGCAATCATAGAATGAGGACAGATTTCTAGCAACAAGTACCAAAAACCTTTAGATGAACGCTATCCTTCACAAAAAAGAAAACAGAAAAAAATGACTTCTGACTGTATTTGATCCATATATAAGTAAAAATATTTAATTTATGACATTAATTTATGGAAAATTCTATTTTTGATTGTTTAAAAAAATGTATTGACAATTGCAGATAGATTTCATTTATACAGAGTGGTAATATTGCCACCTTGTGGCAAAGTGTGAAATAAGCATCTTTGAAATATTGTAATCTAATTTTCAATTAATAGAAATGGAATAGAAGTGAATGAATAGAAATATAATCAAACACAGGAACACTGGGCTGGGGGCTGGGTGGGAAGGAAGATGGGAGATGCTGATGCATTTTGTTAAATTGTTTTTGTATTGTAGTCCATAACCATATGGACACATGATACACCTCAATATCTTAATTGCTGCCAGGAGGTTTAGTAGCATTAAGTCTTTAAGAAGCTTTAAGAATAAAAAACCATTTACAAATATGTTATTGTGCAAGTATGGAGACTTCTGGTGTTCTATATGTCCATATCATAAGCAGTTGTAGGCAAATCTTCCATTTTGTTCCTTCCCTCATTTTTGTTAGGATACCTGTTCTGTCCCAAGCCTCTACAATATATACAGACTTGGCTGTCTGCCACAACTAAGGAAGGAGATAAGCAACCCCTTAGCTGGGAGGCCAGAAAGCTATCTCTATGAAACAAGGCTTGAACTCATGAAATTCTCCCAATCTTTCTCTACGGCTGGATCAGTAAATTGTTGTTTCCTGCAAAACTCCCCTCCTGTTCCGCCACCTATAAGCTCTCCGGAAGGGGCCAATCAGTAGCCACTTGTTCCTATTTCCTTCTGTAACCCTTTTTCCAAAGCTGCTCCGTCCTCCTTGCAGCCCTACGCGTACGTACGTCAGGGACTGCCTCCCTCTGTTCTTCTCCACTGTTCCCTGACTCAGACACCACCTGGTGGCCAACAGGCCTCTGCTCTGTCCCTGCTCTGCCTCCAAACACCCCCCAGAGTCTTCCTCAGCCTCTAGGGCAGTCCCATAGTGTTCATCGCTGTCAGATTCCACCAGCCGGCTGCAGTTGGGCCACAACAATACCTGGAACAAGATTGTAATTTGTGGTTTTAAAATAAGTGGTGGCAAGTGGCAGGTAAATTTGGGACAGGAAGGAGAATAACAACAACTTATGTGTTCAGGGGCCTCTGTGGAAGTGCAATTTAAGCCACACCTGGTTTTCATGCGCCATGCAGGACTTTGTGTGCGTGATATGTCCTCTTGTCTTTTTATAAGCACCCTTTTTCCCCAGATGTTCCTGTGGTTAATCATATTTCCTGCAGAATATTTCTTTACAACTTCAGGTACGTGCTGACAAGCATTGACCCAAATAATATTGACCCTATATAGTAAAGAGCCATTGGAAATTCTAAAAAGGGAAATGACACTTTTTAAAAACCACTTCTATGCCAAAAATAATGTGAATCTATGTGATACAGCATCAGAAGATCACATTTCTTTGCATCTTGTATAGGGTTTCCTCAACTGGCTGGAGTTTCTGCAGTGCCTAACCAATAGCTAGGCTTTCTTCTCTGAGAATTGCTAGACGTGATTTTGTTTAGCTCTGAAATTTGGTTATTTCTTGGTGTTAGCTGGTTTGCAGCAGGACAAAATATATTATATGGTCATTCGGCCTGCAAACTGAAGTGGTAGCATTTGTAGATCGGACCTTATTTAGTTGAGAGTTTGATCACAGTAGGTGAGCAGTTAGAATGCTAATATTTCCCCCAAAAGTATCTATACCATCCAGATAAACTCAGGAAGGAGTCTTATTCTTTGGAAATGGCAGAATACTAGTTTAAGATGATATTTTTTCAGAGTTGATGTTGGATTGTCCCTGCTTGTTGTCTAGATACATTAATTTAGGGCAGGATACTCCAAAGTGATCAGTACCAACCACCAAGGGTTGATGTAGCTATTCATTGTCATCATTGTTATTCACAGTACTATTAGTTAAACAAATATTTATTAAATTATTTTCATGTAAGAAATGTTTGAGGGTCAAAGAACAATCTGAAACTTCATGAAGGGTTAGGCTCTATGCACTGAAGAGTTTGGGGACCTCTGATCTAGGCCCACCTAACATTTGTGATTTGACTGCTATGCAGAACTACCTGGAGCTACTGTAGATTGTGAAATCACTAAAATTCAGCACTACAAAAGTTCACTTAATCCATTTAATACATTTTAACTATAGAGATATTTATCTCTGGAGGACTAGAAAGACTGTATGTACATTCAAAGAAACCCAGATAGACGGCAAAAGCTGTATAGGTTCTTGTGTAACCCTGAAAGGTTTACTTGTACCCTCTATCAAATCAATAGTGTTGACGTATTGTGTTCAATAGGGGTTGATGTATTAATTTGATTTATCTAAGATATTCAGGGCCTTTCCTCAGTACTCAGTTCAATGCCTATCCTTGAGTCAGTTATGGAACCATTCTGACACTTTAATTTTGACTGTCCCAGTGCCAATCTTTCTGCTTTCTCTGTTGTATCTGCTGCAAGTCACTGCATTGCCCTGATTTGTTAGGTGCACTATTCCTTATAGGTAAAGTGATTTGTTTTCTCTTCTGGCTTTGTTGCTATCCCTTTTCAGCATGCCCTCATAAATGGGGAAAACACCTGTCAGTTAAGCTCTGTGGCAGGAATGGAAAAGACTGGTTGGTCTGTCCTTCCCAAGTTTCATCTGGGCATCTCCCAAGTGTCAATAATGTGGCAAAGAAATCACATGGTAATAAACTAGAGGAGAAACAGTTAAGAATAGAGGGAAGCAGACTTGCCATAATTATGCAACTTGCTGGATCCTGTCAGACTTAATTTGACTAGCTGCTCAGAAAACAAGTATCTTGTTTGAAAGAGAGAGCTGGAACATGATAGAAACTGACAAGTGTGAAGAAACTGGCAAATAAACGCATACGCACCCTTATTATTTTCTGAACTTCACAATGAGTACAAGCAGGGCTGCTGCATCTAAAGAAAAACATACATTTCAGAGTTCTTGTAAAGCAGAAAAGGGCAAAAATGTCTCTTGATTTTCTCAAATAGAATAGCAGCAGTGTAGTAATTTTCAAATGGTGCTAAAAGGACACGGCGCGTGTTCTTCAACTAAAAGGTGGGGCCTTGCTGTCTTCTCTACCTTTTTAGAACTTGTCAGAGGAGCCATTTTTGAAAATTGGGCATAGATGTTGTGGGCAGATCTGAAAGAAACTCAAGAAGCTGAATCCTAATAAAGAAGGTTGGTAGAGAAATTGTTGTGTCAAAGCTGGGAAGCTACCAGAATGGAGCGGGATGAGCTTTAAAGTATGATTTTCTTATGTTAAGCCGACAGCAGCACATTGTGTCTTCAGGGTATGAAGAATCTGTATTGTTTGGAGAGGCATTATCTTGGAAGTGAAGTCAATTGACCTGTTACTGGATGTAATCAAAGGTATTGGATAGCACAGGCATGTTGGACAACCACTAGATGGCAGCAAAGAGAGATAGAAAGCTTTACTGTAACACTTTGCTGCTATCTAGTGATCACTGACATTTTTTTGCCATCTACCCATCCTTTTTGGAAGAGCTAATTTGGTGCGTAGATCGTCCTTGCTTTCCCATTGTCTTGTTTAGCAACCATTCAAAGTTACAACAAAGGAAATCAAATCCCGCCCCCAGCTTTGCAACTACTCTTCTCATTTATGATGATTGTAGCTTCCCATGCTCATGTGGTCATCATTTCCATGGTTCCCAACTGGCTTGCGTTAATGCAGAATGTTGAAGTCAAATTGCAAGTTGTGGTCATGTGATGTCTTGCTTAACAATCACAGTGACTTGCTTCATGATTGAATGAAAGTGACATAAGTTCATTGTGGACATTTAATTTTATGCCTAGCGAGTGCAGTGCCGAGTGATGAAGTTGCTGGTCCCAATTGTGGTTGTTAAGGGAGGACTACCCGTGATGGATAAAGGTGTTGGATTAGAAGCCAGGATCCATGAGTTTTAATCCTGTCTTAAGCATGAACTGGGTGACTTTGAGCCTGTCTCTCTCCCTCTTTCTCCCTCTCTCTCTCCCCTTCCCTCCCTCCCTCTCTTTCTCTCCCCCTCCCTCCCTCTCTCTCAGCATTCTTAGCAGAGTAGAATATCAATAGCCCTTTTCAGCATAATAACAGGAAAGTAAACAAGTTCCCATCTCTGATTAAAAATAATTACTGTATATACTCGAGTATAAGCCTAGTTTTTCAGCCCACTTTTTGGGCTGAAAAAAGCCGCCTCGGCTTATACTCGAGTCAGTGAAAAATTTGCCCGAAATGGAGGAGAAAAAGGGGCGGGGCCATGCCGCTGGGTGACACTCGTGAATGGCCCAGTGCCCCTGTGAGTTTCCCCTCCCTCTGTGTCAGTTTGCCGCGCAGCGCGCACCGCACCATCCCCCCTCCTCACGTTCTAATGTAATGCAGGGCTGTCTTACGATTCCCCTTCCTCCCCCTCCTGCCGCTCTGCAACGATGTCCCACCTCCTCCTTGTTATGGCAAGCAGCCACATAGCGATGTCCCACCTCCTCTGGTACAGTGATCCAATGATAGGAATCACTGTGCCGTGTGTCATAGGAGGCGGGACATCGCTCCCGCGGCTGCACAGGACATCATCATCACAGCGGGACATCAGCATCATGAGGTGAGTGAAGTATTTCATTGAATACACCGCTAGTTTACTGTTTTTCTTTGAAATAAATATTCAAAAACATTATTGGTATCTATTTTTATTTTTGAAATTTACCGGTAGCTGCTGCATTTCCCACCCTAGGCTTATACTCGAGTCAATAACTTTTCCAGTTTTTTGTGGTAAAATTAGGTGCCTCGGCTTATATTCGGGTCGGCCTATACTCGAGTATATACGGTATGTATTAATAAGTATGCATCCGTTCATTACACCTCCATATTTCTCTACAGTAGGGCTTAAGAATCAGCATGTCTTATCAATTAATTCAGTAAATGTTTGTGTATGTCTTAAGATCTATGTTTCTTCTGGTGTATTAATCTAATAAGCAATGTAAAAGAATATGTTAAGTATAATAGTTGTAACAGCAAGTGGTAGCTTTGTTTATTCCGCTGCAAGTTAATTTACTCTTCTTTTCACCAACTCAAGAAGGCAGTGGTATCAGACTTTTGGTAATATACAGATCTATTTAGTTTTATTAGTTACTTAATCAACAGTTTTAAAATCCCATTAAGCTACTAATAACTCTTTGATTGCTTGACAAGTTTAATGATAACACAGAAGATCCCACAAGCTCCCTTCCTGTCATCTGTTCTCTAACATTAGAGCATCCATCCTCATTTTGTGTAATGAAGCTAGAGGATCTTAACAGAGCAGAGTCAATGTCCAGGTTTTACAGAGCCTTTAAGCCATTATAAATACAACTAAGTGTAAACTTTTCATGGGGGCACCATAAATTTGGGCAGGGGAAAGGATTCCATAATCATCCCAATAGCTCGTCTGGCAAATGCAGAGTGCTTTCCATGCCTGTGTGGGAAGAGTTTAGCAGGACAGGATACTAAATCTCAGCTGGGTAAATGGTCAAAAGAAAATAATTCTTCTACCACTCTATCTCCAAGATGTCCAAATAACAAAAAAATATTCCTACCCCTACAACCTCATCACTTATCTGACAACAGTGTTGCTGCCACGAAAATAAATTAAAATGTAACCAAGATAATTTAAGAGCATTTTTAATGCTTTCTGCTCTAATTCTAGCCACCCAGGAGAGTCAGACGAGTTACTATTTTAAAAAAAGAGTTTGATTTTTAGCTTCGCACGTTCTATGAATCTAGCCATTTTGATGTATAAAACTTGGTATATGGCTTAGTATATTTGTAAATTCAGGCAGATATGACTTACACAAATACCATAGTTAAACTATTGATAAACAGATTATGTGAACTATTAGAACCAGCGCACTGCTTTCTCCTTGTATCACTGTGAGTTTCTCAGTCTTGATAATATTAACTAGGTCTAATCTGTTTGGGTCAATGTAGAACTAACTTAAAGTCTGTGAACTCAATTTTTTAAATCATTTTCCTTTGTTATCTAAAGCAATTTTGAGCTGGTTGAGATTATGATGTGGTTCATATTCGCTAAGCTACAGCTTGCTTAACCATGGATTATTGAATAAATTACAATTGGGTTCATTTACTAGGCCACAAGCCATATTTGTCAAGCCACAATGATTGGGATCACTTAACACATTAGGCCAAACTGCAACAACTATATTATGGCTGAGTGTTGGGAAGAACCCAGCCCTTAAATTTATGTTCTCTGATACTGTATCCCACGTGCATATCCTTCTAGACACAATCTTTTTAACTGGAGTTGCCAACATTTGAAATGTATTCAGAAATAAATGTATATCATTCCTGATGTATAATCCTTTTTGGAAGAATAGTGGTAGGTTCCTACTGGTTTGGCTGAACCAGTAGTGGTTTGGTGGCCTGGGTCGCTGGAACCAGCAGGAACCCAGGCCTGCCATGCCCCCAAATAGGTTCTCCCCTAGGCGCAGCCATCTTGTTTTTTGTTTTGCACATGCGCAGAACAATTTTAACCGTACTGCGCATGCGCACGCGGCACACACACAAGCAGGTAGTAGTGCCTGCCAGAACCCATCCCTGGTATGCATCTGTCTATATGAATGTATAAGTGTTTTTATATGTTTATATATGTAGATATTTCCCCCCCTCTAATATTTTCAATAATAAGCACCCTTCGTTCATTTGCAATTGTGACATATATGGTCTGATTTGAAGTACATTTACAAAATAGCTCCATTTTTTTCAAACTTTTTTTTGAGTTAATAAGAGTTTGAAAGTCTTTAAAACCCTGTGCATAAAATACCAGAATATTTCAATAGAGAGGACAGAACATCGTATTTGGGGATGATTATTTTTTTTGAAAGTGTGCATGGTACAAAAATGTGAATTTACAGTATTGTGGAATGCATTCCTGTAAGTGCTCGGTTGCTTGGAGAAATGTTAATATATAGATTCTGCATAAAGTATTTCAGAACATAATTCAGCTTGTTTTAATTTTATAATAGAATATTTTATATCTTGATGTTACACAAGTTATATAGTATTAGAATTTCTTAGTACAGTATGAAAATGCAAAGTTGATTTTCAAGACAGCTGAAAGTAATTGGAAAAGGCTACAAAAGGACTAACTTATTTACTGTGCCAAAGAGCTAGAAGTTATATCCTGATCCATTCAGAAATATACTGTATATATTTTGATAGCTTATGCTTATATATTACATATATATTTATTCTGAAATCAGTATTACTGAGGGCAATATGATTTGTCCATTAGAACATGAGGTTCAGTATGAATTCCCACTCTTCTAGGAGTAAGAACCATCTTCCTAGAAGTAAATTTTATATTATTTCTGAAACACAATATAAAAGAAACCTCAGAATGATATCAGATTGTAGCATTTCCTCTAATTCCATGTAGCTGCTGGAATCTATGTTGCTAAGTCTTCAGATGTGAGAAGGACAAGAGAGATTCACAAACAAAAGGGATGAAACAGCTGCACCACCCAATATGTATCTTAGTGCAGTAATAGGCAACCTCAACCTGCATTACACGACACTCGCAGTTCCCCTTCCAGTCATAATAGTTAAATATTAAGCATATCTCCCTATCATTTTGAATTGGAAAACATATGGGAGCTCAAATCCTCAAATAAGCATCTTATTATTTAAAAAATGTAAAAGCACATGAAAAAAAAAGAAAACCATGTATTTCCCACCATGGTTCCAACTCCTTTGCAGCCCTTAGCTTCCTAAAAACTTTGAACCTCATGCCTCTCCAAAGTCTTGTGCTAATTCCTATCCAATAGCAACTATGTGTTTGAAAAGTGTTAAGAGAGGAAAGTCATTTTGTGGCATCATTTAAAGTTTAACTGCAAAATGTTGGGTCTGATAACTATATGTGAAGTTGCTTTTCCTTTGTGCCCTTAACTTTAGATGTTGCATGCGCTCAATTTGTGAGACAGGATAAGAAAATTGGAGCATCATTCAATCCCATCCTTTCTTGCATCTTGCACTGGTGGCTCATTTGAAATGTTAGATTGAATAAAACTGTCACATTAGCCCTGAACGCATGCTCTGAGAGCTTCCTATGACAGTCTCTGGGATCTTCTTTCTTGCCTTGAGCTCTGGTTAGCATCACTTAAGAAAGCTTTTGGTAAACAACAGACTAATTGATCGTTTAGCTTTCACATAGCTACCGCCATGCTGTACTCACATCTGTGTACCATTTCTGTCATCCTTATGCCATAACACTGGAGAAATGATGGCTGTTTCTTGCAGATTCTTCTGTGGGCTCGGTTGCCAAGACCAAAGCTGTAATGGTTTGTTATTATGACCTTTTGTTATTCCATTAGTGCTCAATTACTTGGAAAAAAAAAAGTGGTGTGTGCATACTTTAGGAAAGTTTTCACCCTTTCCACTGACCTGACATCACAGTTTATATTACAAAATGTATTAATGACAAAGTCGTGTTTTCATGTCAGGAGGACCAACTTTAACAGCTATAATCTGCCCTTAGTCATCATAAATATAAATGTATTGGTAAAACAGATCTTGTTAATGTAGCCAAGATAAATGCTGGGGCTATATTTCAAACCAAGTGAAGCATACAACGTTTGGGTCTGTATGCTTATGTGTTTGTGTGAGAGAATGTTTGACTCAGCTGAAGCACATTGTTGTCAGAAGGCTGTTAATATAACCTCCCTCCTCTTCAACCCTCTATTGCTTGTTTTTCTTTTTCTTTTCCTGGAACAGTAATTGCCTCCTTTATAGTTGTTAAAGATCTGTTGTAATGCAGTTAGGGCCTTCATTGGATCACTAGTTCTAGCCCAAAGTGCAGAACATTCAGGATTACCGATAGATTAATTAATTCCTCATTGGATAAATTATTGACAATTCTTTATTATTAGTTGGAGTCAAACTAAGTAGAATTTAGTTCCCACAACTTGGGAGTCCTCCTGGACCCACAGCTGAGTTTTGACCACCATTTATCAGCTGTGACCAGGGGGGCATTTGCCCAGGTTCGCCTGGTGCGCCAGTTGCGGCCCTACCTGAACCAGGAGGCCCTCACAACAGTCACTCGAGCCCTTGTGATCTCTAGGCTGGAATACTGCAATGTGCTCTACATGGGGCTGCCCTTGAAGAGCATCCGGCGACTTCAGCTAGTCCAAAATGCAGCCGCGCGAGTGATTGTGGGCGCACCACGGTTCGCCCACATAACACCGATCCTCCGTGAGCTGCGCTGGCTACCTGTTGGTCTCCGGGTGCACTTCAAGGTCCTTCTTACCATCTATAAAGCGCTCCATGGTAGTGGATCTGGCTATTTGAGAGACCGCCTTCTGCCGATTACCTCCCTCCGTCCCATCAGATCGCATAGAGTAGGCCTCCTCCGAATTCCATCCGCCAGTCAGTGCCGACTGGCGACTACGCGGAGGAGAGCCTTCTCAGTTGCAGCTCCGACGCTATGGAACAATCTCCCCGTGGAGATCCGCACCCTCACCACCGTCCAGGCCTTCCGCACAGCCCTCAAGATCTGGCTATCCCTTCAGGCCTGGGGATAAGACTTTACTCTCGCCCCTCCCGAATGTTGAATGAATGTTGGGTTTTTTTATTGCTAATTATTTTTTATTCACATTTTCTTTTTGTGTCTTGTCCTGCACTCCCCTCCCCTATTATTGTAAGCCGCCCTGAGTCCCCTCAGGGAGAAGGGCGGCCTATAAATGCTTAATAAAATGAAATGAAATGAAAAATTTTGGTGCCTCCATTACTAATCCCTGATTTAAAAGTAAGGATTCTCTTGAATCAAATTTGGTCCTGGGGACATCATGGCAACAATATGGGTTTCCATTGGCCTTTAAGTAAACAGAGCTAAAACTAATTTACAACAACACAAGTTATTATATCTCACCTCAACTTTTTCCCCCTGCAAATTATCCTCACTCCCATTATTATAGCTTCATATATTTCGGTACAATGCACTTGCTCTTTAAATGTCTTCTCTGTCTTTAAGATTCACATCCACTCCATTTATGATTGACTTTTTCAGTCTCTTCTTCTTGATCCACTCACTCTTCCTTTATATGCTTGTTTTACTCAAACATAATTAATTTTTTCTATATTATTAAATAGAACACAATGCACTTATTTATGCTGGTTACTGTACTTACTTTTCTTTCTATTTACATTCATTTAACCTTCATTCATTCTTGACCTTCCCCTTATTTTACCACACACATTCTTTAAGTACCCCATTCCCATTGAATTCAATGTTTATGTTTCTCCTAACAAACCAACTCTCACTTCCTTATAATAAAGAGGGTACAATTACAATTATACAGAACCATTTTTACTTCCTTCGACAAGTGTTCATGTTTTGTAACAGACCACATGCTACCCCCTGTGTTTCTGCAGTATTTTCACATCTTAAAATTTCTCCACTTCTCATCTTTAGTAAACATTCTGCCAAAGTGCAAATTAATGTATTTGCTTTAGGTTTTTGCCAGTTAAATATAGACTGCAATTATTCACTCCATTTTCCTTGTCAAACAATGCTTACATTGATCTGGGATACATTAATTTTCAGATCTGTGCTTTATTGTATCATCTTTCACTGCAGATGATTTTGGTTTTCAGCCAACAGCATGTCATATTTGGCCATATTGCTCTTCAACTAATACATCCCTGATATCAACCCCCAAATATTTTATATACATTTATCCATGTACATGAAATCAAGTGGATGCCACATATCCTTGTCTTACTCCCTGTTCAAAGTTAAACCTTTTGCAATTCTATTTCGCCTTACATTTTACACCATCATATACCATGCTAATTGCATTCAGTAGTCAACTTTCAACTTCACAATCCAAACCTATTTTTATCATATGCTCTTTTAAAACAAATATGCAATAAATCTTCTTTCTCATATTTCTATATTCCTCAGTGATCTTCTGAAGAGCTGAAATCCTATCCACAGTCCTTCCTTGGCATAAAGCTATGTTGTATTTCTCACATTTTGCATAATACCATCTCCTGTACTCTTTTAATCAGAAATGTGCCATTTACCAATTAAGCCACTTGTAGTTTCACTAATTTTTCTTTATTTAGGAGAATAATAATGCCATCCCTTGAATCCTGAATCTAAGATAGATTTTATAAAATAAACGCCTTAACGTTTTTTCAGTTATCCCATCTATTCCTACAGACTTCCCTTTCAACATTTTTGATTAACACTAACATTTATTTCCAATTCTTATTTTTGACACATTGCTATTAGTCCTATAAAATTTCATAAACTACTTCTTCCATATTCTCTAACTTTCAGGCTAAATCAGTTGATCACTTTGTTTCCTCTTAATTTTATTCAAATGTTGCACGAATTTCCCCAAAACTGATGAGGGACTTTTCCATTTTCATACTTATTAGAATATAACCAGTGGTGGGATTCAAATAATTTAACAACTGGTTCTCTACCATAATTATTTCTTCCAACCATCAGTTCACCAAACTGCTCAGAAAGTTAATAACTGGTTCTCCCGAAGTAGTGTGAACTGGCTGAATCCCACCACTGAGTATAACATGAAACTACCACCAACCCACAACCACCTGAATAAATTCATTAGGTACTATCAAGTCAGTGTCAATTCTTAGCAGCCACATAAACTTTCTCCATGATATGACTAGATGACACAATTCATGTTTTCTGACATACAATATATTTTAGCTTTTTCTTTTATAATCAAACTTACATTTATACTTCTATACAGCAGGTCTATTTTTCTTCCTTTTTTCATTAGCTAATTTATCCTCATCTTCTACCATTTACTCCTTTTAATCCAAAGTTGTAGTATTCTATATGCCATGGTCATCACTAAATAGGCTCATGATATTGTTTACTATTACCCATCATGACTTTGGTCAAGCAAGGCCAAATTTTCACACAATCCTATTTACTAAGATAGAAGCAATGTATATTAATTTACGAGCTTCAGTCATATTGTGTCAGTTGCAGCATTTAATGCTAAGGTCAGTTGTAACAATAACTTTATACATACAGGTATTAAATTTGAGTGTGGTAAAAATGATGGCCATTGTCTCAGAGTTATTACAACTACTGGAGGAAGCCATCGCAAGGATTTGGTTTCAAGAGGTTTCCTCAATGTAGAAGAAAATGTACAAATCACCCATTAGTAAGCCTAGAAGACTCTGAGATTGGCTCAAGAGTCAACAGAGCTTAATTCTGTAGCAAATAAAAGAAAATTTTACAAATGGCCCTTTTATTCACTGAGAATGACAAAGGACATATTTAGAGGTTTAGTTTTTAGACCTTAATCCTTTTGGAAAACAATATGCCTCTCAGGAATCCTGGAAGTAAAATAATGGGACTCTGTGTTATTTAACTGCTCTATTATTTAACTACAGTTACTTAAGTCCCTGGAGGGAAGGATGTAATAAATCTTTAAGTATTTGTTCTGGTTTATGGCTGAAGGGAAACTGTATAACTCTAAATCAGCTGTTGTAAATATTTGCAATGGCATATTTTCCTACAAGGGAGGGGGGGGGTCTTGGGTGTTGGTTTAATGTTTGGGTAGCTGGGCTTCCAGGGCCCAAGACCATTTAACATTTGCACCAACTTGTCACTTGATATTTGCAAGGTGTTGGCTGGCACAGAATTGTGGTGGTAGGAACAATAGGCAGTTGCCCTCTATTACCGACAGAAGATATGCATAAGCCAGGATTGTGAAATAGCAATTGGATGCAAGTTGGAATCTGTAAAAAAATGGTGAGCAACATATTGATCACAATCAATCAGGGGACAATGATAGTTCTTGTCAAGTTGCTATGACAGCTGAGGAGACAAGGAAGATTGTTTAGGAAAGAATGCAACAAGAGAAATTCTCTTACTTTTGTGGTGGTGGTTTTTGGACATAGTATAAAGAGTTGTGATTTAATGTTCACTAACTAGTTTATGCCATCATGGAAACTACCTCAACATTGTCCTGACAAGTATGCAAACATTGGTCTTCTTGCTTCGTGTAGTTTGTTTTCTATACTCCAAATATAGATCTATATATTTTCTCTTGTAATAAGACCCCCACTTGTAATTACAAGAATCTTTGTTTAATCACTCCAGGATCTCCTTTTTGCCACTTGACGTTACTAACATGTTTTCTATTCCCATTTCTTTCTGTGCATCAGTAGAGAAATGTTGATTATGAGCTGTGCTCTATATACCAAAATTTAACAGAGTAACAGAACTGGAAGGCACCTTGGAGGTCTTCTAGCCCAACCTCCTGCTCATGCAAGAAACCCTTTAACATTTCAGACTGTCCAATCGTCCAATCTCTTCTTAAAAACCTTTCTTCTTAAAAATCCGCTGAGCACCCACAACTTCTGAAGGCAAGTCGACCCACTGTTTGTTTTGTCAGGAAATTTCTCCTCAGTTCTCGGTTTGTTCTCTTCTTTATTAGTATCCATTCATTGCAGTGGTGGGTTGACGGCAGTACGCCCTGATACGCGCGTACCGGTGCCTGCCGGAAGCAGCAGCCACCGTACTGGAATGGTGCTTTGGAGGGGCCGCCCGCCCTTGTTCCTTACCTGTATTTGAAGGAAACGGGCCAATAGCGCCTGTGCGACGATCCCCCGAGCAGCTGGAGCATCGCAGGCGATGCGTGTGCATGCGTGCATGCCCGTGGTGCACTCCCAGCTCCCGTTAGAGCATACCAGTTGCAACGGGAGCTGAAACCCACTACTGATTCATTGCCCCTTGTTTTGCAGTATTGCATTTATTTCAGGATTTTGCTTTTATAACTCAAATACGTACTGATAATTTGTGGGGAGGGAAGATCTGAATATGCGAAATGAGCTAATTTAAACAAATGACTCAAGACATTGCTAATGGAAGCCTGAAGCAAGACAGCATGATGTGAAAAGGGGCAAGTCAATCCTTGCTGCTTCCATGGTGGTTTTTAACACTTTTACCTATTCTCCACTGAAGTCATTCATCTATATATGTGGAGGTGAATAAATGGAAGGAAAGCTAAATTCCACCCGAATTAATTTCCTAATTTCCACTTTAATTTAAAGGAATCAAATCAAACAAAATCAAACACATTCATCTCCAACACAGAAATAGCCTATATAGCTGCTACATGAGAGAATGAGCCATTGAAGTCAGTGGGATTCACAGTATTGCATAGGCTTAATCATAGATTTGTGTGATTTCTCTTTCACTATATAACTTCTGTTATAGAAAGCAATGTGTGTGTAAGAAGATGATTTGCATATGTAGATACAAATAGAGGATCAATTCTTTTTACAAATGAAGTGTCTTATTTTACAGGCAAATAATTTTAACCAATAGTCATTAATTGAATTAATCAGTTTTTGTCTTGTCCTGCCCTATTTTAGACTGTGTCCTGTTTAACTGATGTACATATAAGGACAATGGTTTAGCAACTATTGGACAAAAATATTTTTTAGGATTGTTTTCAGTTGGAACTGGCAATTAGCTGACAAGGAAAAAAGTTTGGGCAAGATACAGGTTTCTGTATATATTTATAACCCATTAGTTTTTAAAAGGGCAAAGGTATTTTTGTTGCTAAGGGTTTTTTTTTAAGCCAATTTGAATTACAGTGTATTTCCCTTCTTTAGTTGCAGAGGGCAGCCGAGCCTACAGAATCCCCTGACTTTGGGCAGAAATAATGTCTTCAGATGCTGTGCTTTTTGTAAAAATTCAGATACAGGTTCCAGGTCTTTAAAAGGCAGCTCAATAGGACAAGATTATTTTAAGGTTCTAAAACTGAGAATCACACTTCATACTGAGCAGATTTTGTAGGGAAAATGTTTAACAATTCTCAACCTCAGCAACATTAGGGTGGGCTCCAATTCTCAGAATTCCCCAATCAGCATGAATTCTGGTAGCTGGAGTGCATTTATCTTACATTTCTGACATTGAGAAACACTGCTCTAGTTCATTCACTGAAATCAGGACTTAAACGGGTCTGATGCAGAACCTTGGTCAATCATCAAAAGATGGCATCAAGCTAGAGTTCCCTACCATATATGTCTTTGCTGCTGTCTGGTGTCACCTGATGTTTCAAAGCCCAGATATAGTAAATCAGCTTGGAATCCTACAACAGAAGAGGACAAGAAAACTTTTTCGCACTCCATATGAATCTTTTGATTGCTCTTCGCAGCACTGCAAGTTTTTGGAATGGGTGCCATTTGAAATAAGAAGTTCACCAAGGGCACTGCATTCATTGTTGAAGTACCATAATATGCTTTCAGTCCCAGCCAAGTAAGTTTTGTTTTTCCTCCTTTCAAGATCCTGTTTTATTCTTTCCATATGATCCCAAAAAAGATTTTTCAGACATGAACACGTTAGCCTTGGCAGATGTTTAGAGGCTAAAAATCCCCAAAGCAAGGGATTATATGTTCTTTTCAGCAAGACATCGTGCATATTCAAGAATTGATATCTGTTGGGTTCCTAAGGTCTTATAGCATCTATCAGGGAAGTGAAGATTCTCCAATGACATATAAAGATCATTATCCAATTTTAATATGATTTCAAGGAGAAAAATTGCTTTTCAAATGTAGAATGAATGAATAGCTATTGATCCAAGAAAGCATATTATGGTATTCTACAAAAATCTAAAGGAGAACTAAAATGTTTTTTAATATAAATGCAATGCAGAGATGTCCAGAGACAACTAGATTAGAGTTGTTTTATGAAAGGAATTATAAGGATTACAAAAATCAGGAAAAAATAGATTGAAACTGCAATTGTAAGAAAAGAAAAGTATTAACAAAGCTAATCCAAATGACAGATATTAAAAGAAATAAAGAAACAACTATTAGTCTTATTAGAATTGGAAGAGCTTTAAAATTATGTCAAACAAAATCATTTTGAGAATGTAAATGGGCCCGGGAAACATCTGGTATATCAAATCAGGAAAGAGAAGGATGGGAAAAATCAAAGTGTGGGTGGAAAGTATATATCCATAGTAAACCAAAGCATACTTTGGAAATGGAATACTTTTCATAAACTTTAGTTAATACCTAAGGGCATCAGGCAAGGGTGCCTGCTGTTTCCCTTTACTATTTGTAATTGCTTTAGAAGTGCTGGCAGACAGATAAATAACTGGAATCAAACTTCAAAGGAAGAGAATATAAAATGAAATGCTGTGCAGATGATGCAGTACTAATTATGCAGCCAGACAGCTCTAGAAGGCAGTTAATGAGAATAATCAAAGATTATAATCCATTCTTTGATTACAAATTTAATGGAAGATGGAAAACGATAACAACAAGATGCTTAGCTTCTGAAGAAAAACATATTGTGCAAAAGAGAGTGGTTGTGAGATAACAACAATAACAAAACCCAGTGAAATACTCTGAACTTTATTTGAAAGGATGTAACAAAGAACATATTTCAAAACAATGATAATAAGTCATGGAAAGAAATAAGTAATTGGTAATTTGATATTGGCTGTAGAATCACAGCATGGGCAACACTTATGATTATACCTGATCTCCAGAAAGCCAAGAGGGTCAGCATTGGGAGACCATTGAGAACCAACAAAGCTACAGGGTAGGTGGAAAGTCAGAAAAAACTTTTAGGAAGAAAGCAATTGCAAACTATTTCCCAAACGCTGCAGTGAAAACCACATGCATTTCTCCATTTAATCACTAAATTGATTCTGAAGAATCTTACTTTACAAGATATTGAATTCTATTGAGTTGCAAAAATGTGGATGATCAATAGATGGCCATAGCGAAATACAGAAGGCACCCATTCCTTGCTGCTATCCGAGGTCATCCAAATATTTGAGGCACTCTGGTAGCCCTAGCTTCTCGTAACTTTCATACTATACTTAAAAGAATAAGGATATATGGATCCAACTTGCTGAGACTCATATCTGAGAAATATTTATTTAATGGACAATTTCAGTGGAAAATCTGCAGAATATCTAAAAAGCAGTTTAACATTTTCTAAATCAGCAATTGCTTAAGTAGCTATTCATGTTATTTTAATATGAGAAATAAAGGCTCTAGACCTTTTTCTGAAGTAGAGACCCAGGGGAAGAAAAACAAGTTGTCTATTCTTTCCCCAGTCTGCAATTTGCATGAGACTCCATTTTCATGGAATTATGCAATTATGTAGATTCATATCCATAGATGTCAAAAAAGTCAAGATGCTGGACATGACAATATGATGCAAGCTCTGCCTATTTTTTAAATGTAGGTAGTTGATGCATCACTGCTTGGCAAATCTTTTTAACTCATACCCATACAACCTGAAGCCCCAGAACTTTCCACAGGCAAAAAAAAGAACTTTGGCTGCAGCCTTTCAAAAGCTCCAGAATCTACCAAATGCTAATCTGAAGGCGAGAGAGAGGAATAGTCTAGGGCAGGGATGGCAAACCTTTTTCTTACAGCATGCCAAAATTGTGCATGCGGGCGCTATCGTGGGCATGTGCCCACTCAATCTCCCTGCCCACCTGCACATGCATGTGTGACCCTCCATGCATGTGTGCGCAAACACCACCACCCCCGGCATGTGTCGTAATCTCTCCCCAGGCACCGGAGGCTCTTTTGAAGTCTGGGGAGGGCAAAAAATGGCCCCAATGGCTCAATCAGAAGTTAGTTCCCGAACTTCTGGTTGGCCCGTTGGGGCCATTTTTCACCTTCCCCAGCTGTTTTCCCGGAGGGCCAGGGAAAACGGCCTCCCAATGCCCTCTGGAAGGGTGAAAAATCATCTGGCCGGCATGCACATGCACGCTAGAGCTGGTGTGCCACCACATATGTGGGCCATCTGTGGTACGTGTGCTATAGGTTCACCATCGCGGGCTAGGGTTCATATTGGTATTCCTTACCTTACAACAGTTCAATTTTGACTGTTCAAAATTACAACAGCACTGAAAAATGTAACATGACTGTTTTTCACAGGTACGACCTTTGCAGCATCCCCATGATCAAAATTCAGATGCTTGGCAACTGTCTCTTATTTATGACCGTTGCAGTGTCTCGGGGCTATGTGATCTTCTTTTGTGACCTTCTGACAAGCAAAGTCAATGGGAAAGCTAGATTCTCTTAACAATTGTGTTACTATTTAACAACTGCACCGATTCACTTAAAAATTGTAGCAGGAAAGATCATAAAATGGAGCAAAATTCACTTAACAAACATCTCACTTAACAACAGAAATGTTGGGCTTAATTGTGGTCGTAAGTTGACTAACAGTATTTAATTTTAATTAAATGTATTAAAAATGAAGGGTTTTTTTTTGTCGTGACCTACCCGTTGCTTTTTCAAATGAGGCCTCCAAGAGCACTTTCACTTTTCTCTCACTTGGTGTCCATCAGTTTACTGAACCTCAGTGCCAATAATTCCCAACCAGCTATGTTGATGGCGTGAATAACACCATAATTATTCTGCTACTGTGTTTCCCCGAAAATACGACCTGTCCCAAAAATAAGGCCAACCCCGATTTTGGGGGTGGACATAAATATACGCCCTCCCCTGAAAATAAGTCCTAGTGAAGGCATAGGGTGGCCAGAAAAAGAGGCAGCCCTTCCCTTTCCTATCACCTCATGGAGGTTTAGCCCTTTGATTGCTGCCCGCTGATCAGCTGAGCCAGTGAAGGCTGTGCAACTTGACCCAGATCTCCAGAGCACCTTCCCAGTTGTCGGTCTCCTCCCCCTTTTCCTGCTGATCGTTCTTTATTGGGATCGGAGCAAAGACATCCCCCCGAAAAAATGCTCAATCCGAAGCCTTCAGCCTTGCAATCCTGGGAGGGGCATCTGTGCTGTGATTCCCAAAGAAAGGATGGGCGGCGGGAAAATCCACCCCCTTTTCCTGCCGATCGTTCTGTACTTGGGATCGTAGCACCAGAAACACTTCCCCAAAATGCTCAATCTGAAGCCTTCCTGGGAGGAGCTTCTGTGCTGCGATCCCAAAGAAGAGTGGTGTGTGTGAGAGGGAGGGAGGGAGAGAGAGAGAGAGAGAGATCCGATTCAGGGCTGGCAGCAGTGTTCTCTCCGTCTCCCCCCCCCGCCCCGTTCTCTCTCTCACACACAAACACATACAGGTCCCTCACCCCTCCCAAAGCAACCACATCCCTTCACTAACCTGCTTCCCTACTCCATTCTGAACTGCCATGTGCAGGGAAAGAAAAGTAGTCTGTGGGACTACTTCCAACCGTTTCTCGCTGTTCATGGACCTGGAAGTCAGGTAAGATGCGCGTCTTGCTTCTCCCCCTCCCCACATACCACCCGCAAGTTGCGCCCCAAAATAGTAAGACCTTCCCGAAAATAAGGCCAAGTGCTTATTTTGGGGTTCAAAAATATAAGACAGGGTCTTATTTTCGGGAAAACACAGTATTCTACTTCACCTCCAAAATGCCACCTTGTTGACATTGATGAAATCAGTTTCATCTCAAAATATCAAATCAGTCGTATATTTTCCTGTGGTTCCATTCTCATAGGAAGCCTGTTAAAGGTCTGTAGCTAAAAGTGACAGAAAAATGTTTGATTTATGAACGGTTAAAAATGACTAAAAGGCAAAATAGGCATGATATATATTGATTCTTCTATGAATTGTCTATAAATTGATTGCTATCTAAACATATATGAACTTAATGCTATGTTTTATGCTATAATTTATCAATGATTGCTTTCATTAATGCCTAATCATTTAAAAATAAGCAGATATATTGAAGCAATAAACTAAATTTATAACAGAAAATCAGTAAATTATCTTACAATCTGTTCTTCCAAAATTCTAATAATTGAGGAACAATCACCCTTTAATTAGTCACTTAAACTTAAAGAGAGTTGGAAAGATTCCCTGTAATCTTATTTACATTGAAGAAGTCAAAGGAATTGCTATTCAGCAAAGTCAGTCTGTCTAGCTAATCTCTGTGAGGACAAGGCCAACACAATAGCTCTATCTTGTTTATCTCATTGTACTTTTCCTCCAAGCTTAGCCATCTGGCAGCCCCAATGTTATTTGCAAAGAAAATAAAGTCTCCTTACTACAGCTTGGCTTTTATGTGTTTAGAAGGAGAATTCTGCTGGCTTTGTGAAAAATAAATGGGAGGAAGTTCCTCAGTGCTGGCCTCTCTTAACCTGCTGTCCTTCATGTGTGTTAGGATAACTACTTGAATTCCCAACCAACATGCTGGGAAGTTTGAGAACTGGTGTTCCAACACAAGGGCCCAAATGAAGATAGTCACCTCTTATAAAACAAATATGGTTTCTTTCAGTTTTACAACTAACTGGTTAAAAACTCATTTGGACAAAGCAAAGAGCGTTACTGCTTTTGTTGGGAATTCCAGTCCCACCACCTCTGGAGAGAAGGCAAGTGTCAGACTGGGGAATGTCAGAGTTTGTTGCAAAAAAATCAAATCCAGAAAGCACACACAGATAACTGATTCAGCTGGGTTCGTTAACTTCTTTATATACATAATAACAGATGAATAAATGTACAATACCAATAGTAGATTCTTTCAATGTGGTAGAAGTTACAAGCAGAATACAAAGAGGAGAGAATAGTTTCATCTCAGAGTTTAGAGCAGACAGAGATCAGTTGTGTTTTGGTTTCAATTCTCAGCACAGACTCAGATCTGTTGAATCTCCCAACTGGCTGACTTAATTGCTATGCCTATTCATTGGCTGACCGTGTTACCATGTCTCTCCCAGTCATGAATATTCTAACAGGTAAGGCTGCTGGATTAATCTTACAGTATGAGCTAAGATACCCAAAACAATAAAGAACTATAACTTGCAGTATATATTGCAGTTTTTCAGAAACATAATTTTAAGCACTGCAATAATAGCATATTTTATAGCAATAGCAATAGCAGTAGACTTTTATACCGCTTCATAGGGCTTTCAGCCCTCTCTAAGCGGTTTACAGAGAGTCAGCATATTGCCCCCAACAATCTGGGTCCTCATTTTACCCACCTCGGAAGGATGGAAGGCTGAGTCAACCCTGAGCCGGTGAGATTTGAACCGCTGAACTGCTGATCTAGCAGTAGCCTGCAGTGCTGCATTTAACCACTGCGCCACCTCGGCTCTTTCTAGATGTAATTCTGCATGTCATGTACCTGTTACTTCCATATTTAGCCAACATCACATAAATGTTTACCAAGTTTAGTAATATCCTTGATACTTGTAGATAATTTGTGTCCATCAAAAAATAGATCATCAACTTTGCTCTTAAAAAAATGTTATTTTGCCATCATTATTATGCAGTATTAA
Source organism: Thamnophis elegans (assembly GCF_009769535.1). Lineage (NCBI taxonomy): Eukaryota > Metazoa > Chordata > Lepidosauria > Squamata > Natricidae > Thamnophis > Thamnophis elegans. The sequence continues at coordinate 87,610,825 of NC_045544.1, read as the reverse complement.
GTGAAGGTTTGCATGGAATTATTCTTTAATACGTTAGTTTTTTAGTGATGGTGACTGAAAAGAGAACTATAGCTGTTCTTCATTATGCACATGGTTCCTATTTTGATTTCTAAATTTTGCTTTAAATCTTTGTATGTTCATGATTTCATTGGAAAATTTTGACTTTTTTAAAAACCTTAGTAGTGGATTAATTGTTGTTCTCTGAAGAAATTAAAGTTTTTTGGAACCATGTCAACACCCCCAATTAAAAATCAGCCATTCGGAATGGCTGAAGGGCATAATATTATGTATATGATGTTCTGAACCTCAGTTTCCTATAATGTAACATATAGAGGGCAGCAGAAAACTGATTTAGGGAGTGGCATATTTGATCGACTAGGATGCTTATGAATAAATGAATGCTTTTCAGATCATGAGACATTATTGTACACCACTTATGCAGACTCTCTTTCATCTAAGAAGCACAAAATCATGTATGTAGACATGGTTTATATGACTCTATCCTACAACAACCGGAAGAGGCAGCTTAAGTTGAAAGAGCAATCTAAACTGGGTCTTTCTAAGGTCTGAGACATCTTGGGACAGAAAGCTTGATGCTATCTACTTCCCCCTGCATTTAATTTCACCTCCCCCCCCTTTATTTATGCTATGTTAATTGAAACCCAGTAAATGAGAAATTCCAAATATTTGGGATTATTACCTTCAGGACTTCCAATTAGGTTCATTGCCAATGAATGAAATCTACCTATCTAGAATAGGTATTTCAAATAATGAACATATGTTTTATGGAGCTTGTCTGTATTTGAGTTAATGGGTCAATTACTTTGTCTCATTAAAAAAAAAAGTTCTGTCTTCAATCCTTGGAAGAAAGAGTTGTTCTGCATCATGTCATTTTACCCAGGAGATCCTCACCTTTCAGATAGGTTGGGCTTTAAGTAATATTGAACAGTAGCATTTTCTGCCAGGTAAACTGGCATTCTTACCTCTGATGGCAGAGTGGTATCTGGATCTGTCTGAGATAGAAATAGTGCTGTCCTGGAATTCTGGAAGAACTACCCCCCCCGACACGGGGGCCATAAATTGTTTGTTGGATCCGGAGGACGTAGGACTGGAAAGCTGCTGTGTACCAATACCGGACCCTTATCCCGTGCCCTCTCCGCTTACAGCCACTTTATATGCTACTGACTTTGGACCTGTGGCCTGGGAAGCTCTTCTAGGACTCAGAGGAGGGGAGAAGAGTGGAGCAGCTCGCCCTCCATCTGCACACCATTATCTTACATCGCACTAGCGCAGTGCTCCGCGAATTTTTTAGGAATGTAGTGTGAATGGTATGCTTGGTTGATGTTTGCACCCACTTTTTTTTAAATTCATACTGTTGTGTTTTTTGTGTTTAACTTATTTCGTGGGGACTGCATGGGTGAGTGGCTGCGTGTGTATGAGAGGGTTGAGAGTATTGCCTGGTGTCTCCTCCACTGAGTGCCACTGCAGAAGTGGTAGGGGCCCAGACTTACTTCCCGTCCTAGAATGAGTGTTAAGGATTGCCTGCTGGATGGTGTGGGAGCTGTGGGAGGGGTTGTGGGGTCTACGGTAGCGGGGGAGGGCCGGAGCATTACGGTCACTATGGGGACGGGCAGGTATGACGGGAACTTCAGGGCTGGCCATTACCGGGGAAGGAGGATTCGCTACATCACAGAGATCCCTCCTTCCGGCCCTGTTAGTTCCACTCCAGGGCCAGGTGGCGAGAATTGTCAGGGCCCTGGTCTCAGGCTGTTGTTGCTAAATGCCAGGTCTGTGGTTCACAAAGCTCCCCTTGACCGGGACTTAATTTTAGATGAGGGGGCAGACCTGGCATGTATTACTGAGAGCTGGCTGGGCCCAGAGGGAGGAGTCCCCCTCACTGAAATGTGCCCAGAAGGTTTTCAGGTGCTTCATCAGCCGCGATCCCAGGGAAGGGGTGGAGGAGTGGCTGTCATCGTCCGAGGGTCTTTAGTTCCTCATAGGATCCCTGCTCTGGAGTTTGTCGGGTGTGAGTCCCTGTTGATGAAGCTGGACCTTGGTGGTCAAGTGGGTCTGTTGCTAACGTACCTACCTCCCAACAGCGTTGCAACAGCCCTCCCCTCGCTCCTCGAGACAGTAGCCGAGTTGGCGGTGGAGTTCCCCAGGCTTATGGTTCTGGGGGATTTCAACCTGCCTACACTTGGTGAACGCTCTGATGGGGCGCAGGAGTTCATGGCTTCCATGACAGCCATGGACTTGACCCAAGTAATTCGAGGTTCGACTCACTCAGCGGGTCACACACTTGACCTTGTATTTCTGTCGGAGCAGTAGAGATGTGATCTAGAGTTGAAGGGCATTAAAACCTTGCCCTTGTCATGGTCTGATCACTTCCTGCTGAGGCTTGACTTTCGGAGGCCAATCCCCCACTGTAGGGAGGAGGAACCAATTAGGTGGTTCCGCCCCAGGCACCTGATGGACCCAATGGGGTTTCAGACGGCGCTTGGAGAAATACCTGACACTATCGTCCACAATTCGGTGGAGTCCTTAGTCGCTGCTTGGAATATAGCGGCGGCGGGGGCTCTAAACCGGATTGCGCCTTTGCGACCTCTCCGAGGCGGCGGATCCAGGAGGGCTCCTTGGTTCACCGAGGAACTCCGGGAGATGAAACGCCAAAAGAGACGCCTAGAGTGCCACTGGAGGGCCAGTAAATCTGAGTCAGACCGAGCACTGATGAGAGCCTTTATTAGAGCCTATCTCGTGGCAATACGGGCGGCGAAATGTTCGCATTTTGCCGCCCTTATTGCATCTGCTGAATCGCGCCCAGCCACCTTGTTTAGAATAACCCGCTCCCTCTTGAAAGGGAGGGATGCGGATGACCCTCTACAGGGTAGAGCTGAGGAATTTGTTCAGTATTTGACGGATAAAGTCGCTCGGATTCGGACAGAGCTGGACTCCAATTGCACGATACCAGCCGAGGTACCGGGGGAGGGTCTTGAGCATGCTTTATGGATTGAGTTTCAACGGGCTTCTCCTGATGAAGTGGACAAGGCCATGGGAGCGGTGAGTGCCTCCACTTGTATACTGGACCCGTGTCCCTCCTGGCTGGTGTCGACCAGCAGGGAGGTGACACGTGGCTGGATCCAAACGATTGTGAACACCTCTCTCCGGGAGGGTATCTTCCCACCCCTCCTAAAGGATGCGGTGGTAAGACCCCTCCTGAAGAAATCGTCTTTGGACCCAGCCATTTTGAACAATTATTGTCCAGTCTCCAACCTTCCCTTTGTAGGGAAGGTTGTTGAGAAAGTGGTGGCCTCGCAACTCCGACAGTCCTTGGATAAAGCCGATTATCTAGACTCTTTTCAGTCGGGTTTCAGGCCTGGTTACAGCATGGAAACTGCTTTGGTCACGCTGATCGATTATCTCTGGCGGGCCAGGGATAGGGGTCACCCCTCTATCCTTGTGCTTCTTGACCTCTCAGCGGCCTTCGATACCATCGACCATGGTATCCTTCTGCGACGGTTGAGAGAGGTGGGGGTGGGAGGCACCGTTTTGCGGTGGTTCTCCTCCTACCTCTCGGACAGGTCGCAGTCGGTGTTGGTCGGAGGGCAGAGATCGACCCCAAGGCCCCTCAAGTATGGGGTGCCGCAGGGTTCGGTCCTGTCCCCCCTCCTATTTAACATCTACATGAAGCCGCTGAGTGAGATCATATGCCGGCACGGGATTAAGTATCACCAATATGCAGACGATACGCAGCTGTATCTGTCTGCCCCGTGCCAACTCAGCGAAGCAGTAGAAGTGATGTGCCAGTGCCTGGAGGCTGTTAGAGTCTGGATGGGAGCAAACAAGTTGGCACTCAATCCAGACAAGACCGAGTAGCTTCTGATGTTCCCTCCCAAAGATTGTCCAACTGTTCCATCTCTCAGGCTGGGGGGTGAAATTATATGCCTCTCAGAGAGGGTTCGCAATTTGGGAGTCCTCCTGGACCCACAGCTGACTCTAGAACACCATCTGTTGGCTGTGACCAGGGGGTCCTTTGCCCAGGTTCGCCTGGTGCACCAATTGTGACCCTACCTGGATCGGGAGGCCCTTCAGACAGTCACTCACGCCCTTGTGACCTCAAGACTGGATTATTGTAATGCGCTCTACATGGGGCTGCCCTTGAAGAGTGTTCAAAGACTCCAATTAGTCCAGAATGCAGCCGCGCGAGCGATCGTGGGTACACCAAGGTACACCCACGTGACACCTATCCTCCGCGAGCTGCACTGGCTACCTATTAGTCTCCGAATCAGCTTCAAGGTGCTGGTCGCTACCTATAAAGCCCTACATGGCATTGGATCTGGGTACCTGAGAGACCGCCTCCTGCCGATTACCTCTCTCAGACCAATTAGATCGCACAGGTTGGGTCTCCTCCGGATTCCATCTGCCAGCCAATGTCGGCTGGCGACTCCCCGGGGGAGAGCCTTCTCTGTTGCAGCTCCGGCCCTCTGGAACAAGCTCCCTGTTGAGATCCGGATCCTTACTACCCTCCCGGCCTTCCGCAAAGCCACAAAGTCCTGGCTGTTCCAGCAGGCTGGGGGGAGCTGAGAAGCATCTACCTCCATAGAAATTGTGAATGTTGGTTTTGTTTTTAATATGTTGTCTTTGTCTTGTTCCCCCCTTTCCCTTGTCTTTTGTAAGCCGCCCGGAGTCCTCCGGGAGTGGGCGGCATACAAGACAAATAAATAAATAATAATAATAATAATAATAATAATAATAATAATAATAATAATAATAATTCTAGTAGACAATTCTTATGATTCTCAAAATCAAGGAAGAAAACCGTAACTCCATCCTCCCAAACACCTGCCACATTTGAAGAGACTTCAATTTTGTGCAGGTTGGTCAACTGCTTCATAATATCTTCATGTTCACCATGAAAGAAAAATTATGCTTCTGATTATCTCTGTCCTTTTGAATGCTTTTAGTGCTTTAAATGTGGGGAAAGCCAAGAGATTAGGCATTTTCTGTCCCAGATCCTTTCTACTTTTATTAATATTTGCTATAAAATATCATTTGTAGAATGAAACCATACCATGTGAGTCCAAAATAGTTCTTTGGGGAGTTGTCAAGGCTGAGAAAATGCTTATTCCCACCATTGCTGCACTCCAAATATTCTACAAGAACTGCCATCTGGAAGAGAAGACAAATGTAATTTGTACTACATTACATTGCATTGCAAGGGAACATTTTAAAGTAATGTGACATTCCTTTGAATATTAATAGCTCCTGAAAAAGTAATGGTAAATTATGTATGTCGAAAATGGCACAGATTTTTTTTTTTTTAATTCCATGAACCCTCCCCTAGTTAGATCTTTGACTGTTTGGACAAATTTTCTTAAGTCTCTGTTATATTCTTAGTTCTGTACTTTACTTCAGACTCTTTCACTGATTTCTGGACAGGTCCACACAATTTGGCAATTTTACTAGCTGTTGTCCACCAGGTAGCTCTGTTAAAGGGAGGTCTTGGAGAGAAACTGATTAAGGAAAGCTCCTTGCACTAAAATAATAGTTTAGATAACACTGCATCATCCATATGAAAAGCCTTGGTGTATGAGATCAAATATTCATCTACTATCTTATTTTCATCAGGCAGAAGTCTACAATCTACCATCCCAGAGATGCTCTTTCAAGAGGCAACTGACTTTTTGGTTTTTCTTTGAAGACGTTTTACTTTCTATCCAAGAAGCTTCTTCAGCCTCTTGAAAAAGCATCTTTAGGGCAGCTATGACCTGGATGACTGTAAATCTACATAGACATCTACAATCTACCATTCTAATGATACTGTCCTCAAGGGTGGCAAACCAAAGACTCTTTAGACATTGTTAGACTATGATGCCTATCTTCCCTGGTAAGAAACAGTTGCAACTGACCATAAAATGTCCCATCCCAACTTTGATATTTTATCTAGCAATAAATCCCCCTGGATGCAATGGGATCAGAGGTGGGTTGCCAATTTTTTTACTACTGATTCGGGTGCGCTCCCGTGCTTGCTTGCGCAGAAGCGTCCTGGCAGGTGGGCAAAGCCTTCCACCGCCACTACTACTGGTTCGCCCTATCCAGGCTCAACCAGCAGCAACCCACCACTGAATGTGAAGTATCAGGAATAATAATAATCAATGGAATAATCAGCTGGATTCCACTTTTATTCTAATTTTTGATCCAATGATCTAAAAGATGTCAATGATACACCTGGAGTAGAATAGCATGCCCATTTATTTGGGAGTAAACACTGTTTCATTACAAAAATCCAAATTATAAATGATTTAAGGTGGAAAGAACTCAAGAACTGACACATTTGGAAAGTGAGATGGTTAGTTGGAAAAGTAGTCACTACCCTCCCCCCCCTTTTTTAACCTCTGTTAAATAGATTTTGTTGACTTCTGTGGGTTTGCTTTCCAAAAATATGGAAAGCTGGTCTGAGCAGAAATGGCAGGAAAGAGGGAGGAACCCCTATTTGTCCACTCCATTAATACTGTTCTTTAACATCCAAGCAAAATACTAAAATTGTTTTGATTTTTTTCCCCTTTAAAACCTAGTAGGAGCCAGCTTAGGCTTGATTCAGAAGAGAAGAGAACTTTCCAGAATGAGAATGCCATTGTTATGATGGCCTTCTGGTGGCCATTAAAATAATTCCCAAGAACCTGGCTCTCCAGAGCAATATTGAACAATCTCAAAAACTGATGCTTTCTGTGAGGGAAGAGACTGCCAAGGCAACATGGCTGAATAGTACACAATTCAGCTGTGACATTTGCAATAAGTTTTTAAATCCAAAAGCTGTGATAAACATGTCCTCAGATAAGAGTCACGCAGCAGAGTTTTTATTATTTTCCCCTTGCCAAAGTCAATAATTACACTCCCCCCCCTTTCAAAATAAACACCACACTGGAATGTGCTGCAGCAAATGGTTAGGGCTTTATTATATTTCATGTTGCTTTCTAAACAATTCTCAACCCTGCTGGCGCTCTGTCAAACAGAAGGCGACCAACAATAGCAAAATCCCATTAAAGCTGAGAAAGTTCCTTCCTGAGGTGAACATGGCCAGAAATAGCAACCTTGGCTTAGCCTCTCTATTTGGCACAGGGGACTAATAATGCATGTCCTGTTAATGGAAATTATCTCATTTCATCCCAAGTGCCGCTCTAGAGAAAGCTGGACTGACGCACAAACAATCAATATAAGAGCATTCTTCTCAAAACAATGCTTGGTGGGATTGTGGTGAACAGAGTCACCTTGCAGAACAAACAGAAGGTATAAAAATAGGCTTCCACCACACAAGCACAACAGACTGTTTTTCCTTCAATGGGAAGAATGGGTTTTGATTTGGCTGCTTGGCATACTTCATCAGATGTACAAAATAAGGCATCAAGAATGAGGGGGGGATCCAAACCATAGCTCTGATTTTCATTTCCCAATAATCCTTCACATGGGACTCTTTCACATCCATCATTGCAGTTCCCACTGGTCAGGCACAATCATTTTCAACCAAAGAATTAATATGTCAGGACAGATTGAAAAGAACTTAAGATGCCTGCGTGGGCTGAAAGAAGGATTAAATAAAGTGAACGTTTTAAGCACATTAAAAGAACTCAGCCACCCCATAGCACATCCCATCCCACTCCATCACAAAGGATATTTGAAGTAAGGCTACAAAATTGCAGCGGAAGGGTGAATGGATGAAGACCACCAATTGACTTTTCCCCTCATTCCTGGAAGCCTTTGTGAGATTCGCTCTGAAAAATTCCTGTGGCAACTCTCCAAATAAAAGCAAGTACAGCTGTGAAAACTACAAAATATGGTGTGGTGGTTACAGCAGCAGTCCACTAAATGTACTTATTTATTCGGTTGACCAGCAGACACATGAAATCTTAAGAAAGTGTTGTGGAAGCTCTGGCAAAATGGTTACTATTGCGGTAAAAATCCAATGACCACTAGATGACAGCAAAGAGCTAGAGAAACTCTAAATCCAATTCTGGTCGTCCTAACTATGGGAGACTTGCCTACCTGTATTTTTCGGAGTATAAGAGGCACCAGAGTATAAGACACACCAAGATTTTGAAGAGACAAATTTTTAAAAAAAGTTTTTGCACTTTGTAGACCTCCCCAAAATGACCCACTTTTCATGAAAACGGGCCCGTTTTTTTCCCCAAAGAAAGGGCATGAATAGCCTTTGGGAGGCTTGTAGAGTTCTCCTGGGGGGTGGGGGCAAAACAAGCAAAAATGGCCCATTTTTCACGAAAACGGGCCCGTTTTGTGTCAGAAAAAGTGCATGCATAGCCTTTGGGAGGCTTTTAGAGTGCTCCTGCGGGTTGGGGGGAATTAAGCAAAAAGCAGCCCTTTTTTGCTCATTTCTGCCCTCCCCAGCCCCCAGGAGCACTCTGCAAGCCTCCTAAAGGCTATGTATGGCCATTCTGGTGAAGAAGGCGGGGTTTCGGGAGGCAAAAAATACTGTATTCAGTGTATAAGACGCACCCAGATTTTCAGTTTCTTTTTTGAGGGAAAAAGGTGCATCTTATACTCTGAAAAATACAGTGCGTCTTTTACTCTGAAAAATACGGCACTCTCAAAATTACTGCTATGGTAAGTTGTTATGTTCATTTTGTGGTTGCCATTGTACGTGGTTGTTTGTTACAACTTCCCTCTGTGTGCAATAAGTAATTTTGGAATATTTAATAAGCATTTTTTTTCTAAAAGAAATAATTCTATCTCAGAAATTTTGTTTAAGAATTAGAACTTTTCAGGACCCCATGAAATGCGTCTCAGGGCACCTTAGGAAGTAGCCCGTATAGCACCTTTGAGAAATTATGGCAAACTGATGACGTGCTAGATGACAAGTGGCATCAGGGGTTTCTCCTGAGTTCAATACTCCTCAATACTCCTTTTTTGATGAGAGGCTAGAGATAAGAGGTAGAAATTAGAGGAAGGAAGAATATGAATGTATGTATTAAAAATAAAGCTGATTTACAACTACAATCATGTCAATATAGTTAACAAAAATGTAAATATGCTAATATAAAAAGATTCTCAGTTAAAATTACTTAGTTATATTATTACTATTATTAATACATGTGTTAATATATTATTACTATTGTTATTAGTACATGTGTTAATATTTATTACTTTCTTTTCTCTGGTTCTTCTTTTGTAAATGGTATACCTGACAATACACTGTATTCAAAATGTTTATGAATTAAAATATTTTTTTAAAGTACTCCTCAATCTTTCCATTAGTAATATGCATTAAAAAATGGAAGGAATATTTATCATATTTGCACATTGTACAATTTGGGGTGAGATAATTAATGTCATTGAACTTTAGTTGGCTAGTTGGAAAAATGGCCTGGAAATAACCAAATAAATTCAATAGAAACAAATCAAGTGTGTTATTTTTCTTAAGAAACAAAGATAGACTACATAGGCATAGACAAATTACAACAGGTTCAGTGAAGGACACTAGAAATTAAGCCTTGTGGACAGATGGGAAGAAAGGGGTGCAAAATAGGTAAAGTAACATACAAAAGCATTGCTCTGCAACACATGGAAATGGGTTAGGGAAATTTCAGACTGAAAGACTGAGGAGCTCTTTCCATAACTGCTATTTGCTGACTTTGCCTAATATAGCAGAGCCGGTCAGCGGTTCCTTGGATCTATTGCTCCTGTGGTTTGAGTGTTGAAATGAAGTTCTCCCTTTTTATGTAATTCAACTCCAATCCAATATTTTTTGCTGCCTAAATCAATGGATTGTATATAGTAGAATAGTATAAAATTTTATTACCACTTTACATGTACACTAATCAGCGTACATTAAAATGAAATTTTGTCGCGTTCAGCTCTCAAAAGAGAACCATTATGCATATGCCCACATCAGAGGTGGGTTCCTACCAGTTCGCACCTATTCGGTAGAACCGGTTCGTCAAATCTACTGAACCGGTTAGAAGAGGTTCCACCAGTGGACCCAGAAAGCAGGCCACACCTACAGAAGAGGTTCCAAAATTTTTTGAAACCCACCACTGGTCCTTGGATATGATTATTCTACACTATCATGCTCATATTTATAAAACTCAGTGCCTCTGTGAAAGGTAAGGATGACTACTGTGTTTGTGGTGCAATCAGAACATTGCGTGTGTTGAAGTTGTTTTAATGCAAACCAAAGATGCCTTTTAAAAACCAACTTTACATCATATTCTTATGCATGCCAGTGCTGTGTGTGCGGTAATTTAAGGTGGTTCTGACAAGTGTCGTCGGCATCTTCATATCCGGTCACATGGGCAGCAAGCCACTCCCATCCGGTCACATGGGCAGCAAGCCACTCCCACAAAGGAGGGCACACCCACAGAGTAGGTTCAAACAATTCTTGAAACCCACCACTGGCCCACATACACATGCATATGTGACACAGAAAAACATCACAGTCTAGTTCGAATATATACATATGAATGGCTGGAGAAAAGAATTTACAAGACGGATGACTTAAGGAACAAAATAGAAATGTCTGCTCTTTGCCTTCCAGGGATTCAGAGCACTACTTCAACTTGCCTAGCATTAACACATTCAGGAGATGCCTTTAAGAAGGTGACCTCGGTGTCAAGAGCCATCTACATAACATGCTGAAAATGTCCTCTTCTTGTATTATTCCCAGACTATGGAATACACTGGACACTGGTTTTGGACTCTACTCTATTGGTGCTTTTTTTGCCAAGCATTTAACTCTTTATTTTACTATCCATCTGTGTTTTAACTTTTTAGATTCTGTTCTTTTTTTAAAAAAAAATCTGTTTTGTAACTATTGGTATCTCAGCATCTTCTGATATTACTCCAGTGTGGAGGTGTGCAATACTCAAATCTGCCTTCTTGTGAATGTTTTAAAACTGCTTTGAAATAACAACAAACAAACAAACAACCAGCGGTGTCAGGGTTCCAGGTAACACCCCCAACGAAAGAAGCCTCCAAGGCTTGAGATTCCTCAAAGTTTCATTTTATTAGAGATGCCATATTGGCACATCTGGGAAAACCTGAATCTGAAGGTTTCTAGGTTTTCCCCACTCAAAAGAAAGTTCAAGTCCCTGCCCAGCACCCACACGTCCATCACATGGTCCAATCAAGCACCGTCCCAACTGGAGATGCCTCTCAGTCATGCTACTCCAGGTGCAGGGCAAGATGTCCTTGACTCTCTAAGAAAGGAATGTTATTTTGATTATACCCCACTCCATATAATCCCCCCTCTTTGTTTCCCGCAGAAATAAATATGGCAGGCCTGAAGGCCCAACGCAAAAAATGGCTTCCAGGCCTCACAAGCTGCTTGCCACTGGCTTTTAGGAACATGATTTTCCTGGGTTCACCGACAAAACCGCGAAGCCCTTATCTGCGCCGACATAAGTGCGGAGGGCAAATCCGCGCCGTCCGAAGCGCTAAGGAAAAAGGCGACCCTAGCGCGATGACATAACCGCGGAGGGCAAATCCGCGCCTTCCGAAGCACTCAGCACCCTAACCCTAACCCTAACCCTAACCCTAAACCAAACCCCTAAACCTAATCCTAACCCTTACCTTAATTTAAATCGGCTTTCTGCCGCCGCACTTTTTTAAAGCACCCTTCTGTCGCTGCGCTGTTGTCGCCGCGGTGATGACGTCGCGGTGATGACATCGCGGCTTTAGCGACGCGGTTTTGTCGCCGCTATTTTGACGAGTGCAGTTTTGTCGGGCCACGATTTTCCTGGAAGCTCAAGACCACAGAAATAAGGTTGGGGGTAGCAGTGTTGCTTGTCCAATGACTGTAGGTTGCCCATGATTGATGAGGTATTTTGAGAATCTTTTAAATTTCTCAAGCATGTCCATCTACTATCTGTAATATTAATTTTATGCATGTTTTCTAATCAGGCCCCCCATGTGGGATCAGTTTATGTCAAAAGAATCAAGACATTGAAAGCCCTGTTCTAATCTTGGTCCTTCCTGGGCCGTCTGTGGGACTTTCCATTATTCTTAGAGAAACATGACTTACTCCATGTAAGGATCCTTCCCAATCCTTTACTACCAGTACAGACAAAGACATAGTTCTTTAAAAGGAGGACAAGTCAGCAAACAGCTTCCTGCTTTGTGAGGTGAATCAGCTCTGTGTAGAAGGTACTTAGAGCTTTTGCTCACTTTTGCTCTGTGAAAAAAGCCCTTCGTACCTTCTACACAGAGCGTAAAATAGGACGGTACTGAAGAGTAAAAACCACTCAGTTGCAACTACTTACTTTTCCCCCTGAATGTATGCCATCCCTTACCGGCAGCCTGACAATATCTCAGAGTCTCCTGATGTCTATAAAAAGATCCTCTACGTTTTTTTATTCATGTAGGTGCCTATTTGGGTTTTTGTGCTAACTATTATTAATTATTGTCCAGTCATGATGGAAACATCCTCTGTAGTTTTTTCTTCTGGGGGAAAATATCTGTCTTCTAATCAAAGAAGATCTTTATCTGAGGAAGATGAGGGATGTCCCTCTTTCCCCCCAACCATTGCTTCTTTTTTTAGAATGGCAATCTGTAATGTATCCACTAGGCCAGCAGATGACGCCAGAACATACTTCTTCCAGCACAGGATTTTTCTTTAAGGACTGTGAATATGTGAATGTTCAAGCATGTCTTTTTAGTTTAGGAAATCTGAAAAGGAGAAATAATATAGATTTGTATTGGGCAGGCAGAACTTTCTTATTCTTATTCCATACTTGAATGTTGGCATACCTGATGGAACACATGGACAGTAGTTGCAGGAGATATGAGCAATACAGTGTTTTGAATTAATTCCAATTATTGAATGCCTTTATTGAATGATTGGCCCTGAATGTAATGACAGTTTTGTACAGGGATTAGATTGGGAATGGAAAAATCAATCAATTAGGATCTACAAGTAGATTATTTCTGGGTTGTAAATCAGCAAGGTTTCTGCCGTTCTATTGTCTAAGAATTCAGATGAGTTTGCAATGCACTGAAAGACACTCACAGAGAGTGGAAAACCAGAAGCAGAGTTTTTTCAGTGGTGAAAATATCCTGCACTTACAAATCCTTGGACTAAGCTTCTATTTATACACCAAGCAGAGGCAGCAAAGGATGTGTACTGCCTTTAAGGCATCCTGCTCCAGTAAGCTTTTCTTTGAATTCAAGTGTGATAAAATAAATTGGGATTGAGCCTTCCAGAGAATGCACATCATACAGACATTCCTTTTGTTACCAAAAATCTCAGCAATGGCTGTGTTCACAGGGTATTATTTGCAAGAATGTTCAGTAATGGAGCCGGCACAGCACCAAGTTATTTTCTCTCCCCTCCCCTCAATAGAGGCCTTAGAGCAGTGATGGGGAAACCTTTTGGCACTGAGTGCCCAAACCGGAATGTGCGTGTCGGAAGGCTGAAAACTCGAAGACCAGCTGGCCTGTGCGCATGTGTGCACTGGCTACCTGGTCTTTGGGTTTCTGGCGCTATGGCACACACAAAGACCAACTGGAATGCCGGAAACCAGAAGAGCAGCTGGGTACGGCACGCTTAGCCATAGAGAAGGTTCGGCGTGCCACCTCTGGCACATGTGACATAGCTTCGCTATCACGGCCTTAGAGTTTTTAAATTCTGGGAAATAGTTACATAGCCCCCTTCCCCCACACCAAAAATTACACTGTGTTTTGTAATTTCTCTGATTTTATTCTTAGATTTCTTAAAGGACTGAAGTAGCTCGGTAAGCAGTTAGCATAATTCATAAATGGAAGCCAAAAGCAAAAGGTTACATTATTCTCAAGTATTATCATCCTGATAAAGATTTTGTGAGTCTTCTTATAAACTTCCTTGTTTTCCTAATGGAAAATCCCTTTAACTGCCAGGCATGGCAGTTGTCTGATTTCTCTGCTCCAAAAGTCCCCACTGCTTTATCCCACAAATACTATATGGTATTCCATACTTGCTACACAATTGAAAAGATGCCATTTCTTCAGGTCAGATCCAGTTGGTACCTTAAGCCTGTTGTTGCTTAGAGTTTGGGTAAAGACAACCAAGATGGTAGCCATGTCAAGTTCAGATTGTGTGTGTCTGAAAGCTTGAGTAAAATATAGTGCGGGCTAACAATGCACTTGTGTACATTCCCGCCACCTATGTTTTTCCTTCCTAAACCATATGACAGGGCAAAGAAAAAGCTAATTTTAATCAGCAGAAAAGATCAATAATTCAAAAGCCATCATCCTAAACTTGTACTTGTTCAAACTATATTTACATTTGGTGGTTGATCTCAGATTAAGCCTGCTTGAAACCAAGGGTGTGGGTGTTTAGTTATTTAGTGATAATTTCTCCAACTTTTACGATTTCATTCTTTGCATGGACTATAGATAGAATTATTGTAAGAGACCCAGTCAACCCTTAGAAGCCAATCAAGAGATAGAGAAAACCCTCCGTGCTGTGTCTAGTGGTTATGTTGATCCTACAGCCCTGGCCATGATGCATATAAGGCCTACTTCACAATACGTTCAAATATACTTTGCTTAAGCTTGGCTTGTTAAATAGCATTTTTAATGTCAGCGCAACATACCAAGCCATAGATTGTGATTTACAAAGCATAGAAGGTAAAAACCAACCATGTTGCTCTGCTTGTACTCAACAACACAGTAAGACAACACACTAATGTCTTATTCAAATAACTAAACTTTTTGGATTCATGCAAATCATAAACTTGGACTGATTTTTCTTTATAATGCACCATACCTTAATAAGGCTGGCTGGCATCTGGTTTCATGTGCTCCTACCTTGAGTTAGTGCCATGTGTGAATGCAGTCTATGTGACTCCAGATCTTTGCTCAGTCTAACCCCCCTCATGGGAAATTTTAGCCAGAGAACAGATGATATATTTTGCCTTGATAAGCAAGCAGAATAGAAAAAAATAAAATACTATGGGACAATGTCTTGGACATTCAGCTTTCTTTCAGCCCATTATAAACCCATGCTAAGTATCAGGCTACACACTGGCTTTTCTCCTGCAGCGTGAGGAAAGATGGCAAGGCCAAGTTAACCACAAGAACTTAACCAAAGACCGACTGGGTAGCTTTCTTGATGTTTCACTGAGGTTTGTGCAATGAAGATGAAAGTGAACAAGGATGATCGCAACCAAGTTTATTCTAGTCACATTGTACAGCCTGGGCTGCATCCAGCCACTTCAAAGAAGTGTTTTAAAACAGCAGTCAAACTAAACAATAATCAAACCAGAAAAAGAGGAACAGCACGGTCCTTGATGCAAGAATTCAGCTTAATAACACTGGAAACAGGAAATGGCCCTGGTATTATCAGAACAAAAGTATTTAACATCCTCCAGAGATTTGTGGGATTGAGCTAGATGGACCCATTCCCAGTACATGGAGCTGCTCTTCTGGGCCTACCTCTTACAAAGAGCCTTCTGCTGATTTTTGGCACAATTGGCTTCTGGCTTCTGGCGTCTGGCGACGTGCTAGAGGTTGCTAATCCTGTTCTCAGGATTTGTGCCTGATAAATAAGAGCTCAAAAGGTGTTCTCCCTGTTGCTCTTTAATGAATCTTCCTACAAATAAAAATTAGCAACTTGGCCCTGAGATCTTGCTCAAAACTACCCTTGCTGGATAAATTGTCCCTTCCCCATGAGGGTCAATGTTTATGAATGCTAATTGTTCCCTGCTTCAAGAAAATTCGGATCCAAAAATGCAGTGGATTGAATGGCCTTGGTACTGTGACTCCTTAGCAGGATTGTTATTTAGCATGAGAAAAGATTGGGTGAATAAGTCATACAAACATCCCCAATCTGTTGCTTTCCAACAGGAAAAGACTATATCTGCCATTATGCCCCAAGAGCAGTCTGTGTGAACTGAAAATACTAATCAATGTGGTCTACCATACTATATACTCCTAAAGCTATGCCTTGGACTTCTCTTTTTCTCTCTGATCTGAACCATCTCCCTCTGCAAGGCAAAGATGTGTCTAAAAGCCATTTCCTCATGAGTGATTTATAGCATTTTATATTATCATCTAACCATGTCTGTGCTGATAAAACAGTTAAGAAAGACAGCCTTCATATCACCACACCAACATCTGGGTGATATTGTAAGGCAGCCATGTGGAAATGGTCTAAACTCTAAAGGAAGTGGGCTTCTAAAGCCATTTCCTTGTGAGTGATTTAGGACATCACCTTACCATCCATGCTATTCTTCACCACTAAATTAAAATGCTGCCTGCAATCTTGAGTTAGCAGGACGTTTAATGCTCCCATTGCTCTGTCTCTTCAGAGTAGTTGAAGCCTTACTAGGTTTCATCCTGAGATATCCAAAATGTTAGATGGCGAATGTGAAACATGAGGCTGAATTTCCTATGTTTCCAAAATGAATTATATTGTGTTAAGCCTCCAATTGAAAGGAGGACCTTACAGTTTAGTGACTGGTAGCTTAATTGTATAACATAAATTATATGAGCCATTTTTAATATGTAAGCGATTCAGTTTCTGTCCTACTTATAAAGACTGAACCCTAAAAAGCAGGAAAGAAAATGAAGCTCTATATGTCTTCCTTAACTCCAGTCCAGCTGTTCCTAATAGTTTAGCAAATGGGAAGTAAGGATTTGAGTTCTGGGAATTTTCATAGCTTCCCCACTTCTTGCTATACTCCCTTGACTGAGAGAAACCCAGTTACACTCAAGACTTTGCTATACTGAATGCTCTCCACTTATCTTTTAAGTCTGCAGAGAGCAACCACATCATGAGATTCCCTATTGTCACTACTTATTGTACCTCTATGCTCGCTGCTAATAATAACTTGAGTTCTGTTCAAGACAATGATCAAAGTACAACATCTGGACTGCAATAATCCAAATGACCATTACATGGTAGCAAAGAGCTAAAGTAAATCATATTATTTAGTACTAACCTGCAGGTACAGAGAGCAGCTTTAAATCCTCTATTCTATTAAAAAGAGAGACTTTTTTGTGGTTAAACCATCAGACTAGAAATCAGGAGACTGGATGTTCTAGTCTGTTTAGACACAAAGCCAGCTAGGCAACTTTTGGGCCAGTCATTCTTTGTCAGTTCTAGGAAGGAGGCAATGACAAACTGCAGGAACTAATCCAAGCAGTCATCAGGAGACAAAAACTGACTCCAAGGCACAATCAATCGAACAATCAATTTATTAAGGAGTACCCCTATTTGCACTTATATCCTTTTCAGCCATTCTTATTCTCAGTCTATGAGTAATGGCAGACTTAAGTTGCTTTTAATGGCAATTGTGGTAAAGCCATGGTTTCCCCCTTGAGTTGTCCTTGGACAGTGTATATATCCTTAAAGGGAAGTTCTGACAGGCTTGGGCTGGGAAAAGTGATAATAAAGAGGTCAGCAATTGAGAAAGCAATTTTCACGCTGGGGTAGTTTTGTGTTGATTCTACATGGCTGGACATCTCTTTGGAGGGAGAAAAGGTTTTTACAATAATATCATCTAACATCACTTGCAAATTGTGTAAAACTTATTACACTTCTTACTTATACCAACTCAGTTGAAGGCAATGGCTTCCATAGCAAATACAATGCCAAAATGGCATATGCAAAGCCAGATTCATCAGAATCTACATCCCAATGTCTGGAACAAACTTTCAAATTGTTGTATTTGTGTGATAACGTGATAACGTATGTGTTTTCATTTGCTTCCTCCAATCCTGTACATGATAACAAAACGTACACGATAATCATGCTTCATGATTTCAGATTTGTCTCACATGTAAGTTTGCAAATGTCAAGCAGAATTTGCACGATGACACATCTATTACGCTTCGCTGCAGACATGCCTTTTGAACAATTACTGGGGCTGCCATATTTGAGCTGTCAAAATCCAGATCACCACCAGATGGGAGGAAATAGTATTTATTCTCAAATGAAAAGATCAGTGCAGCGCATGAAGGGTGGGGACTGCAGACTTTGGGTATTATTGGTACAGAAGAATGAACCTCCCCTGAAAACAGTGGAAAGATTCACATATACTGTAATTATGCACAGGGGTATTTATTTCTAAACCTATTATATGCTATTACATTACCTAACGTTTCACTTTACTGTTGAGACGACATGCAAGGCAACTCACAATAAAATCTAAGGATGAAAGAAAGCTAAACTGTTAGTTACTTATTATCAAAAGATACCATCCTTTAAACTCATCCCTCTTTAGACTCATTAAACTCATCCCCTTCTGACTTATTGCGAGTCTGAACTCACAAGAAGGATACAGTAAGAAACAAAATACAACGGATAAAATGATATTGAGTTCAGACGTATACATTATGGCGCCCAATTAGGGGCCTCTGATGGTTGTTCTCTACATTAGTGGGAATTCTGCCAGCTACGTTTGGGAAGCAACCATTTCTGCTCCAAAAGCTGTTGGGAAGCATTCGGGCTTTCTTTCTCTCTTCCCGCCCTTATCTAACCCGAATGGGACAAATAATCAACCCGCGATCCTTTTTTTCCAGCTGCCCCTCTGCAGGTAGGCTTAGACTACCGCTTCCATCATCCTCAGCCTATGTTCCTTGTAGAAAAAGAACCGGGTGTCGGGCACGGCTTAAAACCGCCTTCCTCTCATTCTTGCACCTTCTTCTCGGTTTCCCGCCTAGCGGCCCCTTGCAGAAGATCGCGGTTCCCCCGCGTCTTTCTGCGAAACTTCGGGACAGCCAGATGACAAGAAGGCAATCGGCCCCGGAGATTCGGTTCGCCGCGGCGGCAGCAGTGAATGGGCTCCCTCGCCTTTATTTTCGCAGCGCTAAGACGCAGGGACGGATTTGCGTCACCCTCGCGATTTGCCTTGCGAGATAAAGTTGCACAAATATTGGAAAGGGAAACGCTCCGACTCGTAAATGAATCCCCCCCCCCCCGTTTCTTTCTCTCCCTCTTTCTCTCTCCGGAAGAAAGAAAGATTTCTGCGGGTTCTAAATTCCTCAAGCGCTTCTATTTTGGGCGCCCAATGTGGCAGGCGCATCCGCTCATTTAAGCCGCCTCGGAGCCGATTGAAAACAGGAGATGACCCGAGGTCCCAGCAAAGCCGGGCCCTTCCTGCCCTGACCGGCTTCTTCGCGTCAGGCGGGGCCGATGCGATCCTCGGTCTGAGCGCAGCGCGGTTCCCTAGGCTTTCAGCCGGCGGGGGCTTCAGGGAAGGGGGGGGGGGCTAGAAGGAGGCAGCGCTTTTTTTCTCCCATTCTGGGTGGGGCGGTTTGCGTGCTCTCGCCGTTGTGGTTCTCCCTCTTTGCAATCCCTGAAGCGCGGGGAATCCACTGTCCTGAAATAACGGAGGGCGTGGGGCGAAATCGGCTGTAGCCTCTTTTATTATCAGAGTGAAAAAAACTTGATCCAAGTGGCTATTTCATAAATTGGATCGTATTTTGAATGGCGCCTCTTCCAGCCACGGCCTTTCATTCTTTAAAGCAAGCAAATAACATAAACACCTTGGTTCTTGGAAGCTGCTTGAGAACAGGGCTCGCTTTTTGGAAACATACGGGGGCTCCAAAAGGCCCTGCCGCTTCTGACCAAAAACCTCAGAATATAGCTAAAACCCGCGGAAGAACCTATTGGAGTGACTGAGATTTTCCGTTTGTTCAAGAACCAGTTGGGGTGGTCAGAAAGGTCAAGATGGCGGCCACGAAGCTGTGATCGGAACTCCGCCTGTTTTTCTCTCTCTCTATCTGCCTCTTGACTGGTTTAAAAGAGCCCCTGAAAGTGAAAGCTGAAGGAATCACTGCCAAAGGGACCCATTTTCGAACACTACAATTTTGGAACTCCTGCAGATAGGTAGGTAGGTAGGTAGGTAGGTAGGTTGATAGATAGATAGATAGATAGATAGATAGATAGATAGATAGATAGATAGATAGATAGATAGAGACAGACAGACAGACAGACAGACAGACAGACAGACAGATGACAGACCATACATACATACATACATACATACATACATACATACATACATACATGGGGCTTTTCATTTAGTCTGGTTGAAGTATTTTTATTTTTGGAAGTTTTCAATTCATTTTTGGATTATACACTACTCAGAAGGCTATTAGGAGTAGCACAGGCTATAAATATTGAGAAGGAAAAGGAAGGAAAATTGGAAGCCTGATGATTAGGCAATGTTTTAAATCCCAGGCTATGCCGGCTGCCAGCAGTTCGGCAGTTCCAGTCTCAAGGTTGATTCAGCCTTCCATCTTTCAGATCGGTAAAATGAGGACTCACATTGTTGGGGACAGTATGCTGACTCTGTAAACCTCTTAGAGAGGGCTGTAAAGCACTGTGAAGCGGTGTATAAGTCTATGTGCTATTGCTATTCTTGAACATTTATGCTGCATAACTCCTTGGCCTAATTGCTTCACATTCATTAAATGACCTAACTTCTTGGAATCTAGTCCATTTTCGCATCTGTCAGATTTGCTGAGATGGTATTACAGTAGAACATTTAGTGCTGTTTCAGCCTTGATGGATGACTTGTCTAACCCTAATTTAATCTAGGCAAGATGTTACCTGGGCTGGACCTCACCTACCAGCCATGATCTCTTCGTCAACATTTCCCCGCCCTGAGACCCTCAGACATCTCTTACCTCCTGTTGACTGGGGATAGTGGGAAATATAGTCCATCAGCCTTTATTTATCAAATTCGTACGGCCAACCATCCCACCAAAGGCTACTCTGCTGCATAAAAGTAGATAAAACCGCCAGTAGAAAAACAAGAGATAAAAATATTTGAAACCACAGAAGTATCAATCATAAAAACAAAAATATATACCACTGATGAAGAGAGGATAAAAATCCTCTTCTTCAGCAATAGAGACTCCTAGATATGTCTTGGGGTTCTCTGGGAGCCCCAGTCCTGATACCCAGATTTTGAGGGCCTTATCATCCTAACATCTTTAGACCTCTTAACTCGGTAAGAGCTATATGAATGTCTCTAAGGTTTTATTAAGAAAACACACATGCAAATACACACACCGAAAATAGATGCTTCCCCAGTGTGCTCTTCCAATTAGCTAGGAGAACATAGAGGAATCTCTGAGATCTGAGCGCCAGATGCTGGGAGACTTTGTGGCCTGCTTGTGAACTTCCTAGACATTAATGTGCTGGACTGCTATAAGAAGCAAAACCTCCCAAAGGAAATAGGCCTTCATGTTGATCCAAAAGGGCAATCAATATATATGTATGAGATTTGAGAGGTGGAATTTGCTGGACTATCTTATGGTCACCACACACCAGGCACATCCACGGAAATGATGTGACTGAAGGGGAGCAAACTGCAAGGAAGATATTAAATAGTGATGCCTCATGGTCTTGCTGAAGGGAAATGTAACTTGTGCCAAAAAAGCAAACAAGTCAACATCAGAAGCAAATTGTCTCTTCCCTTCTCCCTAAATGCCAAAATCTGATCAGGCAATTTGCTTCTCCGCTACAGTCATTCATGTCATAACAATTACAGTCTTGATTCACAACCACAAAACCACCAATAGCATTTATTTATTACATTTCTACTCCGCCCTTTCCTTCAATTTACTCAAGCAAAACAGCATAATTTCTCTTTTTTAAATGCTGAGTACCACGCCTAGGAATGGGTTTTAAGTGTGTCTGAAGCAGAAACAGCAGAAAAGTGATTGGGATCCATTTAAATGCTGGATGCTTGTCAGGAATTTGGGCTTCCATAGGACAACTAAATGGCTTTTGAACAATTCAGATTGCTGAAAGAGAAATCTCAGGAGAAAAGCAGGAGAGGGTTTTTATGTTCACACCAACAAATTTCTGTATTCAACATATGCTCAGTGGCACACTATTTCTTAATGGTTAGAATATGTTCTGCCTTAGCTAGAATTTTTGCATCTGGCATCTGTTAAAGAGATTTTTCGAGGAGAGCAATCATATGTGATCCCCAGTTTTGGTGTTGCTACTTCTCATCTAGAGATTTGGAGCAGTTTAATTCCACGGTGATGCATACTGTACTATTTGCTTGGGTAGTGAATGAAATTTGAGGACCAGAAAACTTTCCAACAGGGGAAAGGAAATCTCTGTGTCCTTCATGTGTGCGTATGTGCTATTTCTTTAAAAAAAAGACCTCAGTCAGATGCAGAAGCTGAACAATTTTAGATATTAAAGAGAAAGCTTTATGGGACATTGCTAACAAAAATATCGGATGCTTAGGAACAAGCACAACTGAACTCTGGGAATAAACTTTCAGAATATAGTTGCCTTAGATTTTCTGTGAGGGCCAACTAATCAAGTTTTTTACTTTTATCAGTGGGCAGTCAAGATTCTTCTAAATGGTTCCAGCTTGACCTCTGTTGTTTATCTTCATCTGAGGACCAGAGAAACACTTGACGCAGATGAAAGTTTTATTTAACTGAAGTGACAGCAGAGGGAAGGAACATTTATAAATTTGCTATTAAAGTTAATGAAAAATGAGACATATATGCTACTAAAGCTTTTGGTAGTGAATTAGTGAAGTTTAATTATGCACCTCATGAGAAAGGGAAAATATCTCCTGTCATATAATGCTGGAAAAAAATCTTTCCATTGGGTGAAGGTTGTTGCTTTCTTGCTCTACGCTGGAGAAAATAGGTGGATTGCAGTAATGCAATAGCTGTGAGCTGTAAGAGTCCATGAGATAATTAAAAAAAAACCAACATCTTGCATTTATAGATAGTTTCACCTCACAAATAATTGCCTGGATAACAATCCCTTGCTATCCCATAAGGCATGAGGCCCACCCTTAGGTGTAACTTATTTGGGAGAGGACTTCCTATGGGTTATTTTTAGATATCCTTAAACATGCAAATGCTGAGCTGATCAAGAGTCTCTCCCCTCCCTCCTTCCTGTATTTTTTTCTTTCTTTCTGAAATATTCCTTATCCAGAAATACTCAGGCTCCCCTTCCCGGTCCTCATAATGCAAACTGGGCAGTTGCAAATCACTTTCCCTGACAAGAAAATGGTCTTAAAAACCATTCAAAGGGGAAACCAGTGGCCGAGGAGTGAAGGATCTGTTCTGGCTAGTGGGAAGGAGACAAGGGGGTAGTTTTGTCTGGCAAGCTAGAATGTGGAATCTGTTTTGAAAAAAACGGGGAAGCAAAACTTTATTTTCAATCCCACCTTTTCAGAGGGCATTTGATTTCGCCTGTTTGGGTGGCAGGATTCCTTCCAGACAAAACAATAGTATCAGTCCACACCAAGCAGATTAATTACTGCTTTAAGTAATTAAGCAGCTACCCACTTGACTTTCTATGTACGTCATTTCCCTTGACATTTGGAACGACATCTCAAAATTCACTCTCTTCTTAGACAGATGCCCCTGCTAACTTTGCTTCTCTGAGAATGATGCCGCCCATTTGGCACCTCTGGGAAAGCCCCTCTCCCTTGAAAAAGAGCTGTGAAGGAGAAGCTGGGGCAAGCCTGGCAGTGCACAGTTGGACATATAATACTGGCCTATTCAGAAAGTTGGTGGGTGGCTCCTGTCACCAAGGCACCTCAAAAAGCTGGTTTTTTTAAAAGGTAATGATTATACTTTTGTGGATGCAATTATAAATAAAATCCATCTGTTGCTTATAGGATCATAGTCTGCTTTTAAAATATTGTTTTGAAATCACTGCAGAAAATGCCACATTTGTTGAATTTGCCTTAAAACTAAAACTTCAGCTGGACATTTTTCTGCCCACTTGGATCAGAAGGAAATATTCCTGGCTTCATGGCTATTTACTTTTGTAATAAATAGAGCTGGCCCTTAATAACTTTGCTCAAACTCCTTCAAACCTACGCTTTTTTGAAAGTGAGGCTGGTTAATTCAGAAAGGGCTGTCTTTCAGATTCCTAGAAAATCATCATAATGTAGGTTGATAAATCATTTTCTTTATTATGTTTATGTCCAAACTTGGGAAGATGGATTTTTGCTTTTTCTTTCTCCCTGAACAAGTTTTCTTTTTCAAATGTTCCCTCTGCCACTGTCAGTTCAGCTCTTTGGAAAAAAGGTAGAAGTCATTCCACTCTGTCATCCCTCTGCAATCCTTTCCCTCTGCCATCAAATTTATTGAACAGAGATGTCCAAAATCACCAGAAGTTGAGCTAAAGTGGGTTGGAAGGAGATTTTTGATTAGTCAATGGTGGAGATAAATCCCTGCCATTCTTTCCAGAAAAAGTGAATGTATATTGTAAATAATTATTCTGGGATCTAAAGTTTCACCCAATATATGTAGGACCGCATTCAAACATTTATAACATGTGCCAATATGAAAATAACAAGTTGATTTTTAGTGTCGCAAGGATGGCTGAGGTAGGGTTTTTTTCGTAGTAATTTCTGCAAAATGGAAAATGAAATAAAATTGATGGCTTCTTGCTCATAATTCTGGATAGGACATTAGGCATACTTGTGGAAAGAGTTTAATTGCATGGAAGACTGATCTATGTATCTTTCCTCCAAAATGTTCTTCACTGAATTCAGTGGGATCTTTCTAGTGAAGATTTGTGCCCCTGCAGTTGCTAGCCTTAAGCGACTGTAAGGTTAGTGATTTTAAAGCAATCTCCCCACTGGGAATGATTTTATGATTAGGATTTTTTTTTTAAGTTCTGAACATTCGCTGTAGATTTTTTTTTGAAAGGGTTGGTTTCATTCTGACTTGGTGATCCCCTGAAGAAGCCCAGGCCACTAACCAATGAGTTTTCCTCCCTGCTGTTGAAGCAATTCACTTTATGTAAAATCCATTAGGATTAGAGGAACTGATAAGGATTGCAAAACAAAGCACAGTCATTCAAATGGTAATTGTGAAGAGTATTTAAATCTATTTAGTGTTCTTTAAAAAAGCCTTCTATATAGGGATGGTTCGATATCAGGAACACAAAATGTTTGGACTTCTTAAAAATGCCTAATGGCTGTGCAAGGCTTGCTTTATGCTTGTTATTCTATATGCTGAATATAAAATCTTTGAGTAAATGTCATTTATTTCCATCTGGTCTTTAGGGCATTTACACAAATCTTGTTGAAATTAACAAGCAGAAGTAGCATGTTCATACTCAGAAATATGAATTGGATATGTAGTTATGAGGCCACTGCCATACCCCTGTACAAGTTTTATGTATAATTAAATGGACTGTATTTATGTTTACTTCTCTTCTGTCATGTTCTCATCATATGCAAAATAAATAATTAAATTTAGAAATGATAAATGTGGAAAAGGACAACGTTACAAACATTTCTGTTTCCACTGTCCACACATTCAGTTCTGGACTATAAGATTTCAACCTGATCATTGAAAATAAACGTATAACAAAAATGATTGTATGGTTAACAAATTCGGCACTGTCTCCAGTTTAGAGAAATACACTGTTTTCCTAGTATTTCTATCTCTGTAGCGAATACTTTCTCTGTATGAGGCAATATTCCTGTGTAATAAGAATCTGGACTCAAAATATTTTAAAGAAGAAATATTTTAAAGAAATTTGCAGGGGGGAAAAGATCTAAAACTCAAGGGCAATAATTTAGACTAATTGTACAAAATTGTGCAAACTTAGTGTTGCAGAGAATATTAAAAAGGGGGAAGTCTTATACGTCTGGAGCATTGAACTGGAATTAGGAAAGGTATGTTTCCTTGAAGATTAGCACTGATTACTTTTCTGTCCCAGGGGTTCAAAGTGAGGGTGGATAACCATCTAACCTATAAATACGGTAGCTCTGAGTTTCAGTATATGATATCAAACACTTCTGGACCTCATGGGATTTATTTCTAGGGGAATCTAGTTTTTCTTCCTGATTTTTATCACAATTCCCTAGCACTTGTTTCTGTGACTGGATCAAATTCCAAAAATCTCCTTTCACTTCTGAAAAAGAAGTCCAGATCCAGGGGGTTTATTTGTGCTGTCTTTGTAGGTTCAGGCCTTGTTGCCACCCATTCACACACTTCGAAATAAAGCAATCGGGATGTGTTGTTTGCACCGGTCTACGGGAATTGTCTTTCGAAACAGCCTAGCCACAGATCCACTGAGCTCACTGCGGTGCAACTGAAATTGCAACTGGATCCTTCCCACGGAAGTTTCGGGCACTAGTCAGTCCCAGCCTACATCAGAGAATGAAAGGAGCTGCTTACAAAAGATTCATCCTCCCCACAGCCCAGATCCTCCATATTCAGGAATGGAGGGGAATGACCCCGCCTCAAATCTTTTCTTTTTTTTTAAACACTCCTACTCCGTTAGCCAGGCTTGGTAATTCATTTGGAAAGGGAATGCCCACTCTTTGCATCGCCCGCGGGGATCTCCTCTCCTTCCCGAAGAAGGCTCCGAAGAGAAGCCTCAGCTGCCTCTAGCGCTGCCTCTGAAGCTCAAATGCGACGGATCGTGAAGAATAAAGAGTTACAGGCTCCGAATCGGGCATATCTACACCATTTCCTTGGGCAAAGAGGACCGGCGAGACCAATTAGCCAGAACCCTGCAGTTTCGAGAAAGACCCAGTTCACGGAACGGACAGCCCCGAAAACCCGATTTTCGCTGGGTCGAGGACCGTCACAAACTTGAGAGCTCGGCGGGGGCGTGGCTTGCTGTTCCCCCTTCTTCCTTCCTTCCTTTCTTGGCCAGCCCTCTGCTGCTCTGATTGGCCGCTTCCTGTCCAATCAAATCCCAGAAGAAACGTTTTCTTTTCTTTTTTTTCTCTCCGAGGTAGGAAAAAAAAAAGAGTCTGGGAAGCTGATTTTGCTGAAGACTCGTGGGCGGGTGGATACTTTTCATCCCCCCCCCCCTCTTTCTTTTTCCAGAGAGGGGAGTTTCTGTTGTGTGTGTGTGTTTGGATGTGGGTCCGCGCGCGAGATTGGGTTCTGTTTTTGGGGGGGGGGGGTTGTTGTTATTTTGTTTGTCGCGCCTGACTTTCGCAGCGCGTGGCTGGAGCTCTGCGTGGCCTCGTTTCGCCTCCAGCAATGCGGCCAGGCCAAGAGACATTTCGGCGTTGAGCTCTCCAGGCTGACCAGAGGAAAGGAGGCGGTTTTACTGCTGGCTGGTTTGTTGGCTGGCTGCGGGTCAGTCGGAGCACACAGTTACTGAGTCTGGGGGTCCATCTGTCAGTTGAAGGAGTTGAGACAGGAGCGGGTGGCCGCCGGATCGGCAGGATGTACACAGCCGGACTCGCACCCTTTTATGCTTCCAACTTCAGTCTGTGGTCAGCGGCATATTGTACCCCGGCCGGCCCAGGCGCTGGCGGCTGTTTCTCCTTGGATCCCTCGGGGCTCAAGAAACCGTCTTTCTGCATCGCGGACATCTTACACGCGGCCGCAGGAGAAGCCTCTGCGGACGGCCTGCCCGGAGGAACCGCGGCCAACCTGGCCTCCCATTTAAGTGGGATCCATGCCCATGCACAGTACCACGGCGCCGCTTCCCCGCTTAGACCAACACCCATAGTGGCCCCGGACACTTCAGTCGCCTTTGCCACTAGGCTGTCACCTCTCTCGGCTACCTACCACAACTCCCATCCTCAGCACCAGCGCTCTCCCACAGGGGGCTCCGGCGGGGGTGCACGAACCCCGGGCGGAGGGCAAAGCCGCCAGACTCACGCCAGCTCTGCAGCCGCTCCCTCTAGCAAAGACTTGAAATTTGGGATTGATCGCATTTTGTCAGCCGAGTTCGACCCGAAGCTGAAGGAGAGCAATACTCTGAGAGGTTAGCTTTTTTGATTTCTCCTCCCTTTTGGAGAACTGAAGTTGTTTTGTTAAACTGTACGTGCAACAGAACGTACGTGTGTGTGTGTGTGTGTGTGTGCCTCTGTGTGTGTGTGTGTGTGTGTGTGTGTTAGTTAGTTAGTTAAACAAAGAAGCAGCGCCCCTTAGAATTTGAGCAGAATAGTCTTCTCCGGTTCCTGCAGGTTCCTTTTCACAGTCCTTTAGCATGGTCCCTACTGTCTCTTTATTTGAAGGGAGATTATATGTAATCTTCCCGTTCAACTGGAAGGTCAACCCTATGTGATCCTGCTATGAGGCTGCGGACCCTTGCTTACAACCTGCAGGAAGGGTGGGTTGAACTGGGGAAAAGAATTTACAAAAGGATCTGTTTTGTTAATCTTCTTTCAGTTATTAATACCCAAACCTTTTATATTAGCTCGAAAAGATTGGAAAAAAAACAAAAAACAAAAACAAATCTTTGACTATAATCAAGTGTAACTTGTAAAATTAGCCCTTTCCAGAAATGAGGGAAGGAACTCAACACAGCTCTGCTGCGGTTTGCAATGTTTCTGTTGTTGCTCAATGGAACAAACAGTTGAGCAATTGGATTGCTTAAAAATTCAGAAATATTTGAAGAAATTCAGGCCAGAGTCTCCTTCCAGAATGTATTTACTTGGAAGTAAGTCTCATCGATGTGGACACTGCAGTTGTAAACTAATTGAGTGGCTTTTCTCTAGGATCACAGGGTACATGTAGACCTGTTTTCTCACCCCAAAATTGGGAATAGGTCCTCCATGAGGTAAATGGGGTTTATTTCTCAGTAAGCATTTATAGCTTTGCATTGCCCATCAGTGAATGTATTAATCTGTGTGTTGGAGATAGGAACAACCAATCTACCTCCATGAGCAAAGTCAACCCATTATTGCTTATGATGGGCAAATTTATGACCTAAAGGAAAATTATCTTTGATTGCACCTAATGTTAGATATCCTTGTGGATTATGAGAAATGCAAACTGCCCAAGAAAGCTTTATTTTCCGGGACATAGATAGGCGGGCTAGTTGTGGTAGGATAGCTGTGATTTAATTGTAAGATCACATCAAAGCTGCAAAAAACCTGAGTTTGAATTTTTGGGTTGGATGGCTTAAGCTCCCACAATAGTGAAAGCTGGTTTCTTGGATTGAAGCCCATTGGCCCAACTCATTGCTGAGCATCCATGGGCCTGGAGGCTGTTTTTTACCTATCAGTAAATCAATCTGTTGGTCCCTTGGCAAGCAAATTTAGAGAGGTTCAATTGAAGAATGTGCTGAATCAAGCAAGGGCCTATCAACAAAGGTAAATTGCCCTTTTACTTTCAGTGTGGCTATTTCACATTTGTAAAAAAAAGCCTATGAAAAGCAGCTTGGGCTGTTCATAGAAATATTTTACTTTGGCTGTCCTTCCTGAAATAATGCAGGATTTGAGCCCTTCAGTCTTCCTTCGGTTTTTCCACTTCCCTCCACCTATCCTTGGAGTGGAAAGGATTAGCACAAATAGATTATCAGCAATGCAGTACTGCAGCTACATTAACTGGGAAATGTAACTAGGGAGAAAATATCTTATGGCCACCCTCACCCATCTAACATGTGGCATCTAAGGCCCAAAGAGGTTGCGAAGTTTTTCCCTGGTTTGGGCCTACCCTGTCCCCAGAGAAGTGATTTCAGCCTGTCTTGATTGGAATTAGAATTGGTTTTAGAGTTTAGTTTTGGTCTTGGATGAGGAGCACATGCTGTGAGCCTCACAGTGGCATTTGTGCAAAAAGGAGTTTGTCAGTTTCAGGTCTGTTGAGGGCCTTCAAACCTTAGAAGGTGGCCTTGGAGTCGTCCCCCATCCCTACAGGCCACTAGGGCATGTCACCAATGGGCTATGGCTGAGGTTTGTAGAGAGGGTTGGGACCTGCACCATTCTGCTAGTCTTGTAACAGAGCTCTCCTTGTTCCTGTGCCCACAGATCTGACCTCTTTATTAACCGCCAGCCGCCCAAGCGGGATTCATGTCCCCACATTACAGCCTCCATCCGGCCAGTTCTTCACGTCTCTAGAACCCATTAACGAGACTTCTGGGGTCCTGGGACCCTTAAACACAACCCCAAGGAATTCCGTTCAGCACCAGTTTCAAGACACTTTTCCAGGTATAAAAACTCATCCTGAGCACGGATCAATTCCTATCTGCCACTCTCAAAGTGAGAGTGAACCTGGTTGCCTTCCGATTTTCCCATCATCCCTAGACAATGTGGCACTTTTCCTGGCTAAAATCAACTCCCTTTGGAAGGCACCCAATTGAGGAAAGTAGATTAATTTTTTTCAAGGGTTTTTTTCCTTACTCACTTTTACTCTTGAAATAAGGATCATCGAAGTAAACATATGGAAGGCTCAGCGCTTGCAATTAGGATTCCTCAGCACCGGATCCTAAGCTCGTTATTTGCTTCAGCAGAGCTTACTTCCACGCAAATGGATCCTGGTTACGGATGGCCCCTTTGACAAGCCAAAAGACCCTCAAACTTAATCTTAGGTGTGAAAAAGGAGCTAATGAGAGGCTGTTTCTTTGCTCCTGACTTAACAGACATCCTCTCGGGGCTATAACTTTGGAAGGCTGGGATTGCTAACGTGGCCGAGAAATTAAGCAACATCTGGAAGATCGAGGGTTAAAGGCACCGACTTTCAAGGAGAATCAGAGCCCGGGAATCTTTAGAGGGGAGTTAAATAGACTAGCGATCCAGCTGCATAAGGCGATCCAAAGAAAGAAGGAATTGTAGGGGCGGGCTGCGTTATTTCAGGCACAGCAGCAGCAGCGCAGGGTTCTTTTGCAACCACTAAAAGACAAGATTAGTGATCCTTGACTACAGGAACGGAGCTATTCTTAGCAGCCAGCTTCTACTGGAAAGTTTCTTGGAAAGTTAGCTCCCTTGGACGCGCTTTCCCTGCAAGCGGGGGCGGCGGGGATTCGACTTAGATCCACTCATGATCAGCCCCTTAAATGCCTCTTTTTTTTTGTTCAACCTTCCAGGTCCGTATGCGGTGCTTACGAAAGACACGCTGCCTCAGACCTACAAACGGAAACGCTCGTGGTCCCGGGCGGTTTTTTCTAATCTCCAAAGAAAAGGATTGGAGAAACGCTTTGAAATCCAGAAATATGTCACCAAACCGGACAGAAAACAATTGGCCGCCATGTTAGGTCTCACAGATGCTCAAGTAAGGATTTTTCCCCCCTACTAAAAAACTCCTTTTGACTAATTTATCTGCAGCCCCAAATCCGATTGAGCATTTAGCTGTGATTCTGCATGGACGTCTATTATAAATCCCATCCTTCCACAGGCTATTATTTGTTAAAGCTTAAATGCTAATTATTTAAAGCAAAGGAAATCTGTTACCTTAGGGAAGAAATAATACCACATTTCCCTATATTTAATAGGTAGCAAATAGACTTGCCCACTTCACCTTTCATGAGCAACACCCACACCATTAGTGCCTTGTGGTATCCCGATTTCTTACCCACTGGACAAACAAATGTTTCCAGAGGAGGAACTACCATACAGTGGTTCTACAGTAATCTCTTACTGAAGCTGTTTTCATTATTCCTCGGCTTATTCCAAAATAATTTCTACTGGTGGGATGTGCACAATAGTCTTACTACCATAGTATTATTTCAGTTAGGCTGGCAGAACACATGGAGCTTGGCAGCTAAATCATCAGACCACATTTGCACACCACAGCAAATTATAAACAAAAATAATAAATTTAAAATCAAATCTAGCAGGTTAATGGTGTTATGCAACTGCAGCTCTTAAGATGTTGCCTGATTTGGTTAAGATTCATGACTGAAGTCAGTCACCAATGCTTGAATTCAGGAAACTGGATGTAAAATGGAGTCCTTATATACCTGTTAATGTCCTCCTTCATATTTGTCCATATTCAGAGAAGCTGAAATGCTGCCTCCCAAATTTGTCATCTAACCCATTTGCATGCTCTTACTGAACAGAGTGTATGTTTGTGCAACAGCCTTAATCACAACAGTTACCAACCAAGCAACTATTAGCCAACATGTTAAGCCTAATTTTAACATTGATTAAATTTTGTGTGTCTGGAAGGGTGTACATAATGGAATTTTGCGTAACCTAACTACTTTATGGTTCAATGTAATGTGGAACCAAAAATAAAGATCAATTAAATAAGCTGTTAAACTTGGTAGATCTTGTTTGTAGAAAGTGGTTGAAGTGGACAGTGTTTTATGTGTGGGAGAGGCGCCTGCAGGGCAGAAAAGAACAACTTAACCGCCCCTCCCCCACCAACCTCTGGGTGCAACATAAGCAATTTGTTTCTACATGGCTTCGTCCTGAGTAAGACAAGGCAGTAAATAACACGTCTAGCGGGACCATAAATTAGGTCAGAGATTGATCTGTCATTACAGCCGAAGTGTTTATTTTGGCTGTTGGCGGGAAATGCCAGCAAGAAAAAAGGGACAACTGGCTGAGAAGAAACCAAAAATAGGGACAACTGCCATTGACTCCAGCCTAATCCTGTGGAACTGAGTCCACTGTTCAATCCTGAGCTTCATATTTTTTTTTTCTTCTATTGATATAGCGGGAGAAATTGGACAAATGCACGTTTTCTCCCTCCCTCGCCAGTGTTTTCAATCACAGTGGGTGAAAAGGGATCCTGATTTTCTTTCCATTCATTCACAAATGCCCTTTTTGGGTGAGCCAGGAAGTTTGTCTTTTGAGGAAGGAAAATTTCCGAGCACTTTCTCTAACTAATATGTAAACTGTAGGAAAATGCCAGTGCTACCCTCCTAGCAGGATAAATCAATGATTTATCATCCAGATTCTATCATATCATAGACACAGGAAAACCTGTGAATGTGTAGAAATGGCTGGCTGAACTACAGTTCCCAGCAATTCCAGCCAGTCAATAGTGGTGGATATCGGAGGTTCCTATAAAGTAAAGGTGGGGTGGGTATAGAATACTATTTATGAAATAACATATGATCATAGAAAATATTCTATAGTTTTTATTTTAGTATCTTTTCTTTGGACAAACACACAAACATTTTGTACCCTATTTGTAAAAAAAAATGTCTGGGAAAGCAGGCACAGTCTTAAATTTCCTGAAGTCACTTTAATTGCTCAATTGTGCAATGCTACAAATGGCTTCTGAGAAGTAATTTCCACTGAGTTCACTGGATTTTCTCCTTGGTAAATAGATATTGCTTTAACCTCTGTCTTTGAATATCTAGTTGACAATTTTAACCTGGTCCCTCCGTTTGTTTTAGAATCAGTGTTAAAATTAGTTACCAAGCTACAAATGCACGTATACCATCAAGATGGCCTATCTTGGAATCATTCTCAATGACAACTTTTTTATAGGGACAAAATAAAATGAAAATATAGTGATAAAAGTGACAGGACAATTATAAAGGCAGATTTATAACCAATATCAATGTTATTTTGTTTTAAACTGTTTAAATATTTTTTAAAATGTAGGTATAAATGGGATTAGCTGTTATCGGTATAATATATCCCCATCTCTTCAGTTTACATATACTTGATCCTGTTGGAAATAGAAAGGAACTCCAGCCGCTGAAGTAAAATCAGGCTGAGGCACATTCCCTGCTACTTTCCAGAACTAAAAAGCCTGGGTTGTTTGATTAACATTCCAGCTACAATCACCTGTAGACCTCCCAGATTTTAACAAGAAAAAAATAGAATGAAGGGAGAACTAAGAAAGAAAACTAGAGTTTGTAATTTTAATGTATAAAATGCAGATGGACAAATTAAATGCAGAGTTGTACAAATTAAAAAAATTATATCATTTTGTTGTAGCCTGAGAGCAGAAGACCGGATTTGTCTGTCTGTCTGTCTGCCTGCCTGTCTGTCTCTCGCAACTCAGTTTTGTTAGAAGTAAAATCTAAACTAGTGACTTTGCCTGCAAATATTTCTGCAGGAAAATGCTGGGCTCACTCTTCAAAACAGCAGGATTAAGAATTTGTGAAGTACTTATGATGGGAAGGGCAAACTTGGGAGTTCAGCAATTTTATCTCTCCATTGAGAATTTTTTTTAAAAAAAGTTCAAGGCATTTTCCTTTTCCTCTCTTCTGCCTTTTTTTTCTACTAATGTCACCGACCTTGATAATGCCAGTGCAAGGAAAGCAAAAATAATGAATTAGCACTTCTGATTCAGCTTTACCCAATTCCCTTTATTATCGTGTATGACAACGGTGGGGGCGGGGCGCACCTTTAAATCCTGAATTAAACTTTGGAACCCCCCTCCTCTGTGAGGTCTGAACAATTGCGGCCAATGTTTTAAGAGGACCCAGCAAAATGATCCAACCTCCAGATTTTGTCGGGAAGGGGCAGAGAGGAATGGATGACATTCTGCTCAGGTAGCATAAACACTTAGAGTTTGAGTTTATTTGATTTCTATGCCACCCAATCCCGAAGGACTCCGGGCGGCTTACAGAATAAAAAGAATAAAAAGAAAAAGACTTAAAAACAATAGGACACACGAAGTTAAAAAGAAAGGCAACAAACACCCAATCAGAAGGCCTGCCGGAAAAGCCAGGTTTTAATGGCTTTGGGAAAGGCCATGAGAGTGGGGAGGGCCCGGATCTCTGGGGGCAGCTCATTCCATATGACCAGAGCGGCAACACAGAAGGCCCTGCTCCTCGGCGTCGCCAGCACCGGCATTGTCCTGCTGAAAGCACCCGGAGAAGGTCCAACCTGTGCGATCTTATTGGTCTAAGGGAGGTATGTGGCAGGAGATGGTCTCGTAGGTACCCAGGTCCTTAGAGTCATTGTTGTTGTGCTTTCAGCTACTCTTGATTTCTGGCAGCTACTTGGACAACCTTACAGGGTTTGTGGGCAGTGGTTTGCCTTTGTCTCTTTGCTAGACTGAGAGAGAGGGACTAGTTCAAGGTCGCCCAGCTCTCCATGTTCTAGCCTGTTGCCTTAACCACTAATCAAACTTACTGAACTCTAGGGTTAGTCTCCCCAAATGCCCAGACAATTGTGAGGTGCTTCTCTCCCTACCAAAAGCATCAACACTTCCTCCTCTTCCCAGTCCCAAGCAGCACCCTCCATCCTTGAAGTGATATAAAGCTTGTGCTCAAAACAGTTACATTGGCCCAACAATGGTTGGATGACTAATGAGAAAAATGGCCCTAAATTTATCTCAAAGACATGGTCCTTCCAAATTACTGTATTGTGCTCTTATTTCTTTATTCACGAGAACTAGAATATTTCTCTCTACTTTTTTTTAAAAAAAAATCCCAGACCAGGGAGGGGAAATGCTGATCTAGCCCGAGTTAATTGTGAGCCCCTCCTCCCTTCTGCATTTGCCCCCCCCTCGGCCCCCACACACAATCCTTTGCTTTGTGCTCTCCACCCATCCATCTTTTTGTTATCATATTAATGTATTTGTTCTTGTTGTGTTCCTTTGTCATAGTTTACTTTAGTGTTCTATTGTTTTACTTGTGTTCCGTTTACACGCCTTTCATTTCTCTTCCTTTTCCTTATTCTGAGCCGCCTAGAGTAGCCTCACGGCGAGACAGGCGGCAGATAAATTCAACAAATAATAAATGCATGAATAAATTTGGCCCGCAGGTGAAAGTCTGGTTCCAGAACCGGCGCATGAAGTGGCGACATTCCAAAGAGGCGCAGGCGCAGAAAGACAAAGAGAAAGAGCCGGCCGAGAAGGTGGCTGCAGCCGGAGCGGCTCTGGGGCCCGGGCCAGCAGGCGAAGGCGAGCTCGAGCGCAGCCCTAGCCGCTCGGAAGGCGAGAGCGACAGCAGCGAGGCAGAATCCCTGGATCTGGAGCTCGGAAGCGACGGGGAAAGGACTGAGCCGGGAGCTCCTCCTGATCAGGGCCTGCAGCGGCACATCTCGGAGCTGCACCCACCCGCCGGTTTGGAGACCGCAGCTCACCCCGAGCCGCCGCCTCCTCTCCCAGGCCTGGAGCAAGGCCGGGAGCCTCTGCGGTGCCCCGAGCCTTCGTTTTGCCTGCGGGACTCTCCGTGATGGCCTCCCTTCAGCCAAGCTGGGAACCTGCCAAGAGCCCCAGCTCCGAGGGCTCAGCCTGACAGAGGCCTCTGGTTGCGGGATACTAACTCCTAGTGTGGGCGGAGCGCTCCTGAATGGTTTCCGGGGGAATTGACTTTGAACGGCGGGTGGAGCTGGGCTACCTTCGGAATCGGGGCCCTGTCTGTCCCTGTATGGAGTGTGCGGGGGGGCCCCGGGCACATCCCTAAAAGACATGGGACGGCCCACAGGTGATCCTGCAGGCCTCCAGACGGCGCGCCCTGAACGGGTCCACTCAGGTAGGCAGGGAGGGAAGTTGGGCGCCTTCGCGGCAGAGGGTCCCCCGGCCACGAAGGCTTCTGGTTCGAGGAGCTTAGCAAAGGCCAAGGGGAAAAAATCGGCTTTTGCACGTTTCGATCCTCCACTGGCTCCCTGGCAAATGTTTGCTTGGAAAACGAGGCTGGGAGAGCCAACAGACTTGGAGAAAGATGGAGAAAAGTGGATTGTAAATAAAGAGTTTCTTAATACTTTAACGGGTATTTTTGTTCATGGCAAAAGTAGGCTAGTTGCCTTAATGGTCTGACGGCTGAGTTGCTGATTCTTCTCCCCAAATCTCCAAGTTCTGTGTCCCCCATAGGATGGTGTGTAATAAGTACTTTGAAGAAAGGGTAGGCAAAGTTTGTTCCAAACTTTTTCTGAACTAATAAATGCAAAGTTGTAGTATAGGAAAGCAATCCTTCCAGGGATTTTAAATTTCCTTATTTATTAAAAAAGCTAGGGATTTCATTTTGGGCTCTGCATTTAATTTCTTTAGTTACAATGCATGGAATGGTGATAAGCAAATGGCACTTAAAAATAATCCACTAAATAAAATTTGAAGGTTTAAAATTTATTCTACTCTAAAGATAGAATACCAATATAGAGGAAAATGCAGATTAATTTAATGGAGGTATGCAGC
This sequence comes from Thamnophis elegans, assembly GCF_009769535.1. Lineage (NCBI taxonomy): Eukaryota > Metazoa > Chordata > Lepidosauria > Squamata > Natricidae > Thamnophis > Thamnophis elegans. Next base: position 87,574,138 of record NC_045544.1, on the reverse strand, counting down.
TATGGTTTCCAAGCAACTTAATATCTGTGTCTCTTGCATGTTCATTTTAACAGTCTGCTTTTGGGAAGAACAGTTTGGTATCCAATGTACCGCCATAAATTCATTTCTAAATGCATAGGGTTGGGTTCCATCTACTTTGGTATACTTTAGAAATAGTATCTACATAATTATATTATTGGTTTAAAGATTCAGGCACACACATTTTTATTACTTAAAATTGCTTTGAATAGAGGAAAAGTTAATTTCAAAATAGTTATAGCAAAAAAAAAAAGGCAGTTCCCCTCCACAAGTAATTCATGCTCTCCATTATTGGGTTCTTCAGGAAAGTCAGACTGAAACTGGAAATTAAGATACGAATGCAATTCCAATCCCAATTATTTGAAACTTAGTCAGTAATAAAGCACATAGCATAAAGTTCTTTCCTCGCCAACCATTTTGCTCCTTCTGCACATTTATCTGAAAAGGAAAAAAAAAAACGGCATTACAAACAATGAGATTTTGTATTTAGGAAGAAATTGGGTCTGAGGAGTAAGAGAATTATAGGACAAAACTGATGTACTTTTTAATTCATCCTCCACTATTTCACTAACAACATCCAACTTAACAAGGCAACTGAATTTGAGAAGAATGTTAAGAGTTTTGTTACACCTTAAAAATGAATAGATTTATTACAGATTGAGCTCTTATCTAACTATAAAAATACTAATGCTGGAACAACAATAACAGTAAATGTCAGGGTAAAGAGAAATAAAAAGTGCCAGAATGTAAAGTTGGTTTTAATTATTTCATTGGCATTAGTAGTTGCTAGATGGTTATATAGACTTTTTTTTTGCATTATCAAGATAATATTTAGTTATGTTCAAGCCTCAGGAAACAGAGTTAATGTTTGATGGAACAGAGCCCAGCCTTTCATGTTAAAATAGGGGAATAAAATGAAAGGATAGATATATGTACAATAAAAGATAGTTTTACAATAAGAAAAGGGAAGGTACACACTGATATTGCTACCTATGATATATTCACAATCTGTATAGAATCTGCTATGTTGATTTTATTTCCATTTTTGCCAATAGTTCTAGCAGATGTAGAAACCAGACTGAATATTATGAAAAGATTTCAAGTCACTAGAAATAAGATGATATCTCCATTGGAAATTCTTCCACAGACCCCAAAATTTGTACACACGCATGCATGCGCACACGCATGCACACACACACACTGCACACATACACCCACACACAAATTGTAGCTCTGGGAAGTGTGCAGGGGCCACTAAAGGCATTGGTAGAAGGCAAGCAATTCCTGATCCAGAGGTTCTGCATCTATGTTATAAAGCAAAAACTGAAACCAGGGATCCCAGGAATCCTGGGATCTATAAACTAGCAAATTTTAGGGGACTTAATCTGGAATTCAAACCTTTGATTTTTCTTTTAAACCAAAACCCTTTTCCTGTCATTCTTGTAAGAATTATATTGCACCACTGTAATTTATCTAAATTTGTCTTGGACCATAATGTTCTTTTGAAATCTCAGCTATGCTACTTTGGCAGCCCAAATGACTCATACTATTTGTACAACCAAATCACAGAATTGTTTTATTAAGCAGTTTAGGATCAACCTTTGCGTCATCATTTTACATGTACAGTATATGATGTACAAATTAAGTTTGTTGCAGCCACACTATATGTCACATGCTTTGTTGCTATTATATTGCTGCTGAGATAGATCATAGTTATCCTGCGAATTGCAAAACCTGAAGAATTTAGGAACATTTTATCAAAAAAAAAAAAGGCAAAATGTAATTTCTACTAAGAGTGCAAGATTTAATAATCCATCCCCAACTGCAGTTCAAAGTGAGATGAAACTAGCCAGTCTATGATTTATCCCCACTTAGTATCAAAAGATATGTTGCCATTCAACTATTCTAAAATTGACAATTAAAAGAACCAATTTGATGAATGACAAATTGACAAATTCCTCTCATTGTATTTTCTGTTATTGATCACAGCTCAATTTATTTTCCTTGAATTTGTTTAATCTATGGAGGGGATTATCTGTCCTCCACCAGCATAATAAATGTGGTAACCCAATGATATATAGAAGGCCACATGTTCCTGCTCCTTTAATCCAGTCGAAAGGAAAGAGTTTGCTTTCTTGCTAGATATAGTCTTGATTGCCCATTTATCATCTAGAAAGACAAGTGTTCAATCAACAAAGATGATTAGGGGACTGGAGGCTAAAACATGAAGAATGGTTGCAGGAACTGGGTATGTCTAGTTTAATGAAAAGAAGGATTAAGGGAGAAATGATAGCAGTGTTCCAATATCTCAGGGGTTGCCACAAAGAAGAGAGAGTCAAACTATTCTCCAAAGCACCTGAGGGTAGAACAAGAAGCAATGGGTGGAAACTAATCAAGGAGAGAAGCAATTTAGGACTGAGGAGAAATTTCCTGACAGAACAATTAATCAGTGGAACAACTTGCCTCCAGAAGTTGTGAATGCTCCAATCCTGGAGGTTTTTAAGAAGATGTTGGATAGCCATTTGTCTGAAGTGTGTAGGGTTTCCTGCCTAGGCAGGGGGTTGGACTAGAAGACCTCCAAGGTCCCTTCCAACTCTGTTATTCTATTCTATCTTGCCACAGGCCAAGTATAGAATAGATAGAAATTCTACTCTGTTGGAGCTCATCAGTAGGTGCTCAGGATCAGGTTGCAAACCCTCTGAGTAGGAGCATCATAAAGTAAGTTGAATTTACTTTCTAAATTTAGGATTGCTATGAATCAGGCAACAGTTTCCTATCTAATTCCTTGTACTTTGAACAGAAGTGTAATCATAGAAAGTAGAATTCTTATTTCTACTACTAATTCCTACTACTACTCTTGACCATCTTCCATATAAGCCGTATTTTGGGAAAGAGCAACAAGGATAGAAATAGGATGGGAAGAAAAAAAAAACTTGTAAAACTTTAGCAGAAAGTGTTCTTGATAACAAATGTAAAGACAAGAAATAATATCTGAAGCAATCAATCATTCCCAGTGTGCATAGTTGCTGAAACATGGAATCATTTCCCATATTAGATGTAATTTCAGTGTCATTAAGACAAATTCTGGCACCTCTTACTAGTTGGGATTGATGGCAACAGAAGGTATAAAGCTTGTGGTCTTATACCATGTTCTACCACATTTACTTCTGCATGAATATGTTGATAAGTTTCTGTGATTGGGTTTCAATCCTCTACCCGTATTTGCTCAGAGTAAAACCCCTTAAATGGGACTTACTTTTTTGTGATTTATGACTGAATTTCTACACAAAGCTTAATCCAGATTCCAAAGCAATGTAATGCAATTACTATACCAGGTGACTTTCTTTTGCCAACAGAATAAGCCATATTGTGATTTAATATGATGCACACCAGGCGTAACAATATTCTAAAACTATTTACATCTTGGCTTAATCCAATGTCTTGTGCTGGGGGAATCAGCCAAAGTGGGATATGTAAGCAAAAGTATTAATTTTCAATAGTTATTATATGCAAGTAACTCCTATGGAAAAATACATATTTTTTCTTTCTGTTTCTGAATGGTGACATCTCAGTCTGTGAGGCTTTCCCAGTGGCAGTCATCAAATGATGACAAACTAAACTAAACATACTTTCTCACAATAAGATAAACCCCACCCCCACTCTAAATTAATACTGAAACATTACTTTTAACATAAGGGACCCTTCTGCTTTGTAGAAGTCTTCCTTTGAAAAAGTTTGATCCTAAGTCTACTCTCCCAGGCTAAGATACCAAGACTTGCCTCTCAGGGCTCCTTCCTGGTCATATGTGAGAGAGGTTCTATTGAAGTTTTGGAGTCTTGTTTCAAGATATCTAGCCTGGGTTTTCATTTCACTGGAAGTATGTTCCTCTTGCTTGCTTTACAGCATAATGTCCACATTCAAATTGGAAGGGTCACATATGTCCCTTTGATTTAATTGGTGTTTGTAAATTAAGAACCCAGATGAAAGTAACTGGAAATGAGGCATATTCCTTGATTCGACAGTTGCTTAGTTTGTTTTAGCTATTTCCTCCTGGTGTTGTAAGTTATAAGTTAGACTTCACTGAGGCCCAAACTCCTTTTTTAACACACAAATCTCACCAAAATGCTCCCTAGGATCTAATTCAGGAGTACTGAATTAGATGCTAGGGAATTAGATGCCAGAAAGAAAGGCAGAAATCAGGAATTTATCTTTATGTAACAGAAAGCTCCTCACTTGGAATTAAAAAAAAACACCAATACAAATTAATAATATAATAATAGCAGTAGACTTATATACCGCTTCATAGGGCTTTCAGCCCTCTCTAAGCGGTTTACAGAGAGTCAGCATATTGCCCCCAACAATCCGGGTCCTCAAATTAAATACAGTTGCAAATATATGCAATGTTGGTTTAGCTGCCCCATCTTTTTATGTCTGGAAGAAAAAGATTGAAGTCAGTAGACTGATCTTATTGGAGTTAATAAATATAAATAAATGCCGCATTTAAATGATAATTTGTTACAGGGGAAAATTACATTTAGGACTGGGTACCAGCCATTCAGGAATGTCTACTTTGTGGACCTGTTTAAAGATATTCCCTGTTGTCATTTCCTATCCCATAAGAAAGCAGTTTGATGCAGTTTTCCTCCTCAGGCAAATACTACAGACAGGAGTTATATTGTAAAATCAACTGGGTCCTAATGTACACTTGGCCTAACTTCTTCAATTTAAAAAAAGATATTACTGCATTTCAACTCAAGAGGTAAATTAGGAGGCAATGCTCTGGATTTACTCCACGGCATGTAAGAACTGTAGCCTAAACTTTTCACTTGGGCTGGATTCAATACATCTCTTTGGCTTATTGATGTCAGCAGATGAAAACATGTTATGAGGACACTTCTCTGTAAGGCCGGAACTGAATAGATCCCTAGTCCATAGCCTGAGTGGATTCATTTTACGTCTAACAAAATGCTATTCAAAAGCTTTTTAGTCAGGCTAGAGTAATAGCTCCATAGAGTACAGTTTTTAACAATAAAAAAAATCTAAGCACGTTACTTGGCAAACATTAAATTCAAGATCATGCATTGGATGGAGACCCAAATCAAAGATGTGCTTACCACATGGAATAAATCTCATTATTCACAGGGCAACATTACTCTCCATATGTTTGTTTAAGATTAGGACTGAAGTTTTATGTTTTTCCAATCATATCCCATTATCTCCAGCAGCATGTCCTAATCCATCTGGTTTAAATCAGTTTGAAGCCAGGTAAGCATGTTTGCATAATTCCATTGGAACCAATGGGACATCTACACACACACACTATGTGTCTATGATGCAGCCATTAAATACAAGAGCACTAGGTGGATTTCCTCTGCTAGAAAAGGATGGTAGGAATTCAGGCCAGAGAGCTATTTCTTCCACTGGCAGCAAATTCTTTAAAGAAAAAAAGATCAGCATATCCTAAAACATGCTAATTCCGATTAATAATAATCATTCAGGAACCAGACAATGAATTGAAGTATATAGCTAGCTTACTGCATTTTTATTGTAGTGATTAAAAGCTACAACTGTACACTTTTCTTATTTTTTTAAAAATAAATTCACTTGTGAATCTTCAAGGTACACCTGGGCTACCTTATGTGCAGAACTTTAAGGTGATGTATTTGGTTTCTATGGGAGAATCTGCAACTTCTGGATTAGAGCTCTTTAAAACACCAACGGGATTATATTATGTCAATTTACTAAAAAAATAAAAATTCTTGGAGTAGATTGCAAAAGGCCTTCCAAGATAAAGGCATAAAGATTGCCCTCTACACTTTCTAAGGCAATCTTATGCCTTAACTTGGAATAGCCTTTTGCAAACTACTCCAGGAATATTTTTTTTAGTAAATTGACATAATATGGTCCCATTAGTGTTGGGGAGGCAAGTTGGAGAGGTACCATAATCAAAGAATGTCAAAGAAGCAAACCTCCTTCCAGGTCCGTGTATTGTCTTCCTGATATACATCGATCTGTAGCAGTTTACTATTCTAAATGCTCGGTCTTGGAAATAAAAACTGAAAGTCCTTTATGAGAAGTTTTCACCCGAACGGTATTTTGATACGAGCGACTCCCACCATCCTGTTTCTCGCAAATACCGGAACATTAAATGCGATTTACTCTTTACCCCATAAACTTCGCATTAAGCGGTGTCTGAAAAACGAATACGTGGAGCGTTTTCCCGCTTTAAGGAATTTCACTGCGAGGACAATTTAGCCCCCTGCACTCGTGGGAAAGGCAGAATTCAGCAGCTTTTGCTCAGCTGGCACAGTTGACACTTTTTCTTTACAAGGGGACGGGGGGGGGGGGAGGTCCCTGCACGTGTTGTGCCTTTCTGGCGGGCGGTGCCAACGTGGCGGCGGAGGCTGAAGAGAGGAACGTCGGAAGAGAAACAAGAAGAGAGGGAAAGAAGAAAGGGAAAAAGAGAGGAAGAAATGGAAGGGAAGTAAGAGTAGGAGAGAGGGTAGGAAAGGGAAGAGGAGGGGAGGAATGGGGGAGAGGAAGATGAAGAAAAGGGAAAGGAGAGGAGGAAAGAAGAAAGGAGAGAAGGAAGGGAAGGAGAAAAAGGGAGGGAAGAAATAGCAATCTCGGTTATATTTTTTATTTTAGGAGGAGGAATGAATTGTTATAAATGTCAAAAGAACATATTATTAATAATAGTTATGAGATTGTATATTTGTGAGTGTATGTATGACAAATAGAAATAAAACACTTTTCAAAAAAATAAAGGAAGAGAAACAAAGCGTTCCTGGGAAGGGGGCCGCGGGACCCCGCAATCTCTCCAGGAAAGAGGTGCTCCGTTTAGCCCAGAGCAAAGACTGGGGCGAGAAGGCTCCGGCGAATCTCGCGTGGAGGCTTTGAGCGGAAAATCCAACGGCTGTTAGAAGTACTTGGAACTGAGGAACAGGATTCGGAGTCACCTCGAGGATTCTGAAAAGCCAACAAAACTTCGGAGATCCTGCTGCTGTGGCTTTCCAAAATCAAGCGGCAGTAAAGCTATACGCAGTTCACGGAATAACCCTTTGCAACCTATTCTAGAATTATTATTTTTATTTTTCCCCTCCTCTTTCAATTTTGGGTCTTCTGAGATGTTAGTTGAAAGGGCAGTAGAGAGCTTCCAAGTGCTTTGAACTTGCAGCAAAGAGCATTCTTAGACCAAAGGTCTTCAAATTTGGCAACTTTAAGACTTGAGGACTTCAACTGCCAGCTATGCTGGCTGAAGAATTCTGGCAGTTGAAGTCCTCAAGTCTTAAAGTTGCCAAATTTGGGGACCCCTGTTCTAGACTTTCCCCCTAAACCCGCGTTTCTCAATCTCAGCAACTTCAACAACAATCTCGGCAGGGGAATTCTGGGTATTGAAGTCTACATGTCTTACAAATTGCTGAGATTGATGAACATTAATCTCAGAAGCCTCCGCTTTCTATCCCGTCAGCTTGGAATAAAAGTAGTGCCGCTTTAAGAGTTGCACTGACTGTAACGAGTGAGTCATTCCTAAAAGCAACCCCACATCTTGATCCTATTGAAGATCTATCACCTCTGGTCTAGCCAAGCCCATTTAAGATAGGGAAGGAGGAGGAGATAAAGTCCTCCCTCTTTTACTGAATCCTAACTTAATGCATTTTTCCTTCCATTGACTTTGTGCTGTTTTGGTTTTTCTCCCAGTAAACAGATCCTACGGAGAAGCCTCAAAATATGCATTATAGAGGATATCATCCTGAATGCAAAGTATGAAATCATCTGTTTATTTAGGACCCTTAACTACCTTGATGCTGGACAATTATCCTCAGTGCTACTTGAAAGATCTCTCTCTCTCTCTAATGGAAATTTGATATAAGCTGCCCAGAGTCACTGGCTCAGATGGGCTGCTATATAAATTAAATAAATAAAGCCTCAACTATCAGATATTGAGATTTGTTCAAACACACAGCACAATAAATATCCAAGAGGAAACCACAACTCTAGATCCATTAACTCAGTTAGAAAACAGTAACAAAAGGTCAACATGAAATCCATGTAAGGCAGGTTGGACTGAGAGAGTGTCCACCTCCAACCCCCCCCCCCCTGGGGGTTTTCTGTCAAGAGTGGACTAGAATGTGGACTTCCTTGTTTCTAGTCCCAAAAACATGACACTATCATTCTATTAGATCTATATAGTGTGGCCCACAAAATTCAATATGTCTTCAGCTAAGTGGGTCATCTGACACAGTTTTATATAGCATCTGGACACACTTGCACTTTACGCTCTGCAGAATTACTTGGAAGGAAACCCCAGTGGTTGGATAGAATCCAACTGAAATCCTGCATGTTTCTTGAGTTGGAGAGGGCCAAGAAGTCAGTTCTGAGGCCAGCAGTCCATTTAAAACAAACAAACATGTAGAAGATCCTTTGGTGGATAGAATCTATTTCTCAGACATCCTCCTCTATTCCCTTTCTTTTCCTTTGATGATTAAGATTGTCATCCTTTGTTCCAAGACAATCTGGAGGAGCCCATCTTGAATTGCATCCATTTGCAGACTGTTTCTAGGAAGGAAAAAAAAATCACTCTTGGGAGTGTAATTGAGAATTGGGTGACTTGAAGGTTAGAGATCCCCCCCCCCTTTTAAAATCTTTAATGCCTCTTCCAAAATCAAGTCCTACTGCAGCGCTGAGCATGACTATTCTGCAGAAGGTGCTCACTCTTGACTTAAAAATTAGAAAGATGTTTTCTCTACCAAAATTACTTGTGATAAAGCAGCATTTGTAGCATTTTGGCAGCCAACTTTACTCTTGAAATCAGAGTCCTGCTTTCAGGTGCAGGATTTCTTAAAATACTTGAATAAGTCCACTACATATAGGTTTGACTAAAAACATGTCCGGTGCTTTCCAAGACAGCAGCCTTGCTGCATACTGCTTCTTAGTGGAATTGCATAGGAACCTCCCTGAATCTGCCAATGAGTTTGGCTGTAGTTGCCAAGTTTTCTGAAAGGAGTTTTAATTTTGATTTGTCTGGCTTGAGATGAAAACCATAGGCGTGCTGCATTGAGATCAAGGAAATTGTTTTGCTTCCAAGTAAATTGATTAACAGTCACAAAGGTAGGTTGTATATATATATTTAAAAGTTCTCTGATTCCTGGCAGAGTAAGCAATTTTAAAGCAGTTGAAGGATGGATTGTGAAACCTGAGCTTTGCCTCTTTCTTCAACTCTGTGCTTTCTGAGCAGAGAAATTGACCAATAAGCCACGTGGCAATTACAGTAACCAGCTTTCTACAAGGCTGATGTTAGTTGAGGATTCTACAGTTGAAGTTGAGACCTTCTCTTCAGCTCATTGGGAGAGAACCAAGCATGCTTCATGGCCAAGGCAGGCATTTTGCTGAAGACATGGGACTACTCTCAAAGTAGAAGGATTTCACTGCTCTTGATGGAGGCAGAGGTCATCCCCCTCTACTTAATGTTGATGGAGCTTTCTTCCCTCCCACTTTCATTTTTTATTGCTTTGATTTTTCTGCTCAAAGTATAGAGGGTCACATATCGAATGGAGGTTTGAATGTTGGATTCAATTTTGGATACTGACAACAGTTTACAGTTCCCATTGTCACATTCTACTATTGGCTGTGGTCACACAGTATATTAATCTGTGGTTTGTTGAACCACAATGTACTGAACAAACTACAATTGTCTGAGTTCACAAAGCACACTTGTCACCACAGCATTTGGCTTGGCCTGTTGTGTGAGTCCAAGGAGTCATCTTGGGTTATGCCACCTGATTGCTTTCAACATATGCATTAAGGTTTAAAGACTTAAACTGATACCAAGTTAACATATTCTCTAGATTCATGAACTACACCAGTTGGTTTAGCAGGCTGTTATAATAAGCTGTTATATTAAGCCCAATAAAAACTAATGCCCTTGTTTGATGTGTAGTGCAAATGCATCTCCAGGAGTTTATCTGACTTGGTTGTTTAGAGTGAAGCCAGCCTTCCTATCTACTTAAGATAGCAGCAAGTGAGGAGTCTTTTTTAATTCAGCTCTCTGTGATTGGGTTCCCACAACACAATAAACTAAACTTGAATCACATTATGGCTTAGTGTGAGAAGTGAAATCATTTTCCAGTTTTGTGTATTCAGCTGAATGCCCCAACAGGGCTCTAGAAGCTTTTAGAAAGGATTAGTAAAAGGAGAGAAATATCAAATGGCGAGTTCAAAGCTGTTTTGGCTTTAGCAAATAGGTACTACATAGCCAATGTAGTCAACCAACACCTTCTCTGTAGCCTTGCCTGGGACAAGTTAGAATGACATCACAACAGATATAGCTGGATCTTACTGAATGTTCTAAACAGTGACCTCGTGATTACTAGGATCTTGTTCACACATGGCATCAACTACTAAAATTTAACCTGTTAACCCTCAGTGTGTTGGGTCTACAAATATACTCATACCATAAGCCAAAGATTGGTTTCTTAAAAGACATTAAGGCCAAACAAGTTACATAATGGGTTAGAATGAAGTGTAAATCCAGGCATGTGAGTGTACAAACACCTATAAGTGATAGGCACTCCTCTCTCATTTGTAGCATATATATTTCAAATGTTAAAACAGGAGTTTGTTTTTAAGTTTGGCTCTGCCCCCCATATTGTTTCTTCCCCAGAATCGACTGGTCTCCTGGATATTGGATGAGTGTTCCTAGTTAGATCAACTTGCCAACTGTCTTTTACACAACCCTCGTAAGAGCTAAAATCAGGCTTTGCTTGGAGCGACTTTCCCCCAATTTGCAGGAAAAAGAGTTACTCTCCAGCCATAACTCAGCTTTCAGGTTTCTAGCCTCCCAGGTGAAAGAAAGACGAAATGCCTTCGGCTTCCTAGGACACCGCTCGCACATTATGATTGGCTACTGAGGTTCCAATGTAACTCCTCCTGCAAGCGATGGTTCCAGGGATCCAGGGATCACTCGTTCCACAGCGTCCCATTGCGTGGAAGTCTGAGCAAGTCCTCGGGAACATCTGGGCGTGCGCCGGGAAGTCCATCATCCTGCGAGATTAATCTTAATTCTAGACTCGACTTGTGCCGTGCCTCTCTGTTCTCTTGCTAAGGAGCCACACTCCGAGTTGATGTTTGCAATTCTTCAGTTCCCCCTTTGAACTTCAGTCAAAGTCTGGTCAGACGTCGCTAAACAGCAATATCCCAAAGGTTACAAATTCATATCATTTCCTTCCACACGGAGAAGAAACTTCTCCTAAGCAGACTTCCCTAACTTAACACACATTTTCAGCTATAAAAAGCAACAGTCATCCTATGTGCCACCTTTCCAGGAGGAAAGTAAACTTCGAAATTCATTTGCAGCGCTTTGGATGAGAGGCAAAAGCAAAGGGCAATTGCCCAGTACACGCTGGATTTCCTATTTCTTATGAGGGCGAGCGCTTGATTGTTACTAGACACTAGTTGCCTTGGGCAAAACTCTAATTTTTCTTTTGTTTCTTTTTACATTAACAGAGAAGACATCTTTTCCTTAGGAGAGACCTCCCTCCTTGTCCGGCAAAAGATCCCAACTTTAATCCTTTATTTTTTCAAAGGTCTCTTACATTGTGTGAAACTGTGGGTCCACCCTGTTTTGGCGTGGCTCACGAACTCTTCATTTAGAACTCTTCACGAAATAATGGTTTGATTTGCATGAAGTAGGCCACCGGGGCAGGTTGAACAAACCACATTTTAAACAAACCGCTGCTTTGCATACTGTGTGTACATCCAACCATTCTGCACGGATTCGTACTCCTGAACTAGCACGATTCACGATCTGCATTCGAATGAAGCAGCTATTCAACGCAGTCTTCCCTTCTGACAAAGTATCCCCCCACTTTCCTTCCAGCCTACCGCAACCATTCTAACCAACCACACCCGGAAGACTCTAGTCTGAAAAAAATTCATAAAGAAAAAAAAGTTGGGGGTCAGACGACCTTTGTTTCCAGAGTCATTGCTCCAATGAATGTTTAATTTGAAAGGCAGGGTGTAAATACTATAGTAATAGGTAACTATAGTTGTACTTAAAATCCAATTAATCTATTTGGTTAAATGCGAATGTTTCGGTTTATATTCCCACCCTTCCTCGAGGCTCCGAATAGAAAGCGTGATTTTACTTCCCGGGCTGTGCCTTCCCTTCGATCGCTAATCTTCCGCGGAAAACAGCAAAGATTGTGGCTGCCGCTGCCCCGCCGCCCTCCTTTGGCCCGGCACATCTTCTTGCCCTGGGAGCCGAGAGGAAGGAAGGGGAGGGCGAGGGGCCATTAAAGCGGGGTTGCGCGGATTATTGATGGGGGTTCGCTGGGAGGTCCCGGCGGCGGATGGGATTCCGGCTCCAGACCTCGCCCAGCTGTGATGAGGGCCACCTGGCCGAAACCAGAGAGCCGTTAATGGGTTTAGCCTTTGCTAATTGGGGGCTCCGGAGCAGTCGGTACTTTCAGGAAGGGAAGCGATCTCCAGCTTTGTAAGGAAATCTCCAAGGCGAGAGATTACCCGTCAGCCAGGGATGGTGGGGCGGAAAAGGGCAACAAGCTTTCTCCTGGGGTTGGGAAGGCAGATGTAGGCAGCCGCTGCATTTCTTTGAGCACCAATTCTCCTTGCTATAGCAAAAGCCAAAGGTGGTGTTTTCCCTCCGCTTCATTCAAAATTTTGCCACAATAAAGCTTTCCTCTGGTTTCATTGATAAGTTATCTAGGCTTGCTTTCTCGAATCATCGTTCTTAGCCAAAACCCGAGTTGTCTGAGCTCACAGTGTTTGTGTGATTGCAGTTGCGCTTCACGACTGCACAAGCGTGCCCTGGGAATATTTCGTTTCTTTGCCTGCCTTGGTGATGCTGCCTTGATTTCATTCCCACACTGTGAGGGAGATGGGTTTAGACTCCCCTTCGTTATCTTGGAATTAAAATAATACTCCTCCCTCAACCATAAAACAAATCTGCCCCATGTTTACCTTGAGATAAATTCCACTGAATGCACATTTTATGGGGAAAGAAAAAGCCGAGTTTTGCTTGACTCGTGGTTTATAGCTAACGGTACCCAACTTCTCACCCAGGGATGTTTTCAGACTTCTTTCTGACCTGGTAGCTGATGAAGAACTGCATGATCTATATAATTAACCGAAGAGAGTTTTACCAATCACTCCTGGCTAAGCTATCACCATCAAACCTTGGTACTAAATATTCAGAACATGGAAAACTTAAAGGGAAATCATTTGGAAGGAAATGCCCCTAAAGCATTATATCTTTTCTGTCGGCAATCCTGTTGCTCAACATTCTTAGATTTCTTGAGAATAGGGAATAAATTCTCAAGGTGCAGGTCTCACTGTGTGCTCACACTTGCTACAAACACAACCTATGAAGATTCATCAGCAGTTGTTTTCTTTATTTACTAGTTCTAACAATAAAATGGATGTCTACCTCTCCACCTATCTATGTTAAAGCAAAAAGCACAAACCCATTTGCTTAAACAAAATGCAGATCCCACTCCCTCAGATAGTCATGTTCATATTGTTATGTGACAGAAAAATAATTGCAACAAATTTAAAACTTAAGGCTGCAAAGTTGATAGGTTTACTATGCAATACTATTTATATCTGCTCAAGAATAAGTGTCATTCTGTTTGAGGGGGATTATTCTCTGGTAAACAGTTATAGAGTTGTAACATTAAATCATCTAGATTAACTGTACAAATTTATGCAATTAAAACACCTCATCCACTTTAGTTGAACAGTTTAATGCCCACTTAATAGTGAATGACATTTTTTTTAAAAAAGGCTCATTTTCCTTTCTAACACAAGCTTATTCACCACTCCTTTTATATACATATGCAAATTTAATTGACAGACTAATAAATTTTATAAGACAAATTCCTCCATAACCAATGGGATTTACATTCTGAAGACTTTAACAATAGAATATTGAATATTGTGAGTAAATGTGCTAAAAATATACTGAAAGATTGAAAGTAAGTTCCACTGAATTCAGTGGGATTTAGTATTCAATAAAAATAATAAAATGAATACAGGCATTGCAAGTGTATGACTGCATGTACTTCATATTTTTGGGATGTGGACTGCAATCTGTTGATTTGCAAAGTATTCTCCACTTTAGCAATGCTAGATTGCATAGAGTGGTACAATTTGGGCATGGGTCAGCTACAATTGGACTTTGCTTGTGCTTGCCACAAATGTGCTTCCATTGACCAATATTATATCTTCCATTAACAAGAAATGCTTCATGTGACTAATTTGAAATAAAAATTAATAGCTTAGTCTACGCTTACTCTTTCTTACTCAAAAATATGTTTTGCTCGACCAAGTCATGATATTATGGGCAGTGGAGAATGGTAGCCCATCTGGTAATGATAATGATCTATGGAAGATTACCACTTGGAATGTAAGATGAAGTAAAAGAAATAAAGAACAATAAACAAGTTCTGTGTATGTCTGTGAAATTAAGTGAAAGGATAAGGATGTAATCAACCTGAGTGAAGATACCCAGATCTGGTGGAATTAATGGAGAAATCCATAGGCACTTGAATGAAAGGACTAAATGTATCCCAGGAAGTAGGAACTGATATTATCTAGATTATTGTGGATCCATATGAGAGTAACATTTAAGTAGGTAAACAAAATGCAAAATGATTTTGATAGAAATAAAAAGTAATTTTGGAAGTGGATGAAAAGGGCTAAGAAGGAATGCAACATGAATGGAATTAAAAATCAAAGTGATGAAATAATTTGGGAGAATCTGATAAGAGGAAATACTGAAAGGATCATTTTAGAGTTTAAAGATTTGTATCAGTCATAGGTCAAAGAGCAGAAATAAAAACAAACATTATAAACATTAGGGTCCAAGAAATAATTATGAAGAGGAAGCCATAAATACTCTCAGAATGTTGAAAAATGGTAAAGCAAACAGGATAAACAGCCTTACTGGAGAAATGTTAAAATATGGAAGTAATTTGCTTATGAAGTATAGTATAGTATAGTATAGTATAGTATAGTATAGTATAGTATAGTATAGTATAGTATAGTATAGTAGTTAGTGTGTCTCAATATGAATATGGGTATGAAGTGTGTGAAGACAGCATATGTGTCTGAATATGAAAAAAATGCTATTATTACAAAGCATATAAAGGGAAATATTATGAGTAGATGTAAACACTACAGGATAGGGAGTTTATTAGATGTACCTAGGAAGATGTTTAGCAGAATTCTGATCTAAATAATACAAGAAGTTATAATGATCAATATTTAGAAGTATTTTGTAGCTTTACCAGTTAGAGGGCACGTAAATCAGTTTTTGCTCTTCAACAGGTCATTGAGAAATATATGAATGTGAGCAAGTATATTTTACTTTTATTGATTTAGAGAAAGTATCATCAAGTGAATAGTATAGAAAGTGTATCATCAAGTTATGATCAAGTTGTTGGACTGACACCTTTAGTCACTGACAGTTAGCCTTTGGGCCAGTCACTCTCTCTGGCCCAACCTATCTCACAGTTGTGAGAATAAAATTAAGGGAAATAATGTATGTTGCCTTGAGTTCCTGAAAAAAAACATGGAAAAGAGGAGCATACATCTACAGATAATAATGATCTGTTAATTTTGAACCATTTTTATACATTTTCCATTCTATTCATGTCCAACCTCTTAATACTGTTAACAATATGCTTCTTCAGAACAAATGCTGGAGAGTTATGAGCAAGAAATTGTTTCTGAATTCATGTCCTGCTTAGGCTTTTCTTTGACCTCTGGCTAACTCTGTGGGAGAAGAATGCTGGACTAGGCAGGCCTTTAGTTTGATCCAGCAAGACTGTTCTTACATTCTGATGCTGTCAATTGATGCTGTTTATGTTTTGTGCAACATCCTCAAGAAAGTATTCAATAAATGACTAAAATTTGTTTTCCCACCAATGAGTAATAAGGAGAGAAAACTAAAAAGAGAATCATGAAATCAAGTCCTGTCTATTTATGATGATTGAATTCCATTGATCCATGTGAAATCCATTAATTCAAGACAAGGTAAATAGCTTAGGTGTTGGGGAATCAACCAAGATATTGAGCTTCTACTATGCTGGAGAACACTTTTTCCTGTAAGAATAATTAATAAGACTATGCCCAGGTGGTCAAAGTAACTATGTGTGCTGGAGAATGGATTGTCCTTCTTAATAGCAGTCTATTTAACTATTACTGGAAAATAGAAGAGTTAATCACATTTTTCATTGTTCTAACCTTTTTGGTACCTGTTATATCTATAATCCAAACAACCAATACCTCCTGCCCCTCTGGCCTCAATATATAGCAACAATCTTCTTCTTCCATTTATTCCCCCACAAGAATGTATAAATGTTGGGCCAAGAGAAGGCCATGGAAAGAGGAAGGCTAGATTATAGGAGGCAGAGATACATATTTTCTTTAGTTTAATGAACTTTGCATAATCACTTGAATGTCTACAGTTGTCTGATTCCTTGCTGTGCCTTTTCTATTGTCACTGTAATCATAGTATTTACAGTACATAGTCACTTGTCTGCATATACATCTTATAGAAGCCAAGAGTGAAATCTAGCATTAAACATTAAAAATACTATAAATAGAATTCAGCAGAACATGCAGCATACAAACTAGAGGAGTGAAAAGCAAAAACCCAAGCAGTTTAGAATAAAAAATAAAACATCAATTGCTGAAAACTGATGTTCACTTGAATTGAGCTGCATTACCTTGGCTGCTAATTTCATTGATGAAATCTAGAAATGTCCTCACCTTGAAACCAACAAGAATCATTTCGCATCCTGAAGAATTCAGAGTTGTTTAATTATTTATCATATTTATATGGCTGCCTATTTCAGAAAAGCATGGTTTAAGACCAATTTGGAATCAGTGAGTGGCATTCTGTCTGGAATAAGCAAGAAAGTTTTGATGGATAAGGATGGAGTATTCGATTCAAGTAATATGTGCAGTGAAAGGGAAGAAGCAGGAAACTACTGAGTAATTCTTCTAAAAGATACAAACAAGGGTGAATTTGAAGGATCAAATGATATTAAATTGGACTTGACTCCTGATTGCTGTGTGTGTAAAGCAGAGGTTCCCAATCTGTGGGTCGGACCCCTTTGGGGGGTCGAAAAACCCTTTCATAGGGGTTGCCTAAGACCATTGGAAAACACATATTTTTGATGATCTTAGGAACCAACACACCAATTTTATGGTTGGGGGTCACCACAACATGAGGAACTGTATTAAAGGGTCAAGGCATTGGGAAGGTTGAAAATCACTGGTGTAAATGATTGCCATTTTGCTCTATCTCCAGAAATAATTTCTAGGTTTTCCAAGAATATTCTAGAAAACTCTTGGATGCTCTCTACTGACTTTATCTTTCATTTCTTCCAATTATATCTCTCTGAGTTTTATCAAGCATATTTTTTCTAATCCACTATCTGCTGACATCCTGAATTCAAAATAGTGAATTTTTCCTTATTGATCCTTATTTCCAAAGAGCCCCCAGCCTTTTATTTGATCCAAGTCTGTCTGATTGGTTCTATCCATGATAGATTTAGCAGCCATCTCCAAATTCAAAAGTACTTACAGTATACTCTTTCTCTCATTGTTCCTCAATATCCAGTTTTCATACCATATACTACATCTGAAAATGTAATATTTAACTATTCATAGTTGTCACTTAAATTTCCTTATTCTTAATAATTTTGTCTAAGTTTGTGATCTCTGTCCTTTTTAGGATTAATCTCACAGGTCACCTCCAGAAACAAAAGTCTGGGGGATTTTCATACAGGAAAGCAGAGTGAAGAGAGATTTATGGAAGGCATTTAGGATCTTGGAATAGAACTTAGCAAAATATATTCTTTTTTGCCTTGTAAAAGATTAGCTAAGCAAGCCATTACAGCTGCTCTTTCTCCCAAAACACGACTATTGAATTGAAGAATCCAAATTGAGAAGATTATAATCTAGGATACTGATTTATCCTCAAAATTGAGCTCATGTTTCTCTGAACAAACTACTTTCTTCATTAGTCTCAGGAAGGATCAATTTCAAATTAACTTCCTTGTTATTGAAATCTGGCTAATTTCTGGTTTTCTCCCTTCTATCCCTTCCTCAAATTCCTTCTGGATCAAGTTGCTTTTCCAAACAATTCTCTCTGCCCCTGTGACACTGAGCTCAGTGACTCTTTTTTCCAATGCCATTGGGCCTAAGTACTGGAATGGTGACAGATTTTGGTGGAATTCCAAATATGACTTATGTGTATCCTTAGTGTATTCCTTTAATTTAAGGCAAGGGCACAGGGTCACTACAGATTTAAATGTAGAATCAAATGCACAAGGCATGATTAAAAATTGGGTATATTTGAACAAGTGCAAAGTGTTTTGAGCCTTTGAACATGCACAGTGGTCTCTGTCATAAGAGTTCAGAATTGTGAGAATGCTGGAGAGCAGTTAAGCTTCCTGTCAAATATCTCATGCTTCACTTTACAAATTGATTGTGCAAGATTGGATCACATTTAATTAAGCAATGTTTGAACCAAATAAGGCTTTCTACAGCACTACAAAACGTCAAGCATATTCAGATTTTAAAAAATGGGCAGAAAACTAGGCAATTGTTACTAAAATCTTAGTTGGATATTGTCATCTCTGTAGCAGAGTTTGCATTACTATAGTACTATTGAAGTACTATATTTAATCTTTAAAACAAGAGAGCCAGTTTGCTGTAGTGGTTAAGGTGCCAGGCTAAGAACTGAGTTCTAGTCCTTCTTAAGCACAAAACAAACTGGATGACTTTGGGCCAGTCATTTTCTCTGTCTGGGAAAGAGGCAAATGGCAAGCCACTTCTAAAATTTTGCCAAGAGAACTGCAGGGATTTATCCAGGCAATCCCCTGGATTGAAGGCACAAAACCAAAGCAGACACACCTAATGAACGTCAACAAACAAAATGAACAAAAACACATCACACATAGACACACATTTGGGATAATTCTGTGTAAATGGGCTCTGTTAAACCTCCAGTATATGTTAGAATGGAAGTGGAGGAAGAAAAAGAAAAACAACAGGGAGAATATCTTAAAGACAGCCCCTTTCCCTACTCTGAACAACTTTCTTTGGTTCTTTTGCTAATCTTGGACTGATGATACTATCCTTGATTTGCTACTCAATAGTATGTACTGGGATAATTTTACTATTTGCATATCCTATTTGTTGAACATCCTCCACAATTAGCTGTGTCCAAATCCGATACTGAGAGAAACTGAGAAAGGGAGAAAAGCGGGCCGCCTCTTTGCACCGGTCCTGCAGAGAGCTCAGCGCCATGATGGATAGCGGGCCAAGGGGACGGCTTCGCACGGCTCGGGCTCACCCCGCCTCTCCTCCCAGTCAGTCCGCACAGGAATGCGGACGGCCGTCGGGGCAGCGCGCAGTCAGAATTTATCGTCTGTGTATCTTTGCTGGCTCCAGATGATTCCGGCGCGGTAATGGACGGCCCTCCTTGGCGAAGGCTATCCCAGCCAGCCGGCCTTGTTTGGGGCTGGCGGATTCCCGTCGCGACCTAATCCGCTCTGTAGGCCATAAACGTCCCTGCTCGGGTGGGGCGTGAGGGCCCTGGCAGTTCTTGGAGAAGGCGACGAGAGCGGGCAGAAGCTCCTGTTGCCCTTTAGCAGCAGCCGCCGTTAAGGCGTTAAGGGTGATTGTGGTGAATTTGTTCGAGTGAAAAGTCGACAAGGAGAAGCACAAAATAAAATGTCGTCGTCGTCCTAATAGAGATAACAGTAAATAATAGTTCCTTCGGGATTATGGTCCTGCCCTCCCTCCTCAAAAAAGTCCGAAATCTTGACTGAACCCAAATGGCCCACACGGTATCCAGACTCCTAATGTGGTTCGCTTGCTTTTGGTTTAGCGGGTTGGGCAAAGCAGTCTCTGGGGCTAGGCCCGAAGGCCCGGGCGTGGCGCGAAGGGATTCCAGAGCCTGTTTGTGAGAACGGGCGAAGCGGCTCGAATTGCATCTCCGCAACCCGACCGTCTCTCCTGGACGCGAGGAACGTTTTTTCCACAGGTCCTGTAAGGCCTTGAGGAAAGACAAGATATCCCTCCTCCCTCGGGGCAGTTTTCACCGAGGCTGACCGGTTTCCCTTCTCCTTTCCTCCAGCTACAGCTCAGACTAATGTTACAAACGATGGGTTTTTTTTTTTTTTTGGCCAGGCATGGAAATGGCGATGGACGCTCTGCCTGGTTTTTATGTGATAGACCACACGACGAATTCACATTGGATGCGCGGAGTGGGGGGCCATAAAGGGGCAGAGCGTCAAATCGCAGGCACCGTCTTGACTTCTTTTGCCTCGCGGACACTCCTCGGTCCCCTCGGTAAAGGTGCGGGCTTGGGTCGGAGGTGGGTGCCCAGCTAAATTGCGAAATGTTTCAAACGATTCTTCCAACCTTGCTGGGCCTGCATTCGGGTAGATGGAATGTCCGAATTCCTTGACCTGCGAATATCCAGACTGTGAGCCGCCTTTCTGAAGACACTATCTTCACACGTACCGGACTGCTCAAGTATTAAGTTCTTTTTAGGTTTTCCTCTCGGGAAAATAATTGCAACTTTTTTGGTTAAGACTAAGCTGCTCTATCCCCCCTCCCCCCCTCACCGCACAATGGCGGGTTTTAAAGGAGGAAAAACTTAAGAATGTCTTTCGCCGACATCTCGATGAGTCGTTCACCACCATCATCCTCATTATCATTATGGTTCGTCGCACAGCCAGCCAGATGTTGGTATTTTTGTCCGTCTTATGGACGATAAATTTTCGTGCGCATTTCCAGCCGCTATCTTTTCTAGTTTAAGTATTTCCTTTTGAGAAATAAAAATCGAATCAATTAAAACCACTGGGTAAAATAAAGCTCATCGGCACAGTGACATTAATAACAGAAGATGGAACTGTGTGTAATTTGTGCGTTGAGGATGGAAATCTTACAACTTTAGGGAAACAACTGCAAGGCCAGTTTAAGGCTGGGATAGAATCCCTTGCAGCTGACGATTTCTTCTGACGAGCCGAGATAATCCTTGATAGCCCTATATTAGGAAGAGGACTTTTCAGATTAACCAGTTTCATTAAGAGGTATAAGCTTTCATTTCGCTTCGTTTTCTCTTAGTCGGAAAGAGTCCGAAGACTCTCTTGGTTTTCC
The DNA here is from genome assembly GCF_009769535.1 of Thamnophis elegans. NCBI lineage: Eukaryota > Metazoa > Chordata > Lepidosauria > Squamata > Natricidae > Thamnophis > Thamnophis elegans. The sequence continues at coordinate 87,552,919 of NC_045544.1, read as the reverse complement.
TTTTTTGGCTGCAGAGAAAATCCGGGCGTTTAAAAGGTGGCATAACTCGGAGAATACGTATAAGGGAAGGCTTTAGAATTGAATCGAGGCGCTAGATGTTGATAGATAAACTGCCCAAGACAGATTTCAGCAGCGTTCGTCAAACTCTTGTCATCATTGTGATGTTTCCACATTTGAAATACGAGGGTTCAAAGGGGGGAAAACCCTCTTGGATATAAAAGCGTCATTTCCTCTGATTGAAAATCAGCCGTCCTTGCCAAGTCTTAAAACTTGATTTATGTATGATGTAAGTTACTGGATATCAGCGTAACGAAGGATGAATAAATTCAAGATTAAAGAAATTGTAAACCTATATCCTCCTTATTTCACCTTTTCCCAGCCTAACGCTCTGCAGATGGGGTGGCTGGGGATTATGGGAGAAAGACTGAATCGTCGGGGGTGGGGTGGAGACACCAGAAGCTTGGCTCTTTTTCCTTTTCTTTCTGTAAAATAGCGCAGAATGGCTTCGTCCTTACGAAAGTGAGACGGAGCAGCCGCGCCCAGCCCAGCCTTCGATTCAGCCTCTCCCGCTTCGCTGCAAAATCTCCAAGGCGGTGGAATTCGTCTTGTGGTCTATCGCAAATAAAGCTCCGCTGGCAAAACATCTAAACATTGCAAGGAGTTCAGGAACTGGCAGTTTTCAAAGACGTATTGCTTCTGAACCTGGAAGACCTTGTCAAATATCTTGGCTAATAGCCCGGTATGGGATTCAGTCTATGGATTTGGCTTTCGACAGTCTGAGTAATCAGCTCTATATTCCACAACAATTAACCCCTCCTCATCTTCAGTGGTCATTGTGTCACTTCTTGTGGCCTGCACCCAATTTAGATTATTCTCTTCATCCAACCCTCTCCAGTTTTTTGTTTGATTTTATATTCTCTGAGAGTCTTTTAGTAACGTCTTTTATCTTTTTAATAATACATTCACATACATGTTTATACTGTATGCCATCCGCAACATATTTACTTTTCATAAAGTTTGCATATTTGGGTTGCAAAATTCCAGACAACCAGTAGGTGGCAGCCAAGAGTTTTTGATATTGTCATCTAGTAGTGTGGAGTATTGTAGCCCAGGTCCAGTAACCCTAGTCTTTAAAATTCTTAATTGTTTTAACAGATGGGGAAATTGTTCATTTTTTAAAAGTGCTAATTCAAACATGACAGTTTTTTATAATCCCTAATAATTTTTCACTAACTTTGTATGCAAAGGGATATACATAGTTTGAATATTGTACATGATCATTCCTCATCTGTTCCACAATCAGTCCCTGGCTATCTATGGCTTTATAACTAAACTCTTCTGCCAACTTGTCCCAATAATATTCATGTAGCATCCATCTCCACTCACCTGCATTCTGTAGCGCTTGCCTGCAGCTCACTCTGCACCTCCCATCTGCACTCCCCCACCCCATGGCACCCATACATCCACTTCTTAATGTCCTCTTGTGATACATTCGTACCCACCTGCACTCAGTAGGCCTTCTCCATAGCACCCACTTACTGGCAGCATATACGCACCTGCCTGTGGCACCCACCTGTGTGTAGCACCTGTACACTTTCCTGCAGGCTGTAGCCTTTCTACTTCATTCTTCTTAACAGCTTATATAATACATGTTATGATGGCAATTGGGATTGGTGGGATGGCTGCTGTTGCTGATACTGTTATGTGATGTTCCACATTATGACCACATTGCGTAGTGACAAAATTGTGGTCGCAATTGCCATTCTAATCTGAGTATTGCCTGCATAGGGATGAGGATCTTGCAGATATTTCTGGATTGCCACTCCCAGTATTCTTCATTAATAAGTCATACTAACTAAGGCTACTAAGAGTTGGAATTCACAGGTATAGTAATAGGAAGTCCATAGGTTCTCCGGCATTGGCCTGATATGCTTTAGGCCCATGATGGCGAACCTGTGGCATGCAGAGCCCATTCTGTGGACACCCGAGCCGTTGCCTCCTGCTCAGCTCCTCCAGACATGCGCATGCACCTCCCACCAGCCAGCTGGTTTTCAGGTCTCTGCTGTGCATGTGCATGTCGCATGTGGGAGACGCAAGTACATGTGTGTGGCAGGGGTTGCGCATATGTACGGGGTTGTGTGCACATGCATGGGACAGGGTGCATGTGGGGATTGTGCCCGCATGTGTGTGGGAATGTGGGGGGTTGCACGGGCATGCAGGGGGGTGAGGGTGCAGGGGGTGGGTGGGTTGCGTGCACATACATAGGGCGGGTTGCATGGGGGGGTCACAAACGCATTGCAATATGAGTGCGCACGGATGTGTATGCTGTCGTGCGTACGTGCGCTTTTGACAAGTGACGACAAAAAGGTTAGCCATCACTGCTTTAGGCTAATATTCACCCATATTGCTCCTATAAGTTCGTTCTTTCTTTCTTTCTTTCTTTCTTTCTTTCTTTCTTTCCTTCCTTCCTTCCTTCCTTCCTTCCTTCCTTCCTTCTTTCTTTCTTTCTCTTCTTAAATTTATATGCTACACATGCCACTGTTAAGATGAGTCTCCATGAGGTAATCATCCTGATTTAAATAGTAGTTGAAATCATTTGTGTATTGGGGGTACCATATTTGGGGAAAGGGTGCTTGATTCTATAGATACAGTGTGGTATCACAGTGCTATTCAGTTCTATGGATGCATATAAAAATCATAAGTTTACTCAAAAGTGACCCAACAGATTCAGATAGATTTGGTCTCTAATAAATAAAAATAAAGTTGCAATAGCACTTGTTAACATCTATTGGGATATGTCAGGTGCAATTTACTTAAATCCCATTAAGTTCAGTGGGACCTAAACAAGATTTGCAGCCTTCTATATTATTTTAGACTCCAATATTAGAAGGGCTGCAACAACTACTTCTCTCGTTAATTTGAAGAGAGCCAGCTTTTTTTTTTTTAAAAAAAGTTTCTTACTAGTACTCAATTCCTATTCAGAAAACACATTAGGGACTATTATATAGTCACTCCAGGCTATAAATTAATCAGAGATTTATGCCTCAATCAGGAAAAAAAACCCCATGGTTATTAAAGTTTGTTATGCCCTGGTCTGTGGGAAAAATAATTTCTTTGATTGATTTTCCCCTGAAGACTTGGGGAAGGTCTCTCTCCTCTGTTATGAATAGTCTAATCTTTCCTGTCTTCCGGATTTGGGGGAGGGGACGGGAAGAGGAAGATCTCTCGAGAAATATATTTTCCATCTTGAATCTCACTTTGCAGCCTTTCTTTACTAATCCTTGAAAAATCCTTCAAGAAAAGCAAATTTAAGAATGATGGAATTACCTCTGTGTCTACAATATTATATTTTAAAAAGAAGTTGAGAAGAAAACTTTATATGGTATGGAAATAAATTGAATGTAAAGAATGATTAACTAAAAAACTGATGGCTTTTACTGCATATATTTTGATAGGTCAATAGCAGGTTATAAACACAGCATCATGATGTCCCTATTTCCAATGGGCCATATGATTACATCCATATTCCTGAATGTCCTCCAACTTCTGAATATTCATGAGTTCGTTAATATTTTATTTAATAGCCTGCCTTTCCTCTTGAGCTCAAGTTAGCATACGTTATCTTCCTTTCCTCCAATTTTATCTTTATAATAACAACTCTGAAGTTTGTTGGATAATGACAAATATTTGAAAGAAATCCATTTTTCCCCATAGTTTAAACCTGGATGTCTTTTGTTCTAATCTAGGACTCTATTACACTGGTTTAGGAAGGAAAATAAGTTTTATTAGCAGTTGTTTATATCACTATAAAAACTCTTCTAAGGAATCCTGGAAACTGGTTTGGGTACTGAGCATGCTCCAACTTCCACTTTACATCATTTAGTGCTATGTGCAAAAGACCTTTTGAAATCCCATGGTCTGTTTGTGGGCAAAGAAATTATCTGGCAGAGGAAACACTACTTCATCACATATCTCCAAGGGAGGAATAACTCTTCAATCGCCCTTCCCAGGATTGAAATTATTCTTTTTCTAATGGAATGGCAACAATCTCAGAAATTTGCTCAGAAAACACATTTTTGGTTTTGCTTCTAAGATTCACAGTTGCACTTCCTTGGGGTATTGTTGAGGCAAGAATGGAGAAGTTTATTTCATTTGCACCTTGTATCATTTATGGATCTGATGTATTCTTCCTTTTATATAAACAGCACCAGATTCATTCATTTTTCCCACTCTGGGAGATCTGGAAGATGTACTACAGTGCATAATCTAAACACAGCAGATGGCAGCACTTAGCTGACATTGAAAAGGCTAGCCAGACTTGGTTAGTACTTGAATGGGAGACCACCAGGATGCTCCAGGATTGTAGATAATATTGGGAAATAAAAAGATAGTATTGAGGGAAAAAGCAATGTAAAGCTACTTCAATCTTCTTGGCAAGAAAACAGCAGCTGGTGTCTTATGCAGTCACCAGAATTTAAGGTTGATTTAAAATCTTTACCCCTTTTAGTCTGGGTATATCTGGAAGACAGAATGCTGGGGGAAACTGAGTTGGATTATCCTGACTACAAAAACAAAATGAAAATACATACTAGCCATTTTTAAGGTGGGGACAGAAGTCATAAAAATATTCAAGTCTCATTTTAGTTAATGTGATATTAGAAGCAAGTACTCAAAATATTTATCTGTCTAATGTTTGGGAAGATGTTTGCCTGTGAACAAGGCATTCTGTATTCTGCCTGCAACACCCTCCCCACCAAACTACCTCCTGATCTTTTAAAACAATGCTCATTTGATAGTTTCCAGTAATGGCCTCATGGTAGTCTGTGCACAGTGGAGATTCATTCAGAATAGAAGGAGAATGTAAAGGGATAGAGAATGTAGTCCCGGAGAATGAATTTTCACTTGTTAAACTGACTATGTAATAGATAGTTAATAAAAACCCGCATCTCCATATCACAGTGTTGAATTATGTATAAGGTAATCTAACAGAGCACAGCAGGGAAAGATTCTTTCACTAATTCATTTCTTTAACCTAGCAAGTGTGGTATAGTCATCAGAAGAAATCAGTCTACAGAGCTAAGTCTCATAATGTAAGAAAAAAAGTGTTCACTAACTGCTTCTTTGTTAGAAACTTTTCCTGAAATATTTAGCTGCAGTTTTAATACTGTTCCATGTGTTTATTTCCTTGTTAATTTATTTTAAATCAACCCCTCTGTACTGGTTTGTAGCATTCTCCCTTTATGTCTATACCTGAGTATCCAGTGTATTCTCAAAAGTGGCTAGAACAATGTTTACTGGATATTCAGCATCCCTTTGAGTGCCTGAAAAGCGGAATACAATCTGAGAGTCTGTCTGATTTAGTTTTGGGCTGATTTCTCTGTAAACTGCATAGAATGTAACCATATTAATAAAACCATTTGTTTCAACCCATTTCATAAGATTTTGTTCAGGATATTCCTTAATGTTCCTAATCTTGAAGTTAGCCTAGATTGACATAATTGTCTAAACATTCTTGAGGCTTCATAATATCTGTTTTTGTAGAACCAGAACACAGGTATTTTATTTAACCCAGATGGATACAGATATAGTGTATTGTGTTGACTTGATGAATCACAAACTATTCAAATTTGATGTAAAGAAACCTTAAAAAATATTTGGGAAAAATATGAAGCATTTATTAAATACAGATCTAATGCTTATGGCTTCAGTAGTTGGAAAATGCAGATCTCAAGAACAAGTAAAACAGTATTTTGCTACCACTAATCCAGCATATCTAGAGAACCAACAATTAATTACTTATAGCAAATTGGAAATGGTGATGATGGACTGAGTCAAAATAAATTGCTATCAGTAAACAGCATTGACAAATTCTTTCTCTATGTAGGAAGAGAGCTTTAGGACTGGGCTTTTTGTTGGCATCTTAAAAAGATGGAAAAAGATGATCCTAGGCTTTCAAGACTCTCTCATTTGGATATTTTTTAAATAACAAAATATATGTTAAAGTTATAATCCTTCTTCCATTATTTAGACATAATCACCAAGAAATATAATGGGATATAGTTGTGGGTAGACTTTATGGAAGTGCACTGAAATTTAGGGCATGCTTATTTTAAGAGGAAAGTTTAATACATCCAGCCAGTTTTCCTATACAATAAAACACATACAGAGAACTACATGGCACTTGCACCCACTTTCCAATGAAGGACTTTACAGGGCACAGATATTTTAATAACAGGACCCTTCTTTCTGGAAGTGTGTATGGACCTGGAAGTTTCTACATATTTATGGTTCTCAGCCAAATCTTGATCCATATATGGGCATCTTCTCTTATGTGTAACTTAAGCATTTTGTGTGTGGACCTATGTTTCTGTCTGGCTCTCAGCTCCTCTGCCCCTGTGATAATTCTCATCAAGAGAATGCTGATGAGCCCATTAAGTCAGCCAAGTAACATGTGGAGACTCCTGCTTTCTCTGTTTGTCTTTTAAGTGTATGTTAAGTTCTAAGTCTGGGAAAAAAGTTGATGGGACTTGAATTTCATTACCTTTCCTGGTTCTGATTCTGGAAGTTTTAAAAGAGAATCTCTTATTACTAGGAACATGCATAAAGATATATTCTCTGATTTCTTATTGACCATTACTTTTTGCAATAATAGATCCAGCTTAGGACAAGGGAATTACTTCATAGAAGGAAAATATTTCTGCTTATTTCAGTGTTCTTCTGTTCAAAAGTCCTCCTCCTCCTTTTACCCTGCTTGATTTGTCTTTGCTTGCACTATTGTTGCACTCTGGATTGATGGTTTCCACATTTTTTTCCATGACGACTCCCAAATGCTTTTTCTGATCAGCATGCTTACTGGCTGTTCTATTTAACACATTATAATTAGGCCAATTTTGTACCAGACAAGTTATTTTACATTTGCTTACATCAAAGGAAACTTACCATATGTGGAACCACTCAGGTTAAGGATGTAGATCTTTTTGAACTGCATTATTTTAACCCTTTTCTGCATCTAATTTTAGTGTTGGATTACAAATATTGGTGCTTGTATTCAATGGATGTACCAGATGTTAGGAACAAACATCTCTGCCCATTGTATGCATGTTTAATATTCCTCACTGTGCACCCTGGGAGGTGAAATTAAGTCAGTAAAAAAGTTAAAAAGTCTGTTGAAAGTGGAAGATAACCTAATTATTTGAAAGAAAAAAATCACTGAAATGACAGCCTGGAGAGTTGTGTTTTGGGTATAGAATTCTACTCCTTTTTTAAACACGTAAGATAATCTGGGGTTAACATTTTTATTCTCTACTTCTGTCAATTTCTGAATTGTTATGTAGAAGTAAAATACATGACTTCAATGAGGCTAGCTCTGAGATAATTGGATATAGGATTATCGGCTAAGAATGTAAGAAGACTCTGAATATGGCAATATTCTCTTTTTTCTTCTAATTGGAGAATAAAGAAAGAGATGGAAGGCTATATAACACCAAAAATTAAAATCCAAAACTCTTAAAAAACCCTTGTCTTGATCTAATGAAAGACTCATTGTCCACTGATTTGTTCTCAGTACTGTACCTATCAGAGATAAACAAACAGCAAACATTCACGGTAGTATTATGAGGATCTGTTGAAATATTGCTATTCAGGTAATGACCAAACTTGTTGGGAATGCGACAGTTTGTAATCCAGGGATATAGATTGGGAAAATCTGATGTTAGACAACTATGATATAACTTCATTTATTAGCAAAATATTTTTCTGTGATGCAACCCAAAGCAGCAAATGGAATATCTCTTTTGTTTAATGGAGGCTAATGTTTAGCTTTGCCTGATGTGACCAGCTACATTCTCCTATCTGCTCATGGAAGCTGATAGGAAGAAAATAGGACCTCATTTTACATAGATGAACTCAATTAAATGAAGTTATTTTGTTGCGTGATCCTTATTCATGTTTATTTTCTACTGATTGTCCATTTGCTCTTGATTCTTGAAGACTAGAAAACTTGCAAATAGAGAAGTGTGATTTCTCAAAAAGCTTTGCTACTTGGCTATGTTGGAGACCTGCTGACAAAGTACAGATAGTGCTCAAATTACAACCGTTCTTTTAGTGACCGTTCAAAGTTACAACAGTGACTAATGGCCATTTTTCACATCTATGACTTTTTTGGGGGGCTGAGTTGTAATTGAGGCCAACTGTAAATGATTTCACAATTCTATTTATTTATTTGATTTATGTCAACCTTCTCACCATCAAGTGACTCTATTTGGGAAGAGAAAATTAAGGGGAAGCCTGATAGCTAACTTTGAATGCTTTGAAGGGGGTGCTAGCATGAAGAAGATGGAAGATGCTTGTTCCAGAAGGATTCAGCATTCAGTATCCAGAATTTAATTTAATTATTAAGAGAATGTTTCTAATGAAAAGACACATTTCATACTGGAGCAGTTTGTCCTAGAAAAGGTAGGTTGCTCTTTGATTGGAGTTTTTAAATCCCATTTTTTCACTGTTTCCTAAACCAGTGTAATGTTTTACTCCATTCTTATTTTGTCAACCTAATTCAGTGTTTCAGTAATTAGAAATGTAGGAGGAAAAGGAAATATTAAAGTAACTCCTGCCATTATATTTTAAGTATTTTTCTGCATAGAATGAGAAATATCAAATCCTGTGACTGTTTCAAATATAAAATTACTCTCACCCCCTTTTAAAAGCTATTCCCCATCTAAACACACTGGGGAAAGGTTATATGAATACATTTTTTAAATAAAAAGAAGTATTTGGAATTAGCTTGTCCCTTCCCTTCCCTTCCCCAAATAAAAGATAATCTGGAAATTGTTTCCCACTCAAGCCAGTAATAAAAAGTTCAACATGCAGTTCTTAAAACAGTTCAAATTGTTAAGATTACATTGTTTGACAGTCTTCCATTAATCTGAAGACTACAGTAATTTCAGCAAGAGGCCTTATCATATTTTACAAAGGTCAACTGGATCACTTCTAAGCTCATGATTAAGTTAAACAAGCTGATTCCGATGTGTAAGTTTGGGGAGTTTATGAGAGGCTCTGCTGCTACAAAGACACCCATAAATTCTACTTTCACACACGATGTCAAACTCCTTTGGGAATTGTACTCCCATTCAGGGCAATTCCCCTAGAAATATTATAAGAAATATTAAATTAAATCAAGCTTATATGAGATTTCTTCTAAAAAGAACAAACCCATGTTTATTGGGAGGGAGGGATGTGCAAAAGTATAGTGCTTGCTTGATACCATAAACCAAATTTATAGCAGTGTGTGTGAACAACTAATTCCTTAAAGTTACAACCTACATATGTTAGTTTTAAGTTTGATATGTTAGAGCTTTGGCAGATGCTTACAGGCATCTGAAGAACCCACTCAGTCCTGTCTTAAATAGTGTATTCTTATAAATGACTAAACTGTGTAGATATCTGAATGTCCTTTAAAGAGTTGTCACTAAAGGGCTTAAATTATAGGCTATTATTCTCATGTCTATGACATAATGACTCTATAGGGTGTAAATAGAAACACCTTTACAACGGTAATTGCAGCTACTCCTAGCAGTGCTCCAGATAAACATTGCTAAATTTTTACAGAATAAAAGTCTTCATACGCCAAAAGGATATCTATATTTTTGCTGGCACAACATTATCCTAAGGCGTGCCCTTTCTCACTGATATATTTCAGTCCTTCCTATGGGACAATTCAGGGTTAATTATTTTTACTTCTGGGCACCTTTCCAGAGCAGTTTGGTTCAACTCCAGCTAGGATGAGCAGACATGTGACTTTATACTTGGCTGGAAGTGATCTGAATTCTTCAGCCATCCCAAGTGAGAGCTGACCTTGGTCTAAGGCCATGTCTAGAAGGCCTAATGTTAAGAGATATTCAGCTCTTTTCCAGCTAAGGACAAAAACATATAAGAACTATCTGGCTAGATCAGCTCAAACACTGTATTGCTTTTGTGAGAAAAACACACATTGGTGAGAATGATTCATGTAGAACACTGCTTTAAATCTAATCTTTTACTGGAATTTATTAGCTGTCTTAGGGGACAAAAAGTTAAAATATAATTAAAAAAAACCCAAAAGACAACAAACTCTGTGAAGCAGCATGATTGTGATGAAATATGGATGCATGGAAAGATGTAGTACTTTTAACTGAAGCATGCAATGAGAAACACCCAAAGGAATAATAATGCAAAAAGAAATGAAAATTCCTTCTTTGGATGTATTGGCAATGATTATAATGGATAATTACTGATCTGGAAGTGTGACATGAAATTGGCATTATAGTGTATCTGCATCACATTTCATTGCTTGATCCTATGTGCTCCTAAATCTGTTCCTAAATCTATAGCCAATGTGTTGATTTCTGAACTTCAAATAACCCTTCTCGATATTATTTATCTGGCTGCTATAAGTGGAAAGATTTACAGCTAGTCCTTTTATTTGCTATAGCTCCTAAGATTGTTATGGATTGGATGATTATTAGTGCCTTTGAAGAAGAATTAGAATTTTATGTGCAGTTCACAGATGCATACATTGCTTTGATTTTTGACATTTGGACCAAAAATATTGTTGCCCACACAGCCAAAATAGCACCAGACATTAGCCACAAACTGAAGAGAAGCATCAGTGAATATGGGATCACTCCAAGGTCTATAAAAATAGAAGATTAAATCTTCAGAATCCTAAAAAAAGAAAATTGCTCCACAATGACCATAATTAGTAGCTGCTTGAGAGCAGCAAAGGAGAAGATTTGTGTCTAAGCCTATAAGGTTCTTGATTGTATCTGTTTAGTAATGGTGGACACAGAGTAAGTCAACAGAGCTTTACTAACATTCCTTGTATCCCTTAAGCCACCTGCCTTGGACCCATAGAACATCTAAATACAAAGAAGAGAACTAAAAATGTGTACATGTTTTTATAGAGTTGTAGAGGAAAGAGTGGAGTAATTGACAGACCTAGCAACAAACCATGCTGCAATCTCTCTTGCAGGTCCCACTTCTTTCTATAAAACATCCTTTCAAGAAATCATAGGGCTTTGTTCTATCTCCTTTTCCAATCCATTTTTCTTTTCTTTTTGGGTGGTGGTGGTGGTAGTTACATGTTTCTTTTACTATTAGGCCTGGGATTTGTCCAAAACTGAGTGGAAAGACCACCAAGTAGTCTCATCAGCAGAGCCTTAATTGTAGTCATTTATTATAGTCACTTATCTGATAACAGTCTTGTTATCTGTGATAGTTTTACAGGGCTCAAATCTACCAGGCTTTTGCACCAGTGTGTAAACATGGTACCTTGGGGGCAAAGTGTCTGTTACTTACTGTCAACACTTTGCTGTTGGAGAAAGGCTGAACACAGCTTATATGGAGTAACTATGAGTTTAATAAGCTCCAGTGAAAGCTGCGGCATAAACAAGGCAGCAGGAGCATTTGCCTTGTTAAGTCTCTTCAGCAAATTCAGGTAACTGGGAAGTTCAAACAACACTGGATTAGAGCTTATCATGGGGACATTATGCAATATCAGGACCTGGTAAATCTTTCAGTGAGCAATAAGGGTTTGGTGAGTTTAGATGTCTGGGAGCGAAGATCCTGGAAGCTTCAGCAGAAAATTAAATGTGGCAGTATTTCTGCACAAAAAGTCTGTTACCAACATTAAAGTCATAATTATATAAGGGAAGGAAATCTTATGGTACTTAAGTTATATAAAACATATTTGGGGAAGTTATGATGTAAAATGGGCAAGGATGGCTCATACAGATTTGCCCCAGCCACATTTCCTGTCCCCCTCCTGTTTTTTTTAAAGGGGGTTTTCTATGCAGAAATATTGGCTCATTGAATTTCCTTCTGAAGCTTCAGCTGAGCTTCCCTCCAACCATTATAGCTGATCACTCTCACTACTTTTTCTGTTGTTTTTTTTAAACTATATTGAGCCTACAATTGATAACTGTGATCAGAGGGGACTCAAAAGAGCCATTAAGAAAAACTTGTAGCATTAATTAAGTACTGACATCTCTTGCTCTAACATGACCAACAGATGTGAAACGTGGTTGATGATGGCCTAGAATCCTATGGGGCAGAAGGTGAGTGTAATGGTGCCCTATAAATCAACTTATTTGCTCAGTCTCATCCCTTTGTAGGCAAACACCATGCATAGCAGTCTCCAAATTGTGGTTTGGCAATAATGACATTTTTTCTAACTTATATTTTGGAAATACAAGGAATGTGATTTCATTGCAGAAGAAATGCTTTTTTATGGAAAGAAAATGGGAATGTTAACAACAAAAAGTAACTGCATATTTATGGAAGAACCCTGATCTGAAAAAGCAATTTTAATTCAAATGAAGATGTTTGAGTAAGGATCCTCTCTTTGATTACATAATCATGCTCACACATGAAATAATTCCTAGAAATTTGCCAGTCTTCATCAAGAGATCAGTATTATGAAGAATACATTTAAATGAATATTGCAAATTGCACCAAACATCACTTTTGTTACTGTGAAACTTATTTTGCAAATTAGTTTAAGAGCAAATTAAGTTCAATAGCAATCCTATTTCCATCTGGAGCTATTTTACAATGTAGATTTGCTGTATTCATTTCCAAACTGAAGAATGAAAGGGGGAAAAACAACATTCATTTTAAAGCTCAGGAAGTAATATTGTAATGACTGACAATTCTATTAGAACATGTTTTAACAACTGTGGATCTTTCAGCAATAGCTTTAGAAACTTTTCCCCAAACCCAAAGGTTGTACAGAAAGCTATTTTGATACATTACAATCCAATATGCAGGCTCATTGAAATGTTCCAGCCAAACAGCAAATCTTACTCATAGTTTATGAATGAAACCCAACATTTTATTTTTATTAGAAATAGATGTAGCTAATCCAGTCATTTCTGCTATTGGTCTTTGGACTCATCTCTTTGCATTAACATTCTATGATCTATGATAAATGGTTAAGTCATAACCATTTTGTCCATTTTTCCCCAGGGAGACTGTTATTTTCACATTAGAAAAAAATCTGGAAGAATGAAATTGGGCTGCAGAAGAAGTCTGGGAGGGTTTACCTCTACATCATTTTGTCCTTTTTCCTTCTCTGCATGACCACAGGAAAGCATTCTAAATCCCATTTAGAATCCCATTTTTGTACGAGATCTCTTTATCTTCATCTTTATCTCAAGGCAGATCTGTATTTCCAGTTCACCTCCGCAGGAATTTTCAGAGGGCATGAATGGATGATGTCACCCAATTGACCCCAACCCATCAGATCTTGCAATCATTGGCCATATTTTTTTTTAGTTCTTCTCAAAAGTAATATTTTCTGTCTTGCTCTGGCTTGAGTTGTATTGTATAGTTTACATGCTGCGTTTCAGTTCTTTGACTCCTCCATGTCTACTGTTGCTTGCAGTGAGAAAACCCCCTCCTTTCTGGTCACTGGTCTGCCCTCCATTGCCATGGATTATTTTAAAGTTCAGTGACGTAACAGTGCAACTGTGGACCTGACTAGATGAAATTGACAAGAGTTTTTCTGCTCCCTCTTTCTACCCTTACTGACAAGAAAAATGAAAGTTCCTTCTTCCTTATTCTTTTTTCTAGTTTAGAAAGTTAAAGAAGCAAGGAAATTGGCAGTAATAAACTTGATCCAGATAGATGATCAAGTAATCACCCTGGCCAAAGTGAAGGAAAGGGATGAAATTTGGAAAGGAATTTCCAATTAGTTAATGCTTAGGAGGCACCAGGGGTGGGTTTCTCGCCCCATTCCAACCGGTTCGGTTGGAACGGGGCCGGCGGTGTCCTCGCGCATGTGTGTGGCACGCGTGTGCACGTGTGTGGCGCACGCATGCGTACTAGCGTCTGTGCGATGCTCCAGCTGCTCCTGGAGGATCGCGCAGGCGCTGTATGTATCCTGCGCATGCGTGGAAGCGCAGAACTCGTCAAAACCGGGTAAGGAGCGCGGGCGGGCGGGTGGGCCCTTCGCCGCTCCCGGAATTCACTTACTTCCGGGTTCGCCGACCAACCGGTTTGCAGGGACCGCCGCGAACCGGTTGAAACCCACCCCTGGGAGGCACCCAAATGAAGGGTGTACTGTAAAGCTTACAAGTCCCAGTAAGGACAGTTTAATTCTTGGGTTAGTAATCTGCACAATAGAGTTGACTGAGAAATTAATCCAGACCCCTATGGTTTTTGGGATATTTGGGGCTAAAATGACCTCCTCCCTTAATTTCAGGGTTCATTATTTAGGTTAGGGTGTTTGAATAACATACTAAGTCCCTCCATTGTGTGGAGGTCCACAAGCTGCTTTAAAACAGTTTATAATCTGTGACACATATTGTTTTCGTAGATCCTTTAAATGTTTTAAGATTTTTCTGTACATTTTAATAAAGTAAAAGCTATGAAGGCATCTTCACAATTTCATGATTACTTCAGAATGAAAAGAATCAATGAAAAGCATTGTGAATTACTATGGGTTTTCTGCAAGCTTATTTTTAAAGCTTGGAAGGCCCCTATGTTAATTTTGGGGAGTAACTGATATGAAGCAGATATAGCTATTTGAAATTCTTTTTTTTATAAAACATTTTTATTTTTAGAACATAGACAAAGAAAACATAAAAAAGCCATCTTCAATTACATACAGTGTGTCGATTGGTTACAAAGTTTTTGTGCATCCTTTCCATAATCATCACTTACAATTTATATGAAATCACATATTATAAAATCAAATATATTTGTGTACTTTGTTATCATTGTACCTCCTTTATTAGACTATCACTATTATTCCTTCATATTAAATGAGATATTTTAGGTATTGGATTCATTTATATTATAACAATTCATTACATCATCTTAAATCTATCCAATAATAAGGTATCTCTATTATTCTTGTATTTATAGCATTCTCTAACATCTTTCATTTTCATATTTTTTTAATCTAACCACTGATAGAATAAGTCCTATATCTTATAAAATTGTTTATCTTCCTGTTCTCTAATTTCAAATGTCAATTTGCTCATTTCAGAACATTCCATTATTTTGTGAATAACTTCCTTCTGCGTTGGTATTTTCTCATTTTTCCAATTTTTAGCAAATACAATTCTAGCTGCTGTTAACACATTTACAATCAAATATTACAATTCTCTATTGTATGTTTCTGGTATGAGTCCCAATAAAAAGATTTTGTATCATTTTTTCCAACCAAGTGTGGATTTTAGTCCAATATCTTTTAGCTTCCACCACATATGGTAATATGAACCCGGTATCTGATGACATTGCCAACACTTTTCCGATTTATTCTTGAACATTCTTGCTATTCTTGTTGGGAATAGGTGCACCTGTAAAACATGTTATACTATTTTCTTTATATACTGTTGACATTTGTCATTTTATAATTTTGAGACCACAATTTCTGCCAATTCTCTAAATCAATCCCACACCCAAAATTTTTACCCCAAGCAATCATAGATTCTTCTTCTAACCTCTAATAAGTATCCATACAGTTTTTTAATCACCTTTTCATCAGTACCTATCAAAATTTTATCTAACTCAGTCATTTTATCATGGAAACCTTCCATTTTAAGATCTTTATCATATCTAGAATGTATTTGCACATATGAAAACCAGTTCATTTTTAAACCTTGCTGTTCCAGTTCTTGCATAGATTTAAGTTCACCCTTTGCATTCAATATTTCACCATATCTAACTGTTTGTTCCTTTTTGTATGTTATTGGATATGAAAATGCTTCAATAGTTGATAACCAGACTGGAATTTTTAGATAATGCTGCCTTTTAATCTTATCCCAATTTAATAGCAAAGCCTCACATATGTATTGTCTTCTAAAATAGCCCTGCATTTTAGTTCCCTTATACCATAAGAAAGCATGCCATCTCAATAATCTAAAGAGTCAATAATCTAGAATTTCTTAATGTTATTCATTCCTTAACCCACATCAAACTTGTTGCCTGATAATATAAGTCCCAGTTAGGTAGACCAAATCCTCTTCTTGTTCTAGCATTTTGTAGCAATTTTAATTTTATTCTCGCTTTCTTTTCCTGCCAAATATACTTCAACACTATTTTGTTTAAATTGTCAAAATAATTTTTCCTTAATGTAATTGGAATTGTCTGGAACAAATATAAAATCCTAGGTAATATATTCATCTTGATTGTTGATATACTCCCTATTATTTATAATTGTAAATTTTCCCATTTTGCCAAGTCTGTCACAATTTGTTGTTTGGGTTTATGGTAATTGTTCTCTTTAAGTGTACTACATCTTGCTGTCAAATATATCTCCAAATACATGACCTTATTCGTGACTTGGATCTTCAAAACTTCCGCCAATTCTCTCTTTTGTCTCAGTAACATGTTCTTTGTCAAAATCTTCATTTTGTCTTTATTTATTTTCAAACTTGCTATTTTTCCATATTCCTCTATTTTTTCTATCAATTTAGGTGCAGTTTCTAGTGGACCAAGTCATCTGCAAATGCCTGCAATTTATATTCATCCTTTTTAATTTTCATTCCTTTTATGTCTTTTTCTTCTCTAATGTTTCTATTCAGGACTTCTAATGTTAAAACGAACAACAGAGGCGATAGTGAACAACCTTGTCTTGTCCCTTTCTAGCTATTTGAAATTCTTATTGACAAATGTAGCACTTTTACAAAAAACATTATCTTAAATGTTTTCACAGACTGTCATCTTGATGGCTTATACAATACATTAACTGGCTTGTTAGCTGTTGGCTTATCAGGGCCCCATTGCTTTATTAATGTAATTGCCAATTGTACTTTATCTTCAGTTCAGGTGATATATAACAGCTGAAAATTTATAGTCTGTAAATATAAAGGGCAAAGATTCCCAAGAAGGAACATATGTACTTTCATAATTTACTACTCACTATATTCCTTGGTCCTAAACAGTAAGACATTCATTGTTTAAACAAAGGTTCCTACATGTAATAGCAGCTGTAACAATCTGTTTATATTAGAGCCGTTAAAAACATCACTGTATAAATAAGATTATTTTATGCAATCTTTCTTAGGTTTGCTTTTAATTTTATATGAAAAATAAAATATAATAAAATGAGTGACACTATAATCGTTGTTCATATAGTAATAATATTATACTTTCAAAATAATAGCTATCACAGTGGTTGGTGGCACAGTCTACAAGATATTTAGACTAGACTGGCATTTTTGTCCATCAAGTCACTCCCAGGAACTTGGGATATCAAACATATTGTTTAATAATAATAATAATATAATAATAATAATAATAATAATAATAATAATAATAATAATAATAATAATAATAATCCTAGGCCCCTGGGTGGGGCCCGACTAGTAACCAATGCCAAATCCGGCGAAACAACTGGCCGCTGTGATACAATTGTACAACAACAACAACAACAATAATAATAATGGCATAATTGCCGGATGTAAGCTGTTCTAAGTGAAGCTGCCTTTTGCAATTGATTGGTGGTGATTTTGTAAATGCCAATGGCATTCAAGTGGTGTTCCAGATGTTTTGGAATTGCACCCAAAGTGCCTATTACTGTTGGTACTCTCTTTGCTTCCCTTTACTACAATCATTTTACTTCTGTTTGGAAGCCTTTGCATTTTGTGATTTTCTCCTGTTCTTTATTTTCTAGTTTGCTGTCTTTGGGTATTGCAATGTCCACTATCCAGACTCCTCTCCCCCCCCCCCCCGGTCTGTAAGCTTTCCAAAGGCATCTGATTTGTAACTGTATGAAACAGTGTTGAACTTTACAATCTGTCAGAACCAACACTGTTTTTATTACTGCACAGGCTAAATTTCCTATTACTTGTTTCCTTTTCTGTCCAGAATCTTTTTGCTTGCTGTCCGTTCTGTGGACAGCAAGCAAACACTGCAGTGTAGTGGTAACACTGCAACCTGACTATGAGAAACAAGCAATCACATTCTCATACTGATGGAAATTTGAGTCCTCTTTGTTCAGTCAGACAACTTCCCCCAACTACCACCTTGATTATGTGAAGGTGATTAAATAAGTCAGTTCATCAGAGCAACAAAAAATACTCTGATGTTGACCTGCTGGCTTGAAAGGATAAGAATTGGTGGTGAGACAGGAAGAATTCAACTTCATCTTCATTCTATCTGAATGATAGAACTGGCATAAATAGTGGACATAGGGCGACCCCCCCCCCCCCACACACATACATTTTTTTCTTCTTAGGAAGATTTGCAGTCCCATTTTTGAACAAGACACTCTTCCTCTGAGAAAGCATGTAGAACTTCCTTGGAGGAAGGTAAACACACTTATCCTTTTAGTATGAAAGCCTTGAAGGCCAGACTAAAATTAATTAAAAATATTCTAGGAAACTTCCAGTTTAATTCCATGAACTTTGATGGGATTTTGTTATACTTTATTATAAAGAAAGAGTTTTAAGGAATATAGGACATCATGGAAAAATGTGGATTTGGAGGAGAAAGTGACAAAAGTGACCCCACAGGACGTTCATTGATAGAGTACTCACTTTATTTAATAAAGGCCTGAGGTTTAGCTTTGACATCTCCAAATTACAAGGTTAAGGCAGCAAGGATAGAGAAGCCATCTGTTGGGAAATCTGGAAAGACTGAATTAGGAGGAAAAGTAATCTAGCCTGGCATAAAACAACTTCCAATATTTCACACATACAGGTAATCTGAAACTGGGATTATAGTAAGGGGCAACAACGCAAAAATGGAATTGCTTAAGGAAGAAAATCCTTCAGTATAGTTGATGGAATTGAAATCACAAAGAGAAATGCATTGAAATAGAGCATTAACCAAAACTATGGACAGTGTGGTGTGTTTTAAAATAAAGAGCAGTATGTTAGCTGTAATTTTAAAAGACAACAAAACAAAATGAACCTGGCAAAGTTTGCAGAGATAATGAATGCATTGTATACTTATTCACCTACTCATACATTTTTGATTTAAAATAACATTGATGGGTAAAAATAGGACTAAATATTTGAACGTGTCCCTTTTGCCTCTTCAGTTGCAAATCTCTAGGTAGTAGCTTAAACATCTCAAAATTGTGGTTATTTATTTATTTTAAGAAGCAACTGAGCTCATTGTTCTGAAAGGTATAGGGAGGCCTCATTTGAGGAAGTAAATAGTGGTACTATTTAATGGCAGAAAATAGAAGTTATATTCATTATTAGATCACATTACATAGGATTAGGTTTAGGTTTAGGTTTATTAGATTTATATGCCGCCCTTCTCCCAAGGACTCAGGGTGGCATACAACATTCAAAGAAACACATAATAGAAAAGTTAAAAAAAATTAAATAGAATATCCCAAAACCCCAATTAAAATTGACAATGATTTGTCAATTGTTTTGTTCAGGCCAGGCTTGCTTGCTGGAAAAGCCAACTTTTTAGGGCACGTCGGAAGGACCGAACATCGGGGATTATACGAAGCTCCGGGGGCAGCTCATTCCAGAGGGAAGGCGCTCCCACAGAGAAGGCTCTCCCCCTGGGGATCACTAGCTGACACTGTCTGGCAGACGGCACCCTGAACAGGTCAACTCTGTGGGATCGCACTGGATGATGGGAGGCTACCGATGGCAGTAGGTGGTCTCGCAGGTACCCTGGGCCTAAGCCATGGAGTGCTTTAAAGGTCATAATTAGTACCTTGGATCGCATCTGGAAGACAACCGGCAACCAGTGCAGGCCGCCTAAAAGGGATGTAACATGGGAGCACCTGGGTGCCCCCATGATAATCTGCACAGGATGAGGAGAATTCACAGGCATAACTACTATATTACCAAAATAATTTGATATGGACAGCTGTGTAGATTGAATGAATGAATAAATAAATAAATAAAGTGATGTTATAATGTTTTAAATCTTGCTTTTACTCATTGTTAGACACTCAGAGAACTTCTATATATTATATATTATGTAAGGTATATCATAAAGAAGAAACCAGGGGTGGGATTCTACTGGTTTGGACCGGTCCAGGGGGGAAATGTGCACTCAGCAAACCGGTTGTTACACTGGTTGAATCCCACCACTGGAAGAAACTAAACAATAATATGCAAGGAGCAGCTCATTTGCAAAATGCTAAAGAACAGATTCTGCTTCTTTCTGGTATGCTAAGGCAGAGAGAGAGAAAGAGAGAGGGAGGGAGGGAGGAAGATAGATAGATAGAGAGAGAGAGAGAGAGAGAGAGGGAGAGAGATAGATAGATAGATAGATAGATAGATCCTGGCTGAGTTGAACCTGCATTTTTCTGGTTCTAATCCAACACCTTAAAACTGATTCATTAAATACAAGACTTAAAAAAACTTGTTAGATCTCTATTCATTAAAATAAAATGATACCATGCAAATAAAAGGAAGTACTCCATACCTAGAGACTGAATTCATTGCTGTAAGAACTCATGCTATCTATTGACTTTAAAGGTGAAGGTAAAGGTTCCCCTTGCACATATGTGCTACTCTTTCCCGACTCTAGTATCATGCTATCTATTGACTTTAAAGGAGCTTAAATACATATTTTGAAATGCCACCGATTATTAGAATGGAACTTAAAGGCAAGGCTAAGGCAACCTGAAAACTCAAGTACTATACACGTTTGTGAGCACCCACCCGCAGCACCTTGAAATAATCTTAGCATCTCCTCTGAACAAAAGGCCTTTAAGAAAAGGCTGTATAAATAGTGTCAAAGGGAAACACACCCAGAACTCTCTGGGAGATCACGATAAACACTTCTGATATTTTGCAGATGGACTCATCATCTGTGAATTGTACAATAAAATTTTATGAAGCTTTTAGACATCCAGCTGGTTGTATTCATTGGGAGCTGGATTCCTTACCCGCTCCCCTCCAACAATCTCTTACATTTCTTCATATTCCTCTCCTAAGCGTCCTATTCTGTTTTGTCTTATGACAGGCTACTTATCTCCAAATACAACATTTCACTTTCCAGAATGCTATCAGGTGTTTCAGAGAGTGCCTCCCAAATGTATTCTTATCAGTTTTCTGATGTTAAAGGCCATAATACTATAAGCTAGATCTGAAACCATGCCAATTAATATTTATTCTGAAGTAACATCACCATAAGTCTTCTCAAGACTTCTCGTAAGCTTCAACAAGTATCATTTATTATGTAGCTACATTGGTTGAAATGGACACTTTCTAAATAAATCCAGCAGGCCTAGTATGGTGGAGTATTTTATAAAAATGACCCATTATTATTATTTTTTAAAAAAAGGATTTTGCACATGTTGGATTTGATTCTGAAACTTGAGAGTCTCAACAATTTGATTGCGTCATCTTTGAAACAAATGTGCAGACTGAATCTTTCTATAATCCCAATAAGAATTTTATAGAAGTATGTTTTAAGCTCCAGAGGCCAATCTCAACTCCTTCAGCAAATTAATGACTTGATTATTGCTACATTAAACTTCAAGTCAAATAAAAATATTTAGCATCAACAAAAAAAGTTAGGCAGACTTTGCTGAAGAGAGAGAGAGCCAAAGATGAAAATCTTCAGCCAGACTAGGACATTTTGCATGGTGATTTATTGAGCATGGATTTTGTATAGTTCTCAAAACTAAGTTTGTGTTTTCTTAAATAGTGAACTGAATGTTTGCATATGCGCATGTGCGAAGGAAGATGGCTGCCTGAGCTCGCCGCTCAGGCTGGAAGACAGAAAAAAATACCTGGTCTGTGACTCTGCTGACCGCTGGACCTCTCAAACAGGAGAATTAGGGAGAGAGGAATCCAGAGCGTCCTGGAGGGCTGCCTGCTTGGAGAGACATTCTCGGGCGACTTGGGACGAGCCTCGGCGGCATCGGACAGTGTGGGACGGCCTTCGGGCGGCGTTCCCCTCCCCGCGGATGGTGGCTTCTTAACCGACAGGCAGCGTTTTTGCTTGGCGTGGAGCGAGAGAGGCAGCGTTTTCACTGGGAAGAGCGGCGTTTTCATCTGGAGGGAGACTGGAGGGAGACTGCTTTGGTGGCCTGGATAGTTCCTGGTGGTGAGCGACTGCTAGGCACCCCCCCCTCGCCGCACCCTCCCTCACCGCATGAACAACAGACAGTGACAGCGCCTTCTCTAACGAGGCCAGCTTATTGATTAAGAAAGTGAAATCTTTGTCCAGGAACCAATGTTGTTTGGGGACGCTGCTGCCAGGGTTGGGAAATTCCAAGGGAGGAGGTGCGAGGAATGGAAGATGGCTGCTCGAGTGAGACGCTGAGCTGTGTGTGAGAGGTGAAGAACGGAACTGAGAGGGATGGAGCCCCTAGAACTTGAACTTTGAAGGGAGAACCCCC
This sequence comes from Thamnophis elegans, assembly GCF_009769535.1. Classification (NCBI taxonomy): domain Eukaryota; kingdom Metazoa; phylum Chordata; class Lepidosauria; order Squamata; family Natricidae; genus Thamnophis; species Thamnophis elegans. The sequence goes on along the minus strand of NC_045544.1, from coordinate 87,530,607 downwards.
CCGCCGAAGCTATCCATTGGGACGTCCTGAGGAGTGTTTTGGTTGGAGAGGGGTTATTCGTTTGGGTTGAGGGGGAACGGTGTGTGGTTCTTATCAACTGGACCATGTCTATTATGATTGATTGGTTGGTTTGTGCTGCTGCTGCAACAGCCTTCCCCTCCCCTTCCCCCCTCCTCGCTCTTGTTGCTCATTATACATCATCTGCTGCCCCACAGGGAGACATTTTGCAACCATACCCTAGGTTGGGCCAACTACCACTTCAGTCATTCCCGAATTTTCGAACTTTGGACTTTTGGACTCTTCCCCCCACGCCTCTCCTGCCTCCTTTCCCACCCCTTCCACCATTGCTCTTAATGCTGTCCAGTTTCATCTATGCCCCCTTGGGACTGTGCCACTTTGGACTAATGGTGAGAAACAGAGGGGGGGGGTGAGGCTTTGGACTGCCTCCTGTTTTAATTTGGCATTCCAGGGACATCAGGGACATCATTCCATCTGCCCTCTATTTTTACAATCGTCATCTACTCCACCGTCCACCGGACTGGACTTTTTTGTAAACCCACCTACGAACTGTACTCGAATTTGCACATCTTTAATAGCTGCGCAATTCTTTTTTGTATGGGGAGTGTATGTGGTAGGATGTATTGATTGAATGATCCCACACTTTTTAACTGTGTAATCCCCTTTTTATATTATATTGTTGTATTTTAAATTTTTTTGTGGGGGTGTGAGTGAGTGTCTCAGTGTGTGAGCGAGATTGGGATGGGAACCGGGTTCCCCCACACTGAGTGCTTGCAGAAGTGTTGGGGGGACCTGTGCCTGTTCCAATCTCAGGATGATTGATTCGAAGGGCCTGTCGGGAAATGCGAGGACTATGGGGGTGGGTGGAGGGACTATGGACACGGGAGTGGGCCGGAGCATTACGGTCTTAACTGGGAGGGGCAGATATGGCGGGGACTTTAGGGCTGGCCATTACCGGGGAAGGAGGGCTCGCTACGTTACAGAGATCCCTCCTTCCAGCCCTATGAGTCCCACTCCAAGGCCAGATGGCACGAATAATCAGGACCCTGGTCTCAGGCTGCTGTTGCTAAATGCCAGGTCTGTAGTTCACAAGGCTCCCCTCGTCCGGGACCTAATTTTAGACGAGAGGGCAGACCTGGCATGTATTACTGAAACCTGGCTAGGCCCGGAGGGAGGAGTCCCCCTCACGGAGATGTGCCCAGAGGGCTTTCAGGTGCTTCATCAGCCGCAACCCCAGGAAGGGGTGGGGGTGTGGCTATTGTTATCCGAGAGTCTCTAGTACCTCGTAGGATCCCTGCTCCGGAGCTTGTCGGGTGTGAGTCCTTGCTGGTGAAGTTGGACCTCAAGGGTCAAGTGGGTTTGCTGTTAACGTACCTGCCTCCCAACAGCGTTGCAGCAACCCTCCCCTCGTTCCTCGAGTCAGTAGCTGAGCTGGCAGTTGAGTTCCCCAGGCTTATGGTTCTGGGGGATTTCAATCTGCCTTCACTCGGCGAACACTCTGATGGAGCACAGGAGTTCATGGCTTCCATGACAGCCATGGGCTTGACCCAAGTAATTCGGGGCCCGACTCACTCGGTGGGTCACATGCTTGACCTCGTATTCCTCTCGGAGCTGTGGAGTTGTGATCTTGGTTTGAGGGGTAATGAGATCTTGCCCCTGTCATGGTCGGACCACTACCTACTGAGGCTTGACTTTCGGAGACCAAACCCCCACTGTAGGGAGGAGGAACTGATTAGGTGGTTCCACCCCAGGTGCCTTATGGACCCTTTGGGCTTTCAGACGGAGCTTGGAGTTATTCCTGATACCCTCGTCCACAGTCTGGCGGAGACTCTGGTAGCTGCCTGGAATTCAGCAGCGACAGAGGCTCTTAACCGGATTGCGCCTTTACGGCCAATCCGAGGCAGTGGATCCAGGAGGGCCCCTTGGTTTACTGAGGAACTCCGGGAGATGAAGCGCCGAAAGAGACGCCTAGAGCAACGATGGACATCGAGTAAGTCCGAGTCAGACCGAGCACTTTTAACATCTAGCATCAGAGCTTACCTTCGGGCAATTAGGACGACAAAAAGGACACACATTGCCTCTTTGATTGCTTCCGCTGAGTCGCGCCCAGCCGCCTTGTTCAGGATCACCCGTTCCCTCCTAAACAGGAGGGATACGAGCGATCCTTTGCAAGGCAGAGCTGAGGATTACGTCCAATTCCTCACGGATAAAGTTGCTCGGCTTCGGACGGACCTGGACTCCAATTGCGCAGAGCTAGCCGAGGCACCAGGGGAGAATCTGGAAGGACATCACTGGATTGATTTTCAAGCTGTTACCCCTGAGGACGTGGACAAGGCCATGGGAGCTGTAAGTGCCTCCACATGTGTACTGGACCCGTGCCCCTCCTGGCTGGTCGCTAACAGCAGGGAGGTGACACGGGGCTGGATCCAGGCGGTTGTTACCGCCTCCCTTCGGGAGGGCTTCTTTCCCCCCGCTCTAAAGGCGGCGGTGGTGAGACCCCTTCTGAAGAAGCCATCTTTGGATCCAGCCATGTTAAACAACTATCGTCCAGTCTCCAACCTCCCCTTGTAGGGAAGGTTGTTGAGAAAGTGGTGGCCTTTCAGCTCCGGCGGTCCTTGGAGGAAACCGATTATCTAGATCCCTTCCAGTCGGGTTTTAGGCCTGGCTACAGCACGGAAACCGCTTTGGTCGCATTGATCGATGATCTCTGGAGAGCCAGGGATGGAGGTTATGCCTCCCTCCTAGTGCTCCTTGACCTCTCAGCGGCCTTTGATACCATCGACCATGGTATCCTTCTGCGACGACTGCGGGAGGTGGGGGTGGGAGGCACTGTCCTACGGTGGTTCTCCTCTTACCTCTCGGACAGGTCGCAGTCGGTGTTGGTCAGAGGGCAGAGATCGACCCCTAGGCCCCTGAATTATGGGGTGCCGCAGGGTTCGGTCCTGTCACCCCTCCTGTTTAATATCTACATGAAGCCACTGGGTGAGATCATTCGATGGCACGGGATAAAATACCATCAGTATGTGGACGATACGCAGCTGTATCTGTCCGCCCCGTGCCAACTCAATGAAGCGGTTGACGTGATGTGCCAGTGCCTCGAGGCTGTTAGGGACTGGATGGGGGTTAACAAGCTTGTTCTCAATCTGGATAAGACCGAGTGGCTGGTGTGTTTCCCTCCTACTAATTGGCCAGGTTTTCTATCTCTCAGGCTGGGGGGGTCAAACAGTACGCCCCTCAGACAGGGTTCGCAATTTGGGAGTCCTCCTGGACCCACAGCTGACTTTTGAACACCACTTGTCGGCTGTGACCAGGGGGGCATTTGCCCAGGTTCGCCTGGTGCACCAGTTGCGTCCCTACCTGAACCGGGAGGCCCTCACAACAGTCACTCGCGCCCTTGTGACCTCTAGACTAGACTACTGCAACGTGCTCTACATGGGGCAGCCCTTGAAGAGCATTCGGAGACTTCAGCTTGTCCAGAATGCAGCCGCGCGAGCGAACGTGGATGCACCTCGGTTCACCCACGTAACACCTATCCTCCGCGAGCTGCACTGGCTGCCTATTGGTCTCCGGATACACTTCAAGGCGCTAGTCGTCACTTATAAAGCCCTTCATGGTACTGGACCTGGGTACTTGAGAGACCGCCTGCTGCCAATTACCTCCACTAGACCGATTAGATCCCACAGATTAGGCCTCCGAATTCCATCCACCAGCCAGTGTCGACTGGCGACCACCCGGAGGAGAGCCTTCTCTGTGGCTGCTCCGACCCTTTGGAACGAACTCCCCATGGAGATTCGAACCCTCACCACCCTCCAGGCCTTCCGCAAAGTCATTAAAACCTGGCTGTTCCGACAGGCCTGGGGCTAAAGAGCTGTTGCCCCCGTCTCGAATGGTATGACTGTTGTGTGTTTTAAATTGTGTTTTGTCTTGTTTGTTTTTTATTTTTTGTCTGTACCCCCTCCTTCCCAGATTTGATTTGTCAGCCGCCCTGAGTCCCCTTCGGGGGAAAAGGGCGGCATATAAATATAATAAATGATGATGATGATTCCGCACCCCCCCCCCAGCTTTAAAGTTCCCCGCATGTTACTTTTATTTTGCTTGGTGATAGTTGTATTTATGCTACTTATTTATTTTATTCATATATTTGTCAATTTGGATAGTCACTCATCTCAAACTAGTGTTCAATGTTCTTGTTTTGATGATCTGCCTTTATATTCTGCCATTCTCCTAAGAGAATGGGGAAAAAGAAATACAAGATAAATTGATATCTAAACAAATAAAGGTTTGTTTGAGGCACAGAAGTGGATGAAAGATGTAAATAATCTTTATTAGAATAATCTTCAAGTCTTGGTATATTATGAGAGGAGTATAGGTGAAACAGCACAGAAATGCCAGCTTGGCAGTTTGTTAACTGCATATTAATTTATTCTAGCTAGTCAAATCAACTTTTTTCAAATAGGCCATGGCTGACCATCATTGGCTTAGGCTGGGATTATATTGCTTCCTGGGCCCTTGATGTAATATAGATCATCTGAAGGAACTTGGAATACCCAACTGATTTACTTAAGAATTTTGGTATTTTGCCAATGGATGGAGACAGGTTTTAACTAATAGTAGGATTTTATACTTTCAAAAATGTGGACCAGGTATTATTCATTGCTTTATTCTAACAGTTGGGGGTTAATAGCTCTAGATTTAAATGCAATCTGTTTTATCCATTCTCTTCTTCTTCGCTTGTTGTTCACTACCATGCACAATAAAAATTTCTCAAAAGCTCAAAGGTTTGCATACATTTTTTGACCTTAATTTTGCTTAATAATTAACAAGCTTGTATGGATTTTGCATATGTTTTTTATGGTCAAGTTTCCTGTTTCTGCTTTAATACTTCCATCTTTCGCTCTTGGCGAATATGCCTGAGCCCATTTTGTATCCAAAGTTGTAGAACCACTGCAAAAAGATTTCTCATTGATCAGAAATGGTAAAAGACCTTTAGCTTAAGAAAAATGATCTACTTTGGCCAAGTTCTTTTCACCTGTGAATCTCTTCCTGTTAAAGTAATTTAGCACATTAATGCAAGTGAAAAGTCTACTGACATGTATCAAAAGGGAAATAGATTCTGGTTTCTAACCTTCTTTGAATATGGAAGCTGCCAATAATAAAAAAAAAACCTGTAGGGCAAAGTTGACTGAATGTAGCAGTAAAGGTGAAATAGTATTGTCCATTTGTCTGGAATGGTACAGGGCAGTGGTGGGTTTCAATTTATTTTACTACCGGTTTACTCGTGCGCTCGCCCACTCGCATGACATTTCTGCACATGTGCAGAAGCATATGGGCGGGTGGGCGGAGCCTCCCGCCGCTGCCACTACCGGTTTGACTGATCTGGAGTGAACCAGCAGAAACCCACCTCTGCTACAGGGCCTCCTGCTTAAGCAGGTGGTTCAACTAGAAGACTTCCAAGGTCCCTTCCAAGTCTGTTATTCTGTGTTATATAATATTGTCTTCTGGCAAAGAGAATTCTATTATCCAGTCTTTTATTGATTAAAAAAACATTATTATGTATAGTTCTCCCCCTTGCAGGCAAAATGTAAAATGTTACAGCAGAGATAAAGGACAGGAGGACTGAGAGGTATCTCCCATGACATTTTATAGGCAGGGGAAATAGGAAGGATATATGAGACCCAGCATTTTCAGTGGATTATGACATTTATTTATTAGATTTTTATCCTGCCTGTATTGCTTTATAAATAATGCAAGGTAACAGATATACCTAATACTTCCTCCTCCTCATATTTCTCCACAACAACCCTGTGAGGTGGGCTGGGCAGAGAGAATGATTGGTGCAGTTACCCAGGCGGCTTTCATGCCTTATACATGTCTGGAGCAAAATGATAATGGGTGTCCACTTATATTAGGACACACACACACACACACACACACACACACACTTTCCACTAAGAATGTCAATAAAGCTTAAATGGGGAACCCTTCATCTATACAACAACAATTCTGTAAGGTGGGTTGAGCTAAGAGCCAATGACTAACCCAAAATTAGCTATTAAATTCCACGGTCCTTTTGTTCCCAATCCAGCTCTTTAATCACTGTATCTTCACAGCTCTATTTGAAGACCAACAACTTGGAATCTTCAAATTTCAGAGAGAGATGAGTTTTGAAAATATGGAATATATTGCAAAGAAGAAATCAAACATGAGAATATGATCTTCTTTGGTACTTAGTATTTCACTCAAGGGCCTGTTTGGAGGGTCTCCAAAGCTGAAGTCTGAGAATTTGGCAGGGATAATGGCTAGGCTCACAGCCAATTCTTTTAAAGCTCAGAGGTGTCTATTGGGGACTTTAAGTTCTGTTGTTATAATCTTACTTTATTTATTTTAACTGTAAACCATGTTAAATGATGAGCTGTTTACAGAGTCCTTCTGAGGACAAGAGGGTAGGCAAAGACATAAATTTGTTGTTGTTTGCTTACAGTGCACATTTCTGGGCAAAGATAAATAATGAATTCAGTAATATCCTCTCCAGCTAATTTTAAATATTGCACACTTTTGAAGGGTCCTTGGTGCTCTTTGAGCTTGGTTATTTTTTTGCAGGTTTCATTACCCAAACTTGGTAAACAGCATTGATGCTAGTCCATTACATACCTTTATTAACACAATTTGCAAAAATGGAATAGCTGCCTGCATGTATTGTAAGACAAGACCCACAGCTGCAAGAATTTCCATTTCTTAAAGAAGAAGCAATATTATGAATTAGGAAAAGGTAATTAATTCAGATTAACTCAAGCGTGAAATGGGACCAATCAATATCTTTCAGGCTAATCTATCTCAGGATGCTGTTGAGAGAAGAAAAGAATCATAATTACTTCCTTCAAGAACTTGAAAATATTTTTTCTATTTTTTGTTCAATCATGTCCCATTCCCCGCAGTTTACTTAGCAAGGTTTTTCAAAAGTGGTTTGCCTCCTTCTGAGGGCTGAGAAAAATGGCTGGCCCAAGATCACCCAGCTGGCCAGGAAGAGCATTTAATTTGGTTGTCTGACTCATTCCAAGATTTATACATTCATTCTTCTCTCTCCCACCACTCTCATTCCTCATTTATTCTGAGGAATTTGAACAGTTTATCTCTTGTCCAAGCAGCATCACAGAAAACACTCTGTGAATAGTCTCTGCTTATCACTACTTTTACATGGCTTCTCTAAGCAAATGTTTAGCCCTACTTGACTCAGGATGAGTGCTGTATTGATTATTAGCTTGAGAGAAACATCTGGTTTTCATTAGAAATAGTAGCAGACCAGAAAGAGGGTGTAGTAGTGGGCAGTGCACTTAATAGTCATTAGGTGTATGTATGTATGTATGTATGTATGTATGTATGTATGTATGTATGTATGTATGTATATATATTGCATTTGTGCTGATAAATAAATAAAGGGAGACTAGTATAGCAATATAGCAATAGCAATAGCAGTAGACTTATATACCGCTTCATAGGCCTTTCAGGCCTCTCTAAGCGGTTTACAGAGAGTCAGCATATTGCCCCCAACAATCTGGGTCCTCATTTTACCCACCTCGGAAGGATGGAAGGCTGAGTCAACCCTGAGCCGGTGAGATTTGAACCGCTGACCTGCTGATCTAGCAGTAGCCTGCAGTGCTGCATTTAACCACTGCGCCACCTTGGCTCATATAGATCTATTTCAAGCTATTTAGCTCTCATCAGCTAGCCATACCCTTACTGGGATTTGAACCTGTGCTGTATTACATATTAGGCAGTTGTGTTAGCCACTAAGCCACAGGCTCTCCTCCTTTATCAGCTAGGTTAAGGAAATAGGTATGTATTATGTCACAATCCCTGGTATGCCCAAATATGGAAGCATACTTCCTTACACACACACACACACACACACACTCTCGTAGATTTTCATGGTTGTAGGTATGCTGGTCTTGTTGTATTCAGGTCCTTTCCCGTGTAAGATTGAGATTGTCTTGGCAAAGTTTCGGCGAGGTCTCACTCGCCATCTTCAAACCCAAAACACCAGCCTGAAGATGGTGAGTGAGACCTCGCCGAAACATTGCCAAGACAATCTCAATCTTACACGGGAAAAGACCCAAATACAACAAGACCAGCATATATATGTATATGTGTGTATATATGTGTATATATAGCACTTACATCACTAACCAATGACAGGAGTCAAAGCATGTCTTTTTTCAGCTCCTCCAGTTTATTTTGAGCAAGAAGAGGTAGGTTTGTTCCCTTTTGTCTGATGATCAGACCAAACCAAATTCCACATTTCCACAATGATGTTGATTTTATTGAATTTGTGTGTTTTTATCTTGACTTGTGGAAGTTTGATATACAGCACTCTGGATTGTTTGTGATTAGAGCAGCTTATAACCACAGAAAAACCAATAAATAATATTCTTCCTGGGAGGCAGGAGATGTAAACTTTAAGTAGCTTTTCCACTACTCAGTGTTGATTTTCAGAAAGTGCTCCTTCAGTTCTGCCTTCCCAGCTCAATTTCCAAAGATCTAGACTCTGAATCATTGGTTATGTTTATTTTTTGTATCCATATTGAATCAAATGTGCTCACTTCTTCTTCAAAGTCTTTTCATGTATTTCTTGTTTTGGTGTGTTAACTATTTCCTTTATCACAATTGTAGTTAACACTATGATAGCTGTTCCTCTCTTAGTGCTAAAATAGACATGGAATTGCATACTACCTTTTAAAAAAAGAATAGGTCAGACATTTACATTTCACTATTCAGACATTTTAGTAGCTGGAATAAATATACCAAGTAAAACTATATTCCTTTGTTAGATGGGGCAGGGGAAATATTTAGATATGCTGTTTAAAAGCACAGTACAATATTCAATGTTTGGGATGGAACAAGTTATTTACATCACTCTTCAAACAAACAGATGATATTAATAAATTGCTGCTTTGTCCTGAATCAAGGGGCTTCATTCAGTTGCTGTAGTATCAGCTATTCTGGATTAACCTAATTGTTCAACAGATACATGTTGTTTAGCCACAGGCTTGAGCCAAGTAATGAAGCAGTATAGAACAGGCAGTTTTACCAACTGGTCAAAGGCATTTATCTTCCTCCTCAAGAGCAACTGCCCTAGCTCTGCCCTTCAAGCCAAAGCCTTCAAACTGGGGGTTCAGTGCTGTTTATTGCTCTCACTGTGTGCGGCCTGGATAGACAAACAAGAACAGGCGAAGACAATCCTCATTGACAGGAGAAGTTGTGAACATTCCAGGCCTCCATTTTAACAGCATGAACCTTTGCTCTTGTCAACACAAGCAACCTAATAATGTTGGAGAGCTACACAAGGAATGATAGTTGGGGGGAGGGTTGGTCCTCTATCTAAACGGGTGAAGGGGCTTATCTCTTAACAGCCTAAAACATACTGAGGGCTAGATAAAGAGTTGGAGTGACACTTGTAAGGGATAAATTCAGGAAAGACCAGTTGGATCTTGGATAAATGAGGTTGGAAAACAGACTTCAGTTACTATGTCAGTGCTTTCATTTCTCCAGTTTTTGAAAAGAATCTGAAAAAAAAGTGTTTTCCAGCATTCATTTTCCAAAGCTGCTTTCTCTTTCTAATTTACAAAATGAAATGGCTCTGAAGGATGGCATTTATCAGGCTTAAATAGCCCCACTAGGTCAGGTAAAAATATGCAACAAAATAATATCATGAAGCAAAAGAAGGGAAAGATTCAAAATCAAACTGATTTTTCAACTTGGAATGAAGCACTTTAGCACCATATTTTTTATACAACTAGAGTACTATGCTATATAGCAGGGCAGTGATAACACAAATTGTTGGGATTTGATGAGGAGTGATTAAGAAGATACTCTGCAGTCTTTCTGCTTTCAAATATTATTTATCAGAATGAGAGAGGACTTGGTTGTCTTCCATTTTTGTTTTACTTATTTAATTGTAACAACAGCAATTGGCCAGTCCAGATCAGGATCATTGTCCTCATAATAGATGGAGCCTAATATTTTATATAGGACTTACACAGATGCAATTATGCAATTATGCAATTATTTTTTTTAATGTAATTGTTGTTATTTGAAAAGAAAACCCTGTTTTTTTTAAAAAAAACATTTGGTTGCATGTATGTGCATATCATTTACATCAAGGGTTTGGGGAAAAACATATCTTCACTCAAAGATATCTTCACTCTATATGTGTAGGCACCAATCCAGAATGGGCTATTGTTTTTTTCAAAGCAGAAAAAAGGTCCAAACAATATGACTATTAAATCTCTAGTTGTTATAGACATAAACCATGTGATAACTCAATTTTGTATATTTTAAGTATAAAGCAGGAGTGTCAAACTCAAGGCCTGGGGTCCATATCTGGCCCATGGGGTGCTTAGATCTGGCCTGCGGGGCCAACCTTGAAACAGCAAAGGACCAACCTGCAGTGCCTCTGCCAGCGAAAATGGAGTTTTTGCTGGCAGAGGGTTGCAGGAGGCCATCACAACTGAAAAAAGGAGCTCAGAATCCCGTTTTTGCTGGCAGAGCAGTCGGGCCACCACAGGCACCCCGACACATCAAGCTAGCCACGCTCATCCTGGTCATGCCCACCCAGCCCCCCGAAGTCAAACACACCTTGATTCAGCCTTCAATGAAATCGAGTTTGATACCTTTGGTATAAAGGAATTTTAATGAACTGGGATGATCTTAAAAATGCTAAGCAAGATCAGATAGACTAGTATTTAGATGGAAAACTAGGAAGGAATACTGAGGCTGACGACTAGGCTGGAAATATCACCCCACTCCCCCAAAGGCAATGGGAAATTACTACTACACTGTTACCACGCAAGGAACACAGTCACATGAATTGAGTTTAACTAGAGACAAATTTTTGTTTTTGTTCTTGTATCATTGTCATTAAATTGTGATACTTTATTTTTCGTGATTTTGAAATTTTTAACTGAATCCAGAGTGGCATAAAATATTTTGAATAAGATAAAAAATAGCTAGAAAATTAATTATGTAAATAATTTGGAATGTGGAACTTGCAGTGGGGTCTAAAAATTGAATTAAAACAAAGGTCAAATAAGCCCAAAATACATGGAACAATAGATCAAAAAGCAAAAGTAGATAAAGTTGCTTTTATTCAGATTGTCTATAATAAGAGAACATTAAAAGTCTGATTATATTGCACTGCTGGATGTGCATGTTGCTTCTTCTATCTGGCTATAATAGTAGGAACACAGGTAAGAAGCTGAGTCTCTTTTTCTGAGAACCAGGATGTTGCTATACCTGTATTCTAGGGCTCAGAGACATGAAAGTAGTGAAGAATCTCAGGAACTTGCCATTATATGTGAAATGTCTCACTGGATCTTATGCCAAGTAAATTGACTTCCTGATTCAAACTGTCACATTATCAGTGCTGAAGAAAATAGATTTGAAAACTAGTTTCTAGCAATCAAGTCATAGCCAAGACAAAATTAATTACCTTGAATGGCCCAGCTTGCCATGCCAACACATTTCACTTTACATAATTTTTTTTTATTAAAATAGTAGCTCAGGAGTCTTAAAAACCATGCAATAAAGACTGACAATTACTCAACTATTTTTTAAAAATAATTCTAGCAAATGTCCTGGTCAGAGATTAAAAAAACTATGCATCACATTGTAAATATCTTTGAAATATTAATTTGTTGAATACACAGCTACTTAATAATTAACTCAGATGCCTGCAGAAAACAATACTGAAATTTAAAATTTGTACCTCAGGTCAATCATTCTGAGATTAATTATGAAAATCTCTTTACCAATAAGCTATGAGTGTTTTGATTCCATCAGATTATACTATCAGACAAGAATCAAATAAATCACAGTATTATCATCCTTTCAGAGAGGCATTCTGAGGGGAAAAAAGAGGCTACAATTATTTTTACAGTCACAGAGATTGCTGGAATTATGCTTAGAGTCAATTTATTGAAGGAATAAGATGGTATTTTTCAAAACTGACATATGTATTTGGCAGCTATAGGAACCCCTGTGGCCAAATAGTTTGGAAATTGACTCTGTTATTTAGTTATCTGGATTGCTTGACTCCTTTCTGAAAATATACATAGACTATAAACAAAATTTGATATCACTCACAGATGGGGGGGGTGGGGAAATTGATTATTTGGAAGAATTTGCATTTAAAATAAGGAAGGGAAGGAAGGGTAGCATAGAGCTAGTTATTGACTTGCAACCACAATTGAGCCTAAAATGTATGTTGCTAAGCAAGACAGTTGTTAAGTGAGTTTTGCCCCATATTGCAACCTTTCTTGCCACAGTTGTTAAGTGAATCTCTGCAGCTGTTAAATTAGTAACTTGGTTGTTTAGTGAATCTGGCTTTTCAATTGACTTTGGTTATTAGAAGATCACAAAAGCAGATTACATGACCCAATGACACTGCAACCATCATATGAACCAGTTGCTAAGTATCTGAATTTTGATTACATGACCATGGGGATGCTGTAATGATTATAAGTGTGAAAAATGTTCCTAAGTCACTTTTTTCAGTGCCGTTGTAACTTCGTTCACTAAGTGAATGGTTATAAGACGTGGACTATCTGTACGGGCCACATAAAGCTTATAGTTCTTGCTTTTTCTCTGTTTTTGAAGCTCCCAGAACCCTACAAAATAATGATGTTGAAAACAGCTGGCAAGCTGTCAAATCACAAGAAATAACTTTTTAATTTCAGCACACATTTTACTCTAGTGGGCTAAGAGCAGGGCTGTCAAACTTGTGGACCGCAGGCTGGATGCATCACCACTGGCCACACCCATTCCAGGTTTAGCAAAGGGGAAAAAGTCATGATACGTCACATGATGACGCTGTCATGATGCAAGTTTGACACCCCTGGCTTAGAGCATCTATTTAACTGTAGATTCCTTACCTAATTTGTAAGAGGTTAAATATTCACCAAATTTTCCCTGTCTTGGTATTAGTGGGGAATACTAAAATAGGCACTAGATCTCTCTTGTCAGAACAGCATACAGTAGAATTTCTGGTCACGACTGTAGTCCGTTCCAGTACTTTGGTCAGCACCCACTTTGGTAGTGACTGGAAACAAAACTGACTGTGCATGTGCACACACAAAAAAAGGTGTGGAAGGGAAATTACTGAGGCAGAAAAAATAGCTGTGGCTGTGATTGATTGCCACCTGAGGATGTGTTCATGAACAGAGGGAAACATTTAGCAGATTTTTTGGTTGGCACCTAATTTGGTCATGGTCAGATGCATTCGTGACTCAAGGTTCCACTCTATATTTTCCAAGCAGACTGAAGGGGTGGACCTATTCTTCTAGTCTTTGGTGCTGTATCTAAGTGTTTTCCCCTAACAAAAAAAAAGAAGATTAACAAGAAAAAAGCAAAGAGAGTTTTGAAAGTGTGTCAAAATGGGGGGCAATTTTATAATCCTATGGAGCTTTACTGTATTAAAGGACAGTTACTCTTACCCAAGTACTATACATATAGTTTCTTTAATGAATATATATTTATATCCATTAATGGAATACGGACCCCACATTTATGGGGGGGTCGACTGCGGGTGGTGGGGGGCACTGTTCTGCAGTGGTTCTCCTCCTACCTCTCGGACAGGTCGCAGTCGGTGTTGGTGGGGGGGGGCAGAGATCGTCCCCGAGGCCCCTAACTTATGGGGTGCCGCAGGGTTCGGTCTTATCCCCCCTACTATTTAACATATACATGAAACCGCTGGGCGAGATCATTCGGAGGCACGGGATAAAATACCATCAATACGCGGACGATACACAGTTGTATCTGTCCGCCCCGTGCCAACTCAATGAAGCGGTGGACGTGATGAACCGGGGTCTTGAGGCTGTTAAAGACTGGATGAGAGCTAACAAACTGGTACTCAACCCGGACAAGACCAAGTGGCTGTTGTGTTTTCCTCCCAACAATTTGACCAACGTTCCATCACTCAGGCTGGGGGGTCAAAATTTATACCCCTCAGACAGGGTCTGCAACTTGGGAGTCCTCCTGGATCCACAGCTGAGTTTTGACCATCACTTGTCAGCTGTGACCAGGGGGGCATTTGCCCAGGTTCGCCTGGTGTGCCAGTTGCGGCCCTACCTGAACCAGGAGGCCCTCACAACAGTCACTCGAGCCCTTGTGATCTCTAGGCTGGAATACTGCAATGTGCTCTACATGGGGCTGCCCTTGAAGAGCATCCGGCGACTTCAGCTAGTCCAGAACGCAGCCGCGCGAGTGATTGTGGGCGCACCACGGTTCGCCCACATAACACCGATCCTCCGTGAGCTGCGCTGGCTACCTGTTGATCTCCGGGTGCACTTCAAGGTCCCACTTACCATTCATAAAGCACTCCATGGTAGTGGATCTGGCTATTTGAGAGACCGCTTTCTGCCAATTACCTCCCTTAGTCCCATCAGATCGCATAGAGTAGGCCTCCTCCGAATTCCATCCGCCAGTCAGTGCCGACTGGCGACTACGCGGAGGAGAGCCTTCTCAGTTGCAGCTCCGATGCTATGGAACAATCTCCCCGTGGAGATCCGCACCCTCACCACCGTCCAGGCCTTCCGCACAGCCCTCAAGATCTGGCTATCCCGTCAGGCCTGGGGATAAGACTTTACTCTCGCCCCTCCCGAATGTTGAGTGAATGTTGTGTTTTACCGCTAATTATTTTTACTCACATTTTCTTTTTGTGTTTTGTCCTGCACTTCCCTCCCCTATTATTGTAAGCCGCCCTGAGTCCCCTCAGGGAAAAGGGCGGCCTATAAATGTTTAATAAAAGTAAAAAAAAAGTAATTTATAGGCCACTGTGATATAGGGGTTAGGGTATTGGACTGGCAGCACAGGGACCCAAATTTTAGTCCAGAAACTCACTGGATGAAAATCGCTCTCAGGCCAGTCAACCTCACAGACTAATTAGGAAAAGGAGTATCTATATATGGTGCCTTCAGCTACTGAATTAATGTAGGGTATACATCTTGAATATAAAATGAAGCAAAATAATAAAATAAAATAATCTAATCAAACTTCAGGGGAGAAATGTTGATACCTTGTGAGCAGGATTTTAATTGGCTCTATTAACTAATGAATTCTTTCTAGTCTTCATAATCTTGACGCTGTTTATTTTTGCTGGAATGGTTAAGAAAGGAATTTGTCCGAACAGCAATTGGGTTACTGGGAAAAATAAAGATTGATGGTTGAGGAGTCAAAGCAACAGTCTGATAACTAGTGCAGTTTGTGTTCAAGTGCTGTTTCTGTCTAAAATACCCTTTCCCCTTTTAATGGTTTAGCTCTGTTTTTCCAACTCAGACATGGTATACCATAATTCACATACCCTTACAGTATATACTAATGTTTCCCAATCTAAAGAAAAATTCATACATAGAACAGAAACATTCAGTATTATTATAGTAGTCTTCATCTGAAACCATTTACAGACTTGAAGCATTTACATTTCTTAACTTCCATTTATTAGACAATCATGTGTCCTTTGCTTAATCCAGATGGATTGTACAAAGAAACTTGTATTTGTCTGGATTTCTTCCAGAGAATGAGTTAACTGTTAATCATAAACTATTACATTTCAGAATGCCCAGGATAAGTTTTTAGAGACTTGCCCTCTTCTTAATTTGCTGATGATATTTTACGGGATAAAATTTGTATCAGAACACAACCCACATGTGGAAATAATAATAGTTCTAATACTACATCACTGAAATGAAGAATTTGAATCCCATGTGTTTTCACCTCCAGTAGTTGTTTGTAGTGGCTAGGTTCTTCCATGTATTTCTCAAATAGATTTAATAAATGTTGCTTCTGTTTAGCACCTCAGTGTCAGCCAGCAGAACTGGGGCATCCAAAACATTACATAGATTCAGATACTGAAAGTGAACATGGGAGCTGCCTATCCCCCGCTCCCTCCTGTTATCTTGCATTTGTGGCAAATTTAAAACTTAACACTTCCTAATATGAAGTCATTCCCAACTTCCCAGGACCCAGATTGTTGGGGGCAATATGCTGACTCTCTGTAAACCGCTTAGAGAGGCCTGAAAGGCCTATGAAGCGGTATATAAGTCTACTGCTATTCCTCTTATTCTGTAACAAAGGCAACCAGTCCCCACCCCCAGTAACTTGGTTCCAATGTTAGGCTACCCCTGTGAGTAATTCTAGTCTCCTTCCAGGTACAGAAAAAGAAATTCTTGGTGAAAGATAGAAAGGCAAGCATTTTAAAGGTACTGTATATCTGGACCTGCCTTCTTCATGTTATGTATGGAAGGAAGCTATGAAACCAACATTTGTGCTTGCTGGTTTATTGGAATGTACTTGACAGTCATGAAATGATGTTCCGGATCTCCTTAATATAGAAAGCGGGCTTTATGAAAGATGGGGGAAGGATTTTGAACTTCTGTGTAAAGAGAGCCAGGTTGGTTTAGTAGGGAAAGATCAGCAAGGATAGAAGGTAGGTCTCTTACTCAAAGAAGAAGTCACAAAGACTCACCCACCTTTGCCTCATTTATCCTACTGCAGGGTAGTATGATTTCTGTGGAAGATTCTGGTAGGTTCTCCTGTTCTGAGGCTACTCCTAGATTCCCTCAATTCCCTCAAACTTTTGCACCATTCCTCTACATTTCAGCCATATTGGATCTCTCTGAAACATGCACATGGCATGGCACTCATTATTAAATGCTTGATTTTGCTTGACAGCTGGAGTGATAATCTTATCCACACAAACATCTGTGTTATATGCACTGATAACCCTATGAATTTTAGATTGTTGGGGACAGAAATGTTCTGTATCAATTAATTCTCTGTCCCCGCTGTCCAGTTTAAATGTTTATCCAGAAAATCTGTGAATTTAATGACAAGTAACTCAGTCCCTTTCTTGGATGGATGCAAACCATCTCTTTTGTACAGTTTTTCATTGGACCAGCTGCAAACATCATGACTAATAAAACCAAAGCCTTCCCGTTTACACCACTCCTTTAGCCACACATTAAACTCTGCTAGACACTGGCCCTTCCCTTTTTGTTCCTTATATACTGGTGAAACCTCTGAAAAGATGAGCCTACAACCTATACTACTAAGTTCATACCACAAGCTCTGGAAATCATTCTGCACAGAAAGTACATCTTTTTGGGACAGATCATTTTTAATTAAAACTTGGTTGGTACTAGTCAGTCATGTTATTCATTTTTCATTGTATTTTGTATGCATTTGCAAATGTTAAGCTTTTCTGAATCCTGATTCCCACTTGAACACTGAGAATTGCACAATGGTCCTTTACCTCTAGAGGAGACCTAATTGGAAAAGGCTGTTCATGTCAAAACTTCTCTTGATAGGGCATTTATTTTTTCATTTTCTTGATTTAATCAGAAGATCTGACATTATACCTTTTAAAAACACCTTTTCATAATATAAATTAAAGTTTTGCTGTATAATAAAATGTCCATCAAATATATTAGTGTGTGTGTTTGTATGTGTGTGTACATATTTATTTTAAAAAATCCCCTAAAAAGCAATGGTTCCTTTGGTGAGACCCAGGTGATGATCCATTTAAGCAGACAATATTGCTTACTAGAGTGGAATCTGGGGAACATAGATTGTTAGACAGCCATGCTTTATGGCCTTCTAATGAACTCCAACTTGTAGAGCAACTCCCTAAAATTGTCTCTTTTTAAGATTAATTTGCCTTTTTCTCCCCTCTAGGAAGACTTGTTGTTGATAGGGAGTGTTTGGTGCTGAATGAGTAAAAAGTACTAATGCATGTTCTTTTGCAGAAAGAGATAACCCTTGTGTAAACATGTTAGGATACTTTAAGAAAAAAAAAATAAAGCAAAAAAGAAAGAGAAAGAGACTAGTGTTTTCTGATGTAAATATACGACACTCTTCCTATTTGTTGCAGGTTGTACGACCATGATCAATTTAAAAAGTGATTGTAAAAATAAAGTGAGAGTAGGGTTCCAAATTTCTTGTGATCCAAGTATTTTAGTTTGCATGGACAACTGACATAAACTATTTCTGCTAAAGGAGCAAGTTAATTCCAGAAAGACACAGATTTAACCTAAATATTCAAAAAGTAAATTTATATTAGCTACCACTCAAGAGATTTGTTGTAATAGCATTTGTAACTGGCATTAACCCCTGAGCCAAACAGAATTGGTAAGGTTAGAAAATGACTTCTGATTATAGACCAGGCATATTTTTGTATTCATTTTATCCTAATATTAAAAGTACATAGTAATTATAGATACTGGAAATCACTGACTGAAATTGTGGTTATGACTACCTCACTTTGGGGCAGTAGCAGCTATAGTTATTCAATATGAAAATATAGATATTTCAAATCTATAATATTTCTAATTTTCAAATCTTTCTAATTTTAAATTATGGAAAAATGTAAACAATCTACTTTTTGAATTATAGAGACAAGATGGATCCAAATAGTTAACTCACAACCTTGACTTTATTGAAAACTTGTATATGTGACAGAGCCGCCATTACTTACAGCAAATACAACTGCTGAACTATTTATGGTCAACCCAACAGTCCTATGTATAAATTGTGAACTCTGTTTAAGATATGTTGGTCTTTTGATACCTAAAATTAAAGAGATAGATAAATAAACGGAACATTTGCATTTCTGCAGAGAAAGGTCTAGTGTGTGTGTTTGTCCCACTGCATATAGAGCGTTATTAAAAAATATGGAGTTGTTGAGATTTTCCAGCTCATTGCTAGCAAAATGCCAGAGGAGAAGATCATGTAAAGGGCAAAGCCAAGCCTCGTAATTATATAAAATATTGTTATATTTTCTGTCTAATAAGTAGAGGTTTCGTAACTCCCCTGATTAAACAGATTATCCTTCTTCACAAAGTCAGTGTGATTTATGCTGAAAGTGATTTGGACATACTTTCCTGCCGCTATAGAGATTTCATAATTCCTAGTGTATGTCTGGAAAATCTCCCGACGTCCTGCCTCTAAACCAAATTAATGTCTTCCAGAATGACCTAGGGAATTAATGAGGTTTTCCCTCTCAGTTCTGCCTATGCAGGTCAAGTAAATCATTTTCTGGCCCTTAGTCTATTTCTAACCCCCCTCCACCGCCTCTGTCTTTCTGACTCCATGTACAACGATAACAAAGTTGCAGATGCCTTTGAAATACGGCATCACTGACACTCTCCCTCCATCTGTTGGGACATATTTTAGACTCTTCTCCTTTGCCTGCTGTAAACTCTGCCTTTAATGGAGTCAGTAATTGCTGATAAATGGGGTATCCATGAAGTCAGTGTACTGTAGCTTTCCCCATTCTTTTCTGCTGATGTGTGCTATTTAAATCGGCCTCCCATTTGTTAAAATGAAATCTTTTTCATTCCACTGCTAGCGGGGTTTTTTTTCCTTTAAACTTTGAATTTTTAATGCAGGGTAAAATGCGATACTGAAAGAGCATAATCTGCCAATAACAAATTATCTACAATTCCCCATGTGACACTTCCTGAATAAAGAAAATGTGAAGCATCTTGAAGGCATGCTCACTCATTTCCTGTATTATTCTTATGCATACAGTTAAAAAAAATCCCATCATAAATATTTTATCACAACTGTAACATTTCTGCGCTATTTCAGATGAGCTATCCAAAAATACATTCTGCTTCCAATTTGGTAAAATAAGTAAAAATAGCCCACATTTTGGAGCCATACAATTTATGTTATTATAGTTATACAATATGATTTCCTATCTTTTTTGATGAACTCTTTTCCACTCATTATTGTACCTCTGTTTGTGTGTGTGTGTGTGTGTGTGTGTACATACATACATGAATACACACACACACACACACACACGATCCTGAAAAGGTCTCGAAGTCCCTTTTACTCATTGATTCTCCTACTGATTTACAAGGAATTAAGACAGGTGTTGGCATAGGAGTAAGCTTTGGATTTTTGGGTATTACTAAACTTATGAATAAACTCCATTGGCTTTCTTGGTTTAGACAAAAGGGTACTTTACTGTATTCTTTAAATTAAAATTGGTATTACAGATTGCAATTTTGAAATGAGGTGTTTTAAAAATTACATACAGTACCTACTTTTCAAAATGTTTACATTTATCTGTCAAAATCCTGACAAGAATGATGCTAAGATTTTGGAATTTGCTTAAATTAAAGCATAAGGAATTTTAAACTGGGTTCAAAATACAATCAAAGTAGATAAAACTCATTTTTGCATGATGTAACAATTGACATCTACAGATCATTTGAAAAAATTTGTAAACATTGATAACCCATTGATTCTGCCTGTTGATAGTTGACTTTAGTTTTCACTGAAAATATTGTATTTATAAGCCTCTGCCATTCTGCTAATGTAGTGTGTAATAATACATCTGTATTCTTTAAGGCAGGCATCCTTAAACTATGGCCTGTGGGCCAGATATGGCCTGCCAATGCAAAATATCCGACCCATGGAATGGTGGGATGGAAAGCAGCTGTCAGTGTGTAAAGTAGTGCTTTAAAAGTCTTTAAAAACAGCCTTTCAGATGTTTTTCACAGCCATGTGATCCAGGACTGGTGGTTAAGTAGGAGTGGTGCCAGCTTGCAAAGCAGCTGTCAGTTTGTAAAGTAGTGCTTTAAAGGTTTTTAAAAGTCATTAAAAGTCATTAAAATGCTTTAAAAACATCCTTTTAGATGTTTTTCACAGCCATGTGATCCAGGGCTGGTGGGTGAGTAGGCAAGGGGCTGCTTTTAAAGTAGCACTTTAAAAGTGGGTGGGTAGGTGGGTCAGGGACATGTCTCCACTTCTCCTAGCTTTTTCAAAATCAGTTGAAGTGTAGCTAATGCTAATAAAATGCAACCACAGTATAATATCTGAAGGAGAATTCACCCACTGCTTTGATTCTTCCCATATATAAAGTACATCCACCAAACTGGTTGCTGAACAATTTTGGTAGATATTCATGTGTGAATGAACAAGCACAAATGTGGCAAAAAGCAAATCAGTTTGTGAATTCTCCTCCAGGCTTAAAAGATCTTTAGCCTTGTAATCCCAAATAAGCAGGGCCACACTTCCCATTGAATTAGTAGTATATTTATGTTGGTTAAAATTGTTCTTCATTTTAAATATTGTAGTTTTCATGTTTTTTTGCACTACAAATGAAGATATGTTCAGTGTCCATAGAAATTTGTTCATGTTTTTTTCAAACTATAGTCCGGCCACGAACAGTCTGAGTGACCATTATCTCTCCTTACTTCACCATTGGAGGCTGTGTGTGTGTGTGTGTGTGTGTGTGTGTTGATTCTCGCCTTCTTCCACCTGCTTCCAATGTCTCTCAATGCCCATCTTGGGGGCTTTAATTGCAGTCTTAATTGGTGCAGTTATCTGGTTTATTGTGTAGTCATCTGAAACATATGATCAGGAGTTATTTTGAAGGAAATCCTGTTTGTTTTATTCTACTTTTAATGGCCTATTTTAAGGAGCCTGAAGCTGCTTTTGAAATGAAGTTGGGCAAGATGCAAGAAAGTTTGCGCTCTTTTTCCCTTGGGGGGGGGGGGTGTCTTAAGTAAATAGATTCCTTGGATTGAGCAAGTACAGAAAGGACAAAAACAAAATAAACTGCTAAATTAACCATGCCCACCCAGTCACATGACCACCTAGCCATAACCACCCACCATGTTCAGCCCCCCCAACAGTGTGAGGGACCATCTATCAGCCCCCTGTTCAAAAAGTTTGAGGACCCCTGCTTTAAAGGCATTTGTAGAAATGTACAACTGTGTGAAATTCAGTATTTTAGATATTCTTTTCATTTATAGTCTTCCAACACTGAAAAAAGTTTATTTTGTGCTGTAGTAAGCAAAAAGTGGACAATCTAGTGATATTAATAAAAGAAAGTTCTGATATTTCAAAGTTGGTGAACCTCTGGTTTAAGAGAAAATTTGTTCTAACCAAGTCTTACTTCTTGATACATCTGAGACTGGGAGATTATTAAATAACTCCATCTTTATGAATAGAACAGAATAATAAAAGATGACTCATTCTTTTATCTTCCATTAGTAATGGAAAAAAACAAACAAACAGATGAGCTACTCTGATGGTTTGGAAATGACATTAAAGGATTTTCCCTCTATCAAGTTATATGCTATCCTTGCCTTCTTACATTAGTGGAAAGCAATATTGGCATGAAATGTCCTCATTGCTGATTCATATCCTGCCTTTTTTATTTGTTCTCCCAGTCACTGGTAATTTCTCTGCTAGTGATTTATAGGCTGCAGCCAGATGGCTATATTATTTTGGAGTCCATCAGGCTTTAACAGTTGAGCCCTATGCTATCTTAGCAATGTAGCTAGTGAGAGGTGCCATTGTTATAGTTTCAATGAAAACCTAATTAAGAAAAGCAATTGGTGGATCCCATGGATTCATTTCTCTTTCCCTATTATCACCTATCAGTAGGAAACCATATAGGATGAAGCTAGGATTGGGGAGGAAGCACACTTTGGCTGATGAGTAGACCTATGTCACTGATAGTGAACGTTTTTCTGTTTGGATGCAAAAAGGACAAGCACGTGCATTTCCGAACTTCCGGTAGGCCCATTAGTTCTGTTTTTCACCACCCATAGGCTCTGGAGGTTTTCCTGAAGCCTGGGAAGGATGAAAATGGTCTCTCCCACCCTCCAGAAGGCAGAAAATCAGCTTACATATGCACGCTGGAACTGACATGCTTCACATGTCCTCAGATATGGTTCCCTGTGCCACCTGTGGCATGCGTGCCATAGGTTTGCCATCACGGACCTATAGGTTTAAGGCCATCCTCTCCCTGCCCTAGGATAGAAAGCATGGTTCTTCAAATTTGGTAATTTAAAGATGTGTGAACTTTAACTCCCACAACTCTCCAACCAGTATGACATGGCAAATCTGAAAAACACTGAACTGCCTGCTACGCCAGAGGTACTTGTCCGGGCAAGTCCCAGCGGAGCAGCACAGCAGGCAATGCGCATGCACAGCTGGCACAAAGAATAGGGCGGTGATGGCAGTGACTTTTTTGGTGCTTTTGAGATCTCTGATAGTTTTCAGCAGCTTCCGGCCAGCTGCTGCTACCGGGAAGTGGCTGGCAAAGAGGTGGTGGCTGGGAGGCTTTTCGCAGTAGCACCAAAAAAGAGTGCTTGATTTCTGGAGTCCGGAACAGCTGCCGTGGAAGGAAGGTAAGCCCAAAGAAAGAGGCAGTTGTGAGGGAGGAAGTGGGGCTATGGCCCAGGGCCTTTTAAGGAGCTGATATGGGACTGGCGAAGCGAGAGTGGGCAGCATGTAGGAGGAGGCCTTTGACAGATTAGGCCAGGCTAGGCAGAAAATAGATAGGTAGAAATTCAAATGTTTTTCCTACCGGGTTCTGTGGGCCTGGCTTGGTGAGGGGGGGGGGGGGCGTTATGTGTCTGAGAGGCCATGGCCATGAGTGGCATCAAGTTGGCCATGCCCACTCAGTCATATGACCCCTCCCCACCAAGCCACGCCCACAGAATCGGTAGTAAAAAAATGTTGAATCCCAGCACTGGCAGGGAGTCTAGAGTTAAGTTAGCCCATCTGTGTGATTTTTTAGTGTGAACGTTATATGGATTTGGTTAGAATGTTGTCAAGTGCCATTATGCTGCTTTTACCTTGTCTTTTTTGTGGGTTTTTTGTTTGTTTTTGTTTCTGTTGACTTTTAATCATATGATGATTGCTTAGTGTCCCATTTGGTAAGATGGACAGCTATATTAATCAATATAATAGACAGATGGAGATTGCCTCATGATGTATATTTTGTAACTTACCCTCCTCCACAGATGCCTACTTGCAACACTTCAGTCCTGGAATTTTTCCCAGCAATACAAAAACCCAGTAAAGAATTCAAATAGGCAGCAAGACATTTAGACTGGATGCTTTAAAAAAATACAATAAAGAGGAAATAATATCTCATATTCCTGATCTTCCCCCAGTTTTTATCAAATTCCCTTACTTTTTTACTATGTAAAATCTGTAATGAAAATACACCAAAATAATAAGGAAGGATATATCCATAAAAACACAAGTAAAATAAAAATACTTCATTTCTGTAAGACCAAGTTACTGCAAGAATTTTTAAATAAATTATATAAATATATATATATATATATATATATATATATATATATGTGTGTGTGTGTGTGTGTGTGTGTGTGTGTGTGTGTGTGTGTGTATGTGTGTATGTGTGTGCGCGCGCGCGTTTGTGTGTGTAGTATTTGTGCTGATAAATAAATAAATAAAATAAATAAATAAATACATACATACATACATACATACATACATACATACGTGTGTGTGTGTGTGTGTGTGACCAGACGTCCCGCTTTTGGCCGGACAGTCACAATTTTTAATAATTTGTCTTGTGTCCCACGGCATGTTCAAAAAGTCTTTTCTCCTCCTCCCCCCCAAAAGAGAACGAGAGGGAGAAAGAGGAGGTGGGGGGGATAGTGGGATCCTTGCTGCTTTCTGAGCTTGGTGCAGCAAGGATCCCACTATCCCCCCACCTCCTCTTTCTCCCTCTTTCTCCTTTTTGTCCTTTCTCCTCCTTCCCCCCAGAAAGAGAACGAGAGAGAGAAAGAGGAGGTGGGGGGGATAGTGGGATCATTGCTGCTTTATTTTCTGGATTAATTGGTGGAAATGTGCTCTCATTCATGATCCATTCCTATGACTTCGGGTATGGAATAAATGTACAATAGTTATTGTTTCTTTTTTCCATCATATTTTTCTTACAAAAAGATGAAAAGGACTGTTGATGGAGCTATCTGGCATTTGGAAGGCAGGATTGCTCAGGTAGTCCTTGACTTATGCCTGATAACTGAGTCACTGTTCAAAGTTATGACAGACTCCTCCGTCCCTTCCAAAAGGTACTTACGACCTGGTTCGAAGTTCTGACGCCTCATGTGCCCCCTCAGTCACTCCATAACTGACCCACATTTATAGCCATTTGCAGCATCTTATGGACATATGACTGTGACTTACATTTTAAAAAATTCTATGCACAATACTTTGAAATGTATTGTTCATAGAATTTTTAAAAATAGTTTTACTTCAATTTATTCTGTGTGGAATAATTTGAAATGTTTTACTTCAATTTATTCTGTGTGGATTCTTTTTTTAAATTGTCTTAGACTATTTAAAAAAAGATTCTATCCAAAATAAATTGAAATAAACCATTTTTAAAAATTCTATGCACAATACATTTCAAACTATTGTGCATAGAATTTTTTAAAATGGTTTATTTCAATTTATTTGGATAGAATCTTTTTTAAAATAGTCAGGAGTCATTGACACTGAATTTGCACTTTTAATAATCAGGAAGCACATACTGAGTTTCTTTGAAAGAAAATCCAATAATTTAAAAATCCAATAATTTGTTTCCTAGTATAATTTGATTGCTTATTAGTAACCTATGACTATCACTAAGTGTTGAAGCTTATGATTCTTGATGAATGTATTCTATTTTATTTTTCTTTATGTACACTGAGAGCATATTCACCAAAGACAAATTCCTTGTGTGTCCAATCACACTTGGCTAATAAACTACTCTACTCTACTCTACTCTACTCTACTCTACTCTACTCTACTCTACTCTACTCTACTCTACTCTACTCTACTCTACTCTACTCTACTCTACTCTACTCTACTCTACTCATTTCTATTTCAATTCTAATAAGGAGTTTAGCTTCTCTCTCTTGAAAATGTAAGCTAGCATAAGGCATTATAATGAAAGCTAGCCTTAGCTTTCAAACAGTTCATTTAGTGACCAAAGTTACAATGGCATTGAAAAAGTGACTGATGACCATTTTTCACACTTAGCGACCATTGCAACCATTTTTCATACTTAGCGACCGTTGCAGCATCCTCATGATCACGTGATCAAAATTTTGATGTTTGGCAACAGATTTGTATTTATGATGGTTTCAATGTCCTGGGGTCATGTAATCGCCTTTTATGACCTTTTGACAAAATATAAAAATTTTAATCAAGCCCCCCCCCCCCCCCCCCCCCCGTCAATGGTGTCCCTCTTTACCAATCTGAAAATCTGGTCACTGTATGTATGTATGTATGTATGTATGTATGTATGTATGTATGTATAAAGTCTGATGTACTGTTATTATTAAAGTGTTAAAAGAAATTACAAGCCTGTAAGTTCTATGCCTCTGTTAGGCATGAAAGCCAATTGGGTTACTTTGGGCCAGTCATTCGCTCACAACTCAATTCACCTAGGATTGCTATTGAGGGAAAGAAGAAAATGAGGAGGGATATTACATATGTTCACTACCTTGACTTTGATAAATATTAAACGATGGGAGAAAAATGTAAGTGAATGAATAAATAAACAATTGTTATTTTCTTTAATTACTTTTTCAAATACAGGTTTAAGCAAATATAGCTGGTGGTTTATACTCCCAGACAGAACCATTTTTTGACTGGGAATTTTAGGCTTGGGGAAATGTTAAATAGTGAAGTACAGACCCTCAGTACATCTTTAAAAAAACTTAGCACCTGTAAAGTTCCCTAAGGTGTGATGCGAAGAGGTAAGAAAGCAGGTGTTATCTCTGGAGGCTCCCCTCCTTCTGAACAGCTAGACATCTGAGGCAAGAGTTGATCTCATTCTCCTGCCCTGCTGAGAAGCTCATAAAAATTAGATTATTCCAGAAGGCCTTTAGACATGAGCGCTTAAGTGTCCCCAATGCCATGAATGTTATAATCATTGTAATGAATTAACCAAGAGTTTATGTTGCATTGGTTTTATTTTATGTTATTGCATTTGATTGCTATTATTATATTGGCTGTGCAATGCTTAGAGTTACTGTGACTAAAACACTAAATAAAAACATGCATAAATAATCCACCAATTAACAAAATCTTATGACATAGGTAGGGTGAAATACAGTGATTTACCCAGAGTTACCCAGTGAACTTTGTAATCAAACACAGAAGTAAACTTGGGCCTTATTTACTCAAGCTTCCTTTAAACCACCTTTATTTTTCACCAATAAGACCTGGTCTTTCTATTAGTTTTTGTTTTTAAATTGTTACTGCTTTGGGTGTTCAATAACTTTGGAACTAGAATGGGGAGAAAGAAAACCCAGTTCTCTCAAAAAATATTTTAGACAACTTTTTGATGACAACTCACTTTTCGCAGTTTGGGTAAAAATACAATTTGCAGTGAGTTGGGCAACTATGCAAAGTTTTTATGATCATGTCTGATAGATGAGGAAGGCTGGGTTTTCCATTTTGCAATTGCTCTGGTGGCTTGTCTTCTTGAAACTGTGGAAGGTATATTTTAGGGACAATAATGTTTCGCATCCCAAAATAATGAAAAATTCAGTTTCTCTCACATTTCATTTACTTTATTTACTTTATTTGTATGCCGCCCTTTTCCCTGAGGGGACTCACAATTCAGGGGGAGATCCACATTGTGGATCTTTAGAGTGTAAATGGCTTCAGAAAAGGGGTTTGCGTCTGAACGTAATGGAAACAGGATACAGATCATGGCCCTGTAATATTAGGTGTTGTTTAGGAAATGCTATAAAATATAACATGGATCTGATATAATATATTCCTCTTGCATCTCTTATAGAGTTCTAATTCTTATGAAATCCTAAAAATTCAGGCAGAATTCTCACGAAGAGATAGAAAGCAAGACAAATCCACATATCCTAATATTATCTCAATTTCTCATCATAATTGCTCAACCCTGATTTAAACACTGTAAAACTCTCTGTGCATTAAGAAACAGTCCTGTGAGGAAGTAACATATGACCAAGCGTAGCAGTGCTGACAAGCAATGATATATGTGAACAGAGTGTTCCATTTTTTACCTGCTGTGTTAGGAAATGGCATATGTCCAGGTGGACAAAACTTGATTAGACATTTTTCCTCCACACAGCTGCATCCATGGGGAGACATCATGGAGAAGGGTTCAAAATATCTGAACCAAGCCATATAACTGGCAGCTAAGTGTGTGAACAGATTTCTTGAATAACATTGTATATGAGGTGTCAGAGAAAGAGGCGTAAGAACTATTGGTCGCTTCCTGAGTGTGTGCATTAATTAGGCTAGTCTAGTATTTTCTACTCAAACAAGTTAAGATCTTTCCAGTGAAGAAGGTTTTTATTAGAATACATGAAGGCATATCTCAACATATCAGTGCTAAAGTGTTCATTTAAATTTAAATATAAATTATTTTTAACTTTTTAATTTTAACCAATTATGTTGGCTAAAATGAAAAATGACATTTCTTGCTGATGTGCCTATTGTATCTGCCATAAAATGCTATGAAATTTGATAATAAAGCATGGTATGTAATGAGTGAGAATTGTAAACCTGCTGTCAAAATAAAGAAGCCACGAGCAAATAATTTTCCATTACCAAAAAGCCATGAGTAGTTTTTAATGGAAAGTATAATTTTCTCTATTTCAGTCTGTTGTTTTTTGTTTGGTTTAATTGGCCAAGGAGTGACCCACATGTATTTGTTATATCATTATCATGACAAGGGTTATGAATCATATTACCTTTATCTGTTTCTCCATATGATGATATATTTTGACATATGAATCAGAGAGGAAGAGTAATAAGAAGCTGGAAAGCAATGCGAAGAACTGGCAATCACTTCAATTGTATCTACTGAGAGAAAAAAAAGCAATTCTAATTAATGTAAGTGTTGCCAGTTTCCTGCATACACAAAATTTCCAATATTATTCTTTATTCATGGGTGTTATGCCAGGCTTCTCCACTGATACCCTTCAGATAAGCTATACATCAATCCCCATGCAGATGAAGATTATTAAAATCCAACATATTTGGAAGTTCCTTTAGGAAGGTTGAATTATGAATGTACATGGCACTGTACACATACTCACTGGAGGGGAGCAGGCATCTGTTGCAACATGTTTAACATAACAGTAAATCATCATTTCACATAGAGGTTAAAATATCAGTTCCAATATATAGTTTTGAAAGACAGATAAATGCAATATTATGTGCATTTCAGTTTTGAATCATAGTGCTTCAATCTAACACTTCCATGTGCTTGAGTTATATTTACTTTCTCCGCATTGGCAACTCAGAGCATCATTTCTCTTTTTGAAGCCATCTTGGCATGAGCTTGGCCTGCTTCTGAAAGCCACTGAAGCCGTACATGTGGAGACTTCATCTTCAGTTGCCTAATGGATTCCGAAGACAGCCTGAATATTCATCATTTCTCTTTTTATGAGTGCCTGGACAATTGGACTCCAATGTTAAACACTGTTGTAAATTAAAGAAAAGCACTGAGCAAAGACCAATTTATCTGCTTTTCAAGGCTCCCCCTCTTTTGCCCCCTTTTTTTGCAATGCTGAAGTGCCTATAATCTTTGTGAATACGAGGCATTGTTTCAGCTCCACTGAGGCGGAATTGTTTGTGCATCCCTAAAGACTGTGCTATGTCTGAACTGAGACTGCTCATTTTAAACAAATGTGCACTTACCGTACGTCTCCGGAACTCCCTTCCTGAAAAAGCTAGCACTGACCTTCTTGGAGCTAATGCTAAACACATGCAGGATTCTGTGCCCTTTGATAGGGAATTATAATTATTAGCTCCATATTAGGAAACATAATGTTCTTTTCTCCATATTCAGTTTTATATTGGCCACTCTGAAAGAACCTTGTGGGATCCACAGGTATTTCCTGACATTAAAGGTAATGACATATTGTGCTCACATGAGAAATCCACAAATGTTCAGTTTTTATGATATTTCAATTTGTCTAAATTTGCCAACTTGCAGATTTATTAGCCTAGCAGCTGATGACAAGAACTGGATTGGAAAGAGAAAAATATTATTCTCAGTAATAATAAAAAATGACTAGAACATATCAAAATGTTTCAAATGTATTTTTACACTGAAAATCATTACTATCCATTCCAAGAGGATATATGGAAATATCCTTTTTGTTTGTTCATCACAGCAGCAATCCTGAGAGGTAATGATCTATTCGGTATATTGTTGAGAATATACTTGTGCTTTGAACCAAATAATTATTTCTGTCCCATTTTTCAACCAGAAGATATTCAAACTGGCTTGCACAATGACTGAGAAATACAATATTTCTAGAAGGACATCAAGAAAGAACAAGAGATAATAATACTAATAAACTTCCAATGAGACATTATTTTGATTTGGTTGTGAGGCTTTCATGCTCTGAGGAGGATGACAGCTAAGCCAGAGCTTCATACTGGACAGGTCTCAACGAAAGAATGAAAAGTGCCAAATGAAAAATGCCCCTCCGATAAATAATATGGTAAGATATAATTTACATAAATCCATACTGGATTAATCATGGCCCAGGTCAATAAAGACCATGGTACATATTGGAGTTCCTGGACATATGATAACAAGTGGGCTACAAACTCAGGACTGTTGGCTGAGCACCCAGACTAGCAGCTACTAGTCTTCTGCAAGAGAAGTTTCACAAATATATGAAGACCGAAAAAACATCTGTTATTACAAATAAAATCCAACAAGAAGATAATATCTGAAAAGAATGCACAAGTTCTTGAAAGAATATCTAGAATCAGAAAAAACAGAACAGAGGCCATCAGATAAACTTAATTTACAATATACAATAAAGTATTTATTTTGAAGCAGAATTGAAGAGAACTGAAAAGGACTATCTAGGGAAAAAATAAAATAAAATATCAAAGCCTTGCCAGAAATAGCTTAGACTATAAAGGCAAATCCGGGGAAGGTGGTAGTAGTAGAGGAAACCAGCATAGCTATGTAATCATTTTCATTCGCAAACCAAAAAGAACAAAACATTCCAACTTAAAAAAGCAAGAGGAATCGAAACAAGAATAACATCTAGAACAGCACAAAAACCAAAACAATAAGACTTCCTGCATTGAAGCTTGTCCCAAAGAAAGAGCTAGTGCAAGTTTTAAAAGATGCTAATACTGTAATATCAGATATAAGCACCAACTCACCGCAAGAAACAAACCAATTAAAGTGCAGCATGGCTGCAGTTATCATTGAATATCTTGGATGCAAAATCAACGAAACAAGGATAGTGCATCATCAAAGCTGCCCAGAGTCACCTTGTAGCTGCCCCAGAATCACCTTGTAGGGGAGATGAACAGCATAAAAATTCAATAAATAATAATTATAAAATGGAAGATCAGGTTGGAAAATAATTTCAGCATGTTAAAATCAGATGCAAGCAAGCTAGAACAGATGAAAGAGAAGAAGCTGAAGAACAAGGACACGAAAGATTAACTGAACAAGAAATATCATCTAAAATTAAGGACAAATAAGCACTGGAAATAATAAAGCGGCAAATAACAGCTATAGCCAAGAAGATCAACAGATAACGAAGCTTAACTGTCAGAAACTCTTCTACCAATCCATCAATGGAGAAATTGCAATAAACCAGTCAACATCTGACAAAGAAGAAATATTGTGTTTCTGAGTGCAACTATGATACAACCCAAAAAATAACAACAAAAATGCAGCTTGCATAAAGGATGTGGAGAAGAAAAAAAAAGCTAAAATGAAAGAACTCAAAGAAACAACAGAAGTGGTGGAGGAAGATCAAGAATTGTTCAGCACCAGGTGATGATGAACTACATGGTTTTTTGTTGAAATATCTGAATGGTCTACACCCATTCATTGCCAGGCAATTTAACAATGTATTTCTTCAGGTGAAATTTAAGAATGATTAACATCTGGCCAAATCTATTTGATAATAAAAGGTTCACAAAAGGGGCAGCATCAGGCAATTGTGGGCCAATTACCGATACCTGCTTACCAACAAGTTTCGAATTGCTAATTAGTGTTGTAGCTGATACAGTCCACAGCATCTAGATTATAACTAGCTCTTTCCAACTGAGCAAAGTTGCAAATAAAATGACTGTGGCAAAAGGAAGGAAAAATAGTTCCAATAGTAATAGGTGTCTTGAGTGCAAAGCCAAGACAATTGGAGCATTACTTGAACATTGCTGGTACTGATAAAATCATCATCAGTCAATTGCAAAATGTAACTTTACAAACAACATCTGTCTATGTTAAGTCCTTGGAAGGACTCAATAGATGGATAAAAATGTTAAATCCACTCTAAATATCTGGCTGATTGTGCAATCAGCCTTAATAATAAATGTTTAAAATTGCCAAAAGTAGTCTAAACATCCGGCTGACTGTTTGACCAATTATAATAATAATTTTACAACATCTCCATATGTTGACATTTTCAGTGATCTGTCCCAAAGATGCTCTTAAGGAGACAACTAGACTTTCTTGTTTTTTTCTTTTGAAGATGTTTTGCTTCTCAGCCAAGAAGCTTCTTCAGCTCTGACAGGATAATGGGGAATGGAAGGATTTATATTGCTTGCAAGGATCCTTCCATTCCTCACTATCCTGTCAGAGCTAAAGAAGCTTCTTGGATGAAAAGCTAAAAGAAAATTAAGAAAGTCCAGTTGCCTCCTGAGAAAAGCACCTTTGGGGCAACCATGAACTGAATGACTGAGAATCTCTACAGACTTTCAATAATCTGAGATTCTAAAATATCCTACCGGGTCATTAACTACTAACACCATCCTCATCAGGATATACATGAAGTTTGTTTTTTGCTTTGTCTAATTATTCAAACTGAAGTGTCCTTTTTGGAACATATCTCAGTCTCTGTTTCGATTTACCTCCTTTAGAAAACCTTTACCTCCTTTAGAAAATTTAGCCAGCTCTCAATGTTCACCCCAGTTCTGTATCATATTATATATCAGTATGGTGCAGGAATTGAGCATTGGACTAGGAGGCTAAAATGAAGGTTCTAGTCTATTCTCAGGCACCAAATTCATTGGTGATTGCTGGCCAATCATTGGCTCTCAGTACAAACCATCTCAAAGGTTTATTGTGGGGAACAGGAAAGTTAGAAGGGAAGGTTATATATGCCGTTTTGAACTCCTGACAAACAAACAAATATAAAACCACTAGACCCTTGATGGCGAACCTATGGCACTCATACTGGAAGTGGCACACAGATCTATCTTTTCGGGCACACGAGCCATCGCCCGTTGCTCTTCTGGGTTCTGGTGCGCTGGTCAGCGGATCTTCACACGTGCATGCACACCAAAACCCAGAAAAGCAGCCGCCAAGTGCACAGGTGCATGCCAGGTGACTGCTCTTCCAGTTTCCATTATGCACATGTGCACCGGCCTTCTGGTTTCTGGCATGCATGCGTGCACAAAGACCAGCTGGCCAGTGCGCATGTGTGCGCCGGAAACTAGAAGATCATCTTCCTGGCGCATGCATGCCCAGTGCTGAAAAGCTTTGCCAACACTGCACTACACCCAGTGGTGGGTTACAGGTGATATGCCCCAGTACTGGCATACCAGTGCCTGCCCGGAGCACTGGGTACCGTTCCGGTATGGTACTCCAGAGGGCCCACCCGCCCACCCGACCTCCTTACCTGTCTTTAAACTCTTTGGCACTTCCACGCACATGCACAGTGCGTACAGCGCCTGCACGACACTCCACCGAGCAGCTGGAGCATTGCGGAGGCTTGCGGAGGCATCGCTGGAGGGTAAGACGCTTCTGCGTGCTGCACGCGTTCATGTGGAGGATGCTGGATCCGGAACCCACCACTGACTACACCCAACAAAGATTCTGATAGAAAACACATTTTATGTATTTTAACATTGTGGAGATGGCTCATTTATTCCTGCTTTTTCTATTTTTTAAATTAAAGTACTTGTCAATGAAAGTAGTTGTGCATCTGAAGAGCAGCTTATGGGGTGTAACTTTGCAAAAACATTTTGAAAGTCCAGGAATTTTTGTAACTTCACACCATGAACCTCAAAAAAGTTTAAAATATTAGTGAGAGAAGGCTTAACTCTGGTTGTTCTTTGTCAATTCTCTTCCTTCTACATATTTGATTTTCTTTTATAAAATGATTTAGATTAATGTAAATAAAACATTAAAATAGTTAAATGCTCTAACCTTTTCTGAATACTCTCTCCTTTTTTAAACATTAGATTAAACCATTTTTCAGTCTTTGGAGACTGATTTGAGAGCAAAGTTGCATATTTTTCTTTAAAGTTCAAAAATTTTACTTTTGCTTTTTAAAAGAAGCTTTGGATAGTTCTGGAAAAGGTGATTTGTTTATTTTTAATGTGCCACTTGGGACTATTTTTTACTTACATCAGAGAAAGAACTTAAACTCTCTGAGTTAAATTATTAGTAGAGAGTAATTCTGACAGAAAACCAGGAATTCCTGTTTCTTAGAACTGGTTTCCTAGGATGCTGAGAGCATCCACTCTGATTTTGAACCACCAGTTTACCAAATTTTTAGTCCAGGGTAGGGTTCAACAACCTTAAAGACTCAAAGAGCCACAAAGGTCCTAAACAGAAGCCCCCCGTTCAATTCTGGAGTTGACTGGAAGTCCAGTTCCCCCACCATAGAGTCTCCTCCTAGTGCGGCATCCTTTTTCCTCTACCTATCCTAACCCGAAAGCCCTATCAATTGTGGAGCCAACCAGCGAAAGGGAGACACAGCAGAAGGATGAAAGAGCCACATGTGGCTCCAGAGCCACAGATTGCTGACCCCTCATCCAGGGCAAAGGAAGCAGGTGGTTGGTCAGTCACTAGATTGCTTTGCTAAAAAAAAATCTTTTGAATTCAATTTTCTACTTACAAGTAAGACTGTCTTGATAAGTCGGATTACTCCAAAGCAATCTCCAGTTGTTGGTAACTGAGTCCTGTTGGTAACTGAATCCCAGAAATGACTTCATTGACTTCATTCAGTCAGCTATTGTATGTGTTGTGTCTCTGTATGTATTGTGCTGTGTCTCTG
Source organism: Thamnophis elegans (assembly GCF_009769535.1). Classification (NCBI taxonomy): domain Eukaryota; kingdom Metazoa; phylum Chordata; class Lepidosauria; order Squamata; family Natricidae; genus Thamnophis; species Thamnophis elegans. The sequence continues at coordinate 87,495,724 of NC_045544.1, read as the reverse complement.
TATGGACCAAATAGGATACTACTCAACCTTCCTTCTTGCAGTAGGAAAAGGTAATAGGTAAATATTCAGCATTGTTTTGTTTTCTATTAGTTTTGATCTCCCTCCCTTCATCCTTTCCTGTTTCATAAGGATATTTCTCATCTTGATTTTTCTTATCTATGCTGGTAATTCCTGATTTCACAATTCTTAAAAAATATTTTTTTTAATTCACCAATTTGACATCCCAAGGGAAATATTAATGCTTTTAAAATAAAAATACTTTATTTCCAGGTTAAAATGAGACTACCCCCCCCCCCCTTGGTTTTGAATTAAACATGGAAAATTTCTATAAAAGGCTAATGGGCCCTTTAAATAAATTCCATGAAATTAATATTGTCATGGATATTTTAAATGCCAGTATATTATTTCCTTAGGAGAAATAGTGTAGAATTATTTCTTAATTTCCTGATTAATATTTGTAGCAAGACATACGCTTCATTGCTAAAACTTTGTTAATTTAGGTAAAAGAGAATTCTTGTTCCAACAATTTGAAATATGTTGACAAAATCAACAGGGTTCTTAAAATAACTTTAATTGGCTATCAAAAAACACCCACAATTTACTTAATGTCTTTTTCCAAGAAATATATTGTTGGTTGACCTTCTTCTTCTTTTTAAATCTCACAATATTTTATATGCTTTTTATAGGCCTTCACCTATTGTCTGAAAATATATGATGCAGTGTGATTTAAAGTATTTGTCTAATTAAGTATACAGAAATGGATTTGTTGGCTGGGTGAGAAATGGAGGAGACATCATTGTTTTAAATGTAGCTACACAGTTCCTATTGAGTTAATATAGTTGAAGAAAAAAGATCATTAATGTTAGTAAATTACATAGTATACTTATGTTAAGAATAAAAGGTTAATCCTACACAGCAAATACACAAGAGTTGTCCATCGGATTGTGGCTTAATGTAATGCCTTAAACTTCGTACTTTCTCTTCATTTTACCAGACATTAGCAATAGCACTTAGACTTATGTATTGCCTCATAGTGCTTTTACAGCCCTCTGTTAGCGGTTTACAGAGTCACCATATTATCCCCAACAATCTGGGTGCTCATTTTATCCCACCTCCGAAGAATGGAAGGCTGAGTCAACCTTGAGCCAGTGACATTTGAACTGCAGCTAGCAGTCAGCTGAAGTAGCCTGCAGAACTGCACTCGAACCACTGCACCAACTTGGCTCTCGGATAACCCTTCCTCCCTATTTTTATTACAAGATTGACTGCATGGTATTTCAGAGCTGGGCAACTGATTATAACATTTGAAAAAATGGTAAAAAAAATACAGGACACTTTTTTCTGAATACATTCAAATAGTAAAAAATAGTCATATCCCTAGCAGAGTGAAAAGATTTTTCATTCTAATAAGAGTTAGTTTAAGGAATTGTTTTTCTTTCTTGTGTCCTCATTAGGAATGGGCGTGTACAGGAATGTCTGTGGGATATGATAAAAAACCTCAAAATAGTGGTTCACTCAAGGTAGTGCTTCAATCATACAATTATCTAGTCTTTTTTGCCCTCACTCTGGGTATCATTGGGCAGGTTTTTGCCACCTGTTTTGTCTTTCAATATAACCATGAATATATCTTTTATAGATAGAGTGAATTCATGAATATTTTTTACAATTCTTCATCATTCTCTCTTTCTTCCTCTTTCTCTTTCCTTGTGTTTACACGTTATCTGCATGAACAATTTCGAGTACATCACACAATCAAAGGAAATTCTTAAATAATGCTTAAATAAAAGAAAGAAAGAAAGAAAGAAACAGAAAACCCCTATTGTCTGATTAAACCTCTTCACCACACTGTTCAGAAGAAAACTATTTTTGCCAGTTTTAAAGGGATAGAAGGTCTTGGGCTTTTATCTCAACCTAAAATTTATTTTGTTAGTTTTCCACACCAGTTTATTTAAAATAAAAGCCTGCCTAAAAACAATTTACATTTCTTCTAATATAAATTACATGTGCATGTTTTCTTAACCCCTAGATTTTATGCTGAGATTCCCTGGGCAGCCATATAATGGTTTAAACCAACAAATACATACTGTGTGATGTTTGTGAAAAAAATCTTACATTAACATATGCATTTTGAAAATACTTTTCTTGGATATCTTTATTTTGTTTAGTAATTTTTAGAAGAGAGCTGTATTTTTATTTCTCACAATTACTTACATGCTGTCTATTCAAAGAAGTTTTGGTAGGCTTAAACCTACTACTTTCAAAAATATTGATAAAAATGTAAAATTTGTAATTTTAAAAACCTATTACCTTGTAAAATACTAATTAAATAAATTTATATGAAACTAAATTAGTCCTTCTGTATTTCTTGTATTACAATTAGCTTGTATTTTTGTGAAAAAGCACGATTTGAATGTTTACTTCAGTGCTCAAACTATCCTCTCTCTCTCTCTCTCTCTCTCTCTCTCTCTCATCTATCTCTTATCTTTTATCTTTCTAACTAGAGAGAATGTGTGTGAGAGAGAGGGGGGGAGAGAGGGGGAGGGAGGGAATTATAGAAAGTCAAGTACAAATGTATACTTTTTCTCAAAAAAACTCCCCCACATTTTACTGTCTGAATGGTACTTATATCATATCACAGTTTCCAAATCAGGAGAATTTTATCTTTAACTCATTTAATGCTCTCCCCAATGCTATCCTGAAAGGGAAATATAGGCAAACCCCATAGGAAACCCAATAATGCCCCATAGAAACTACAGCTTATGTCCTTCTGCCCTACCAGTTCTACTGGGTCATTCACCATAGCTGATTACTGGTGGGCATTTATCCTCCTACTAATGGTTTATTTAGTGGGTTGTGAAGGGGTTCTGTGTTCATACTGATATCCAATCGGGTGAAATCCTACCGGTTCAGACCGGTTTGGGAGAACTGGTAGTGGACATTGTTCCTGGATTGCCAAACTGGTAGGGACTGCTGACTGGCCATGCCCCTGAACCAGTCTCCCAGTCACTGCTCGCTTGGCCTACCCCCACCCAGTCTCTGCTTTCCACCATCCCACCCTGCCTCCTCTACTCCCTTCCCTGTGGCTCGCAGCCCTGCCATGCTTGCCTGTCTTCCATGTGGCCTTCCTGGTGTCCCTGTGGCCAGCTTGTGAAGGCAGGTAAGCATGTCGATGCCGACTGGTCATGGGGAAGGGAGCTACAGCCTACTCCTTTCCCTGTAGCCCTGCCATGCTTACCTGCCTTCCACGCAGCCTTCCCAATGGTCCCCCATGCCTGCTTGCCTTTCGAGGTCAGCGTACAGCCCGGCCCAGCCAGTGGGTGGGCAGGTGGCCCTTGGTGGAGATACAACTACTGCTCTGGGGCTGAGAGGGCAGACAGATGTCCTGGGGCTGCTGCACACTGCTTGCCTTCTCGGAGCACTTTCTTTTTTCTCCTGCCACCGAAAGAAAGAAAGAACATCCTGCTGTCCATTGGTGCCACTGTGGTTGATCTGGCCAGGGGAATGGGCCGCCGAAGGGTAGGGTGTGCTCTGCCACCGCTGCCACCACTGCTGCTGCTGGGTGCATCTGTGCAGGAGAATTCCCTGGTGCGGTGCAGTTCTAGGATGGCTGAGAGCCCAGGCTAGCTCTGCCACCACCGCAGCTGCTGCTGCCGGGCGCATCTATGCAGGAGAACTCCCTGGGAAGGGCTCCGTCTATGCACCTAGACCAGGTGTGTGTGTGTGTGTGTGTGTGTGTGAGAGAGAGAGAGAGAGAGAGAAAGAGAGAGAGGGGAAAGAAAGAAAGAAAGAAAGAAAGAAAGAGTGAGAGAGAGAAAGCAATAGAAAGAGAAAAGAAATAAAGAGAAAGAGAGAGAGAAAGAGAAAGAAAGAAAGAAAGAAAGAAAGAAAGAAAGAAAGAAAGAAAGAAAGAAAGAAAACTTATGATCACATTTTACAAGGTGGCCACGCCTACCCAGTCACATGACCACCAAGCCACGCCCACTAAGCCATGCCAGTAGGGAAAATTTTGGGATTTCACCAATGCATCCAACTGACACCCTGGAAAAGAGACTCAGCTGCTATATGTGCTATTGGCAAAAATGAGATTAGGTTTCCACTTTGTAGAATGTTTCAACATATAGTGGGAGTTACTGAATTGTAACTGAGCATTGATATCAAATTGTAGTTTAAAGGTTCCTTCCTGCTTTTAATAAACATAAATGGTTATGAATAGTTTTGCTGATTTATTAGCTCTAGTTGCATAACTTTATTTGAGAAAAACTTGAAAACTCCAAATGAGGCAGGGTATCTACTGCTCTTGGCTGAAGTTTATTATTATTTTTAAATGATCATTTAAACTCAGGCTTTACTTGTTGCAGTAGACAAATCATATTTTCAAATCTTTGTTAACAAGAAGCTCATTCTTTAAACAGAGGTGAGTGTTTTATAACTGAAATTTCTGGAGCAATGATGCTTGCACACTCTCTCTATTAATTTTCCTTGGTCTTCTGAGACTACTGTTACATTCCTGAGGTCCTTTATAAAATAAACTCCCCTGTGATCTAGTGCAAGCAGGGAAACTGGGAAGCAGCAAGCAAGTTCTGGCTTGGTATCTCTTACGGACCATCTTGATGACTGTAATTGCTGTCATGTTATGAAAACCTTTTTTTGAAAGGCGCCAGAGTTCCAAATAAAGCATAACATGGCTTTGATATAATAAATATTAGTATCACTGTTTAAAAATGTTGTGACCCGTCTGCTTGATTCTGAGAAAGACGTTTTCCAGCACTGCTGCTTCTTTTTGCTTTTATTTGCAAACATTCTATTACCACAGCTAAGGAAGAAGGAAAAATCCTCAAGACAGATTTGGTTTAAAGCAGTGGGTCTCAACCTTCCTAATGACGTGACCCTTTAATACAGTTCCTCATGTTGTAGTGACACCCAACCATTAAATTATTTTATGTTTTCCATATTTTTTTGAAAATATGTGTTTTCCAATGGTCTTAGGTGAACCCTGTGAAAGGGTTGCTTGACCCCCAAAGGGGTCCCGACCCACAAGTTGAGAACCACTGGTTTAAAGAATCTCCAAATAAAGTCAACCTCTGTCTTTCTAGACAGTGAACTTCGAAGTGAAAATGGACCAAATCCAAATAATAGGAAAACAGGGACCACCTTTGGTGGGATGGTAACAGCGTTCCATGCACGTTTGACATTTAGTCATGCCAGCCACATGACCACGTAGATGTCTTTGGACAGCACTGGCTCTTTGGCTTTGAAATGGAGATGAGCATGACTCCTAGAGTTGGGAACGACTAGCAGATATATGCGAGGGGAACCTGGAACCCGGAGACCAAATCCTCAGAAGACTTCTGAAAAGGTCATTTAAGCAAATACCCTCTTCCCCCTCCTTTGTTAGAAAGCTTTAATTCTGGAAATCTAGAAATATTAAAATAAAGGATATGTATTTCTTCTGCGAACAAAGGTAGAGTATGAAGCATAGAGAGGATATGGATGAACTAAGTCTTTAGTGGGCAGGATAACAACATGGAGTATATTGGGTGATGATGTAAATGGGTGCAGTGCAGTGGTGGGTTTCAAAATTTTTTAGAACCTCTTCTGTAGGTGTGGCCAGCTTTGTGGGAGTGACTTGCTGGCCATTTTAACTGGGTGGGCGTAGCCAACTTGTAAAATGTGGTGAAACTCACTTAACAACACTCTTGCTTAGCAACCAAAATGTTGGCTCAGAAACTCTGGCACTTGAAGCAAGCAAGTCTTAAAGCTGTCAAGTTACAAGACCCTTGCACCCCTAAACCTTTAGTAAAAAAAACCAAGGGTGTTCAAACTTGACAATTTTAAGACTTGTGGTCTTCAACTCCCAGAATTCCTCCTCTCGCTCTTCATCTTGATGATGTGCGGATGGGCGGGGAAAGGGAGCTGGAATCGGTTCTAAAAAGCACTGTAGATTTGTGGAACCTCTTCTATAGAAGAGGTTAGAACTGGCAGGAACCCACCCCTGGTGCAGTGGTGACCTATGAACCTTCATAGGTATTTTTTGGGAAGGGAAGGTTACCAGATCTGAATGTAACTAGATGATAGTAAAGAGATATTCTGAATTTTTTTGCTGCTATCTAGTGTGATCTGAAGTTTTGCAGCCCAGATGTGGTAGTTTTAAGAGGTTTTCTAGAAGAATCTCTGTGTGTTTTTTTAACTAAAATGACAGAAAACCATGTTATAATTTTCAGGAACTGCATCATCAAATTTTAGCAGTGCACATAGGTAAAGGTAAAGGTTCTCCTCGCACATATGTGCCAGTCATTCCTGACTCTAGGATGTGGTGCTCATCTCTGTTTCAAAGCCGAAGACATCTCCATGGTCATGTGGCCGGCATGACTAAACGTTGAAGGTGTTCATGGAGCGCTGTTACTTCCCACCAAAGGTGGTTCTTATTTTTTCTACTTGCATTTTCACATGCTTTTGAACTGCTATGTTGGCAGAAGCCGGGATAAGTAACGGGAGCTCACTCTGACCGCCAAACTGCTGACCTTTCTGATCGACAAGCTCAGTGTCTTAGCCACTGAGCCACTGGGTCCACTACACATAGAGGAGGCCATTAAAACAGGGTCAGGGATGATAAATCATCTGTCCTGTTTGAGATGTAAGAGATGATTTCTGCAATGAGATCCAGATACTCTACTATTGCCAAATATCAGGGAGTATTATGCAGTAGTTTAATAACAAATAGAAAAATAACAAAAGAGTGCTGTCAGGCCTGAAATTATATTCCTTTTAGAATTTTGGCCTGCCACACTTTCTCTTATTTCATTATGCTGTTTCATTGGTATAGTTGATGGGAGGGGGGAATAGAAGGAGTAGAATTGTGGAATGTATTGTTTTCATTCTTTACTAGAAGCCAAGCTCATATTTTGTCTCCGCACTTATGCACCTGACCGGAAGCAGCTGGGTGTGGATGCCAGTGTGGAGGAAGAAGATTGGGCCATGTGATGGATTGTGGGTGTGGGGACAAGATCATGAACTTTTAACTGGGTGGAATTGTGATGTCATTTCCAGTATTGGGATTCAATAGCATAATGCCAAGATGTCTGATTTATTAAATTGGAACTTTAAGGATAGTTTTGCCTTGGTCTCTGATTTAATTCTACATGATACTTGGAACGCTAACAAGCACATTGACCTCCATAGCTTTACATTAGTCTCATTTTCTTTGAAATAGTGAACTACCAGATCATCTGTATTGAAAATTAGAATTATTATTTTCTTTCTTTTTGGTTGCATTCCTTACCTTACTTGTCTTTCAGGAGCTAAAAACAGCCTCTCTCATAATGCAAACTTGCCATGTAGTTGAGATTAAGAAATAATGACTGGCACAAAGTAAGCTGAGCAGAGCTTGGAATCTGGGTCTTTCAAAGACCATATTCTCTCTTCTTCACCTCACTAACGCTTTCCAGTCATCACTGGATTTAACTGATTTAGTATTCTCAGAAGGAATTATGGGAATCAATATTTGTGAAGCTCTGGGGAATTTTAATCAGAACTTCAGCATACTTTTGAAGCTAGTGGTCTGTTCTAAATATTGTACACTTAAAAGTGTCCCATTGGACCATGACACAATTGGTTTCTGAGGAAAGATGTTAAAATTAGGCTGTAAAAAACCCCAAATTAGCTAGAACACTTCAGTGAGCACTGAAACATAACCCAGGTTCCACTGAATTCAGTGAGATTTAAGCCGGCATCAGTTGCATGGAACACATTTTATATTGGAAATGCAGACATACCATTGATCAGTGGCAATGTCCAGATGGGCAAAAATGGACACTCACATGGTATGTTCAGCTGTTTCTCTTAAATCATAATTTTAGGTTAAAACTGAACTTCATCCTTCTTCTGGGCTGTTCTTGGTCTCTCAAGGCTACATTCCTGGAACTGTTCCAGCATTAAGATTGAAGGGAGTTTACCCTAAGGAGAAAAATCTTTTTGGACTTGAGAATTAGAAAGGCTGGGAAAAAAACCCACATCAACCTAAAAAGAAAGAGTATTCTGAAGCTACTATTTGAGTTCAGGGGATTCTCCTGCTTTCACTTCCTAAAGGAGATGTTTGAATTAAAATGGAATTATTTAAAAGAAAATGTGATAGTTGTGGTACCCCCAAATATGATGACATTGGATTGGAGGAGTTTCTTTATTTGGTTATTAACTGGTATCAATAGGCTTACATAGAGTAAATCTGTATACAATCCAGGAATGCTTGTAGTTTTCTAATCCTTGAAGAAATAGTGGAAGGGAAAAGTTGCTTCTCCAGTTTTATTAGACAAAAAGATTTTATTTTGTGAATAGTCTGGGTATTTTCTTGAGTAATATTTAGGAATGCTTTGTGAGTGGGAGAACTGACTATCTTAGCTCTTTGGAATGAAAATTGGACAGCAGAGTTTGTATGACCCCTGTGATACAGGATACATGTCATAGCACCTGCAAATTCACCAGGTCATATGGAAAGATTTTGGATCTTTTTCCTTGTTGGAGAAGGATGCATCAAGAAAGGGACACATCCATTCTCTAGATGATACTCCTGAGGCCATTTTTTCTTGAATGCTGCAAATAAATCTAGTATCTAGATGGCTATTTTTAATATGGAAATATCATTATGATAGTCTTAATTTTGCACAAGTAGCTTACTGCCATCTTTCTCTTCTCTGGTCAGTTCCAGATACCCTGTAAGTACAGTCCCACAATTAGAAAGCTGATCTAAAGACTTTTTAACACCCTGGCAGGTGGTGGAATGAACCAAATATTAGAGATGGACCTGAGAGACCTGAACTGAAACAATGGCTCATCTAGGAAGCTCTGGAAATAACTGGATCGTCCTATACAAACATATGGAACAGCTTTTTCAATTTTCATTTTTTTCAATTTATTGACATTTGTATGCCGCCCACTCCCTTGGGACTCAGCTTGCTACTGAGGCCAACAGACGAACCATCTAGTTAAAATTTATTCTTTTTTTTGAAGACAGGGGATGTATGCCTGCATGCATGCACACACAAAGACATGTCTTGGCAACCAACAGTTGCAGAAATAATGGGACATGGAGGCATTAATCTGGAATTTTTAATCCCCCCCCCAGCTAAATTATGCCTTCTTTGCTTGCCTTTGGGATAGTAAGAAAAAGAAAGCTATTGAGAAAAAGAAACACTGTAGAGGGGTCTCACTGAAATTACAGGTAAGTGCTTGCCATTGTAAAGGCTTTGCTCTGTAGTTTTCAGAACTATATAGTTCCTGACTTCTAAGCAACTTCTTGTAGGTAAGAAAAAGAATTCCAGACTTCAAGAGTTACCAAGCCCACCCATATATAATTTTCCTGTCCAAGAAAATTCAGATTGGGCGGCAGAGGTGGGATGTAGCCGGAAAAACAAAAACTTCCTATAAAGAGGCTGCTTAATAAGTCCAAGCAGCCAAAATATGTGAACTCATTGGTGTTTCTCCCACAGACTTGTTGGGCTTGGCAAGAAGGTTTGTAGCTGGTCGAGCTTTTAAAACAGCCCACATATTAAATGACAACTGGAGGTATATAAACCCATTGAAAGTTATCAAGGCATGTTTTCTAAAAAAAGGAATATTTTTTTGTGATTTGCACTTTCTTAACACCTATGAATCTTCATAATTTATTAAGTTGACTTTACAGACTACAACTAAAACAAACATTCCACCAAACTTTGAGGGTGAAAAGCTATTCAGAAAATACTCAAATATGAATAGGGGTAAACACAAGCACATATTGTTCTCCCAATTTCCTATGAAAATCAAATCTGAAAAATAGAATTACAGCGTACAATACATTTTTATAAGATCATTGTGTTCATGCTACCCAATTATTTTTCTACTTATTTTAGCTAGGCATACCAGGGTTGCAAATATCTGGATAGGTACTGGATATAATGAAACAAATATAAGACATGTCTTAGCTCCTGGTCACTACCTTATGGTCACATGGATTTTTGCGCTCCTGATGTGAGAGTTCTGTCCTTTTACCCAGACACAGAAATAATTGCTTGAGGTGGGAGCAAAAATAATTCTGTTGCCTTTGTGGATTATTTAAAATGAATCCTGAATGTAAACAATGGATTCCAGCAGACTGCTTGACTAAATCCATTGCCAAAAACATTGTGGTGATAAAGGGGCCTAAGGCAGGGGAAAAAAAGAAATTATAAATCAAGCAAAACTCTTAACTGCATACACATTAAAATTAATGAAGTATTTTAAAACTAAAAGTCCCAGCCACCCATGTGAGCTACTTAAAGCATTAAACATGAGGCCTGTGAGTGCAATTTGAAGCAAATTCTTCATTTTTCAGTTGGGTGATTGAAGCCAGGAAGGAGGTCATAAGCATTCAGTGCATAACACCTCTCATTATTGAATGCTAGGGAATACACAGCAGAGAAAAGTGAAATGAAAATGGCTTAATTTGCAAGTAAGACTACTAAATAAAAAAACTCGTGATCTTCTGCAATGTACAATTTTTGTTATCTCAACAGAACATCTCTCATAGGTAATGTAAACTAGGTTGATGTGTTATTTAAAGTTATTTGAGGATTGAGTGCCAGTTAAACACTCCTGTTTCAAAGTGGATTGATGGCAGCCCAAAGTGAATGTGCCAAAGGAGGGGAAAATGTTATCGGCTCATACCAAATGAGACTATGCTCTTATTTATTAGTTGAATTCCTTAGCAAGTGTCAGAATTAATATCACAAAAATGATATATATCCAGTGTGGAACAAAACCTCCGCCATATAAAGTAACATATCAAGCCTTATGTGCTAATGAGATATAAAGTGCCATAAAATACTTCATAAATGTCATTTAGTATTTATGTTGTGAGAGTGTTTGAATCTGATTCAAACTTAATTAAGATTGTGAAATGTAGCCTGATCCTCCCATTAGGCTGGTTGAGTCAGATCCAGGAATAGCAAGATTGCCTGATGGCTAAAGAACTGTTCTAGGGACAGACAGATTCACTTTCCCACTCAGGAATGTTGGCAAGAATTCTCAACTTTATCAACAAGCATTGCCATATATTGATGGTAATGATATCAGAACAACTCCAGGAGGTAGAATCATTTGCTTTATTTTGGCTGGAACAATTTGCACTTGGTGTGTGCTACTTCTGAAAAAAGTTGTATTGACTGGGGACCGCATATTTGAAGATCCAAACATGGCACTTTTTAACCTTGATGAACTTGGAATTCTAGGAATATAAGGGCAGGGGAGGATGTTATGAAACTTACTAAATTGCATTGGATAATTTCATTTTTGCTCTGAATATAAATGATTCCAGAAGCTTTGTTCCATGACTAAATAGTTTGTGAAACATATGAGCGCTCCAGCAAGAAAGCGCAATTTGAGTAGTCTGAGAAAAGAGGCCAAGTTTATTTTCTACATCATAATATTCTCAAAAAGCTAAGACTGTAGTCCCCATTTTGTATTTTTAATTCAGGCTGATCACACAGATAAGAGAAGAACTGTGGTGATGCCAGGAGTGGGATTAAAATTATTTAGCAACTGGTTCTCTACCCGGTTGCTGGGTGGGCATGGCCATGGTGGGTGTGGCCTACTCAGCCTCCTAAACCATGAGGGCATTTTTGCCCTCACCAAGCTCTGGAGGTTTTCTTTGAGCCTCCAGGAGGGTGTTAATGGCTTCTTCTGGGCTCCAGAGGCTCTCCGGAGTCTGGAAACGGGTCTATTCCTGAACTTCCAGAACTTATGGGAGCCCTGTTTTTCACTTTCCCAGAGCCTCCGCATGGGCCCTGTACTTACCTGGCATCCAAAATGGGCCATGTGGAGACTCCTGGGAGGGTAGGTCAGGCCAACCAGTTCCTGCAACTACCGGTTTGGCAAACCAGATGTAAAATTAGCATCTGGTTCACCTGAACTGCTCCGAACCAGCTGAATCCCACCCCTGGCTGGCACAGTTGTTAGAATGCAGTTTTGCTGGCTAATTCTGCCAATTGCCAGCAGTTTGATTCCCACCGGCTCACGGTTGACCCAGTCTTCCATGCTTCCAAGATCAGTAAAATGAGGACCCAGATTGTTGGGGGCAATATGCTAACTCTGTAAACTGTTTAGAGAGGGCTGTAATGCACTGTGAAACATTAAATTAGTTTAAGTGCTATTGCTATTGCTAAGGGCACACAACCAAAATGGGGAGCAGGGATATTTTCAGTCTTACGCTGGTAGAATCAGCAATGCAACTGAATAGGTGAATGCAGATCTAATGCCTTTAGAATGGGGATTATTTTAATAGTATTCCTCCATAACAGCTGCTTTTATCCAACTATGTTTTAGAAGCTGGGTGAAAAGTTGCAGAGGGGAAAAAAGCAAGAGAGAGAGAGAGAGAGGGAGGGAGGGAGGGAGGGAGGGAGAGAGAGAGGGAGGGCGGGAGGAAGGGAGGGAGGGAGGCTGTGATGGCTGCCTGTATGTAGCTCCTGACAGATATTATGCTGATCCTTGAATCCTTCAGCAGTTTGGCACTAAAATTGGATGGTGAATTTGTGTTAACCAAAATTCATATAACCAAATTGTTATAAAAATAAAAGCATGCATTGTAGATTGCTGAAAATTGAAAATGAACATTCATTTAGAAATCAGCCTTGTTTTTATATTTATTAATTTTGATCTCTCCCTCTCTCCGTCTTTCCGTCTCTGTCTCTCCCTCTCTCCCTCCCTCTCTCTCTCTCTCTCTCTCTCTCTCTGTGTCACTCTCTGCCCTCCCTTCTCTCATTCTCTGCCCCCCACTCTCTCTCATGGTTTCTGCTGTTGGTATATTTTGGAACTACCTAGTATGTGAGAACAGAAATTAAGAGTAGTTGTTTACCATTAAAACATCTATATATAGCTGCATTGTGGTTAGGGTTAGCCCTGCTTCCCTTAAAAAATGTATGGGCATCCCAGGCATTTTTGTTATCATCCTATAGCTTCAGCGATTTCCCCCCCATATTTGGAAAAATAATGGCATTGAATAGTATTAAAGTTAGTAGTAATAATATTTCTTTCCATAAAAAAAAATTCTAACAAAGAAGAGACAGAATAGTTGCACAGCATCTTTTGGCTGCTAACTTTCAAGAATCTAGAACATCTAGATCTAGAATATCCTATGAGACATTGCAAGGTGTGCCTGAAAGGCTTTCCAAACCACACATGAACAGGCTGTCAGATAACTTACCAACAAACATATTGACCAGCCTATGAGCTCGTAAGAAGCCGGATCAATCAAGCGACCAACCAACAATGACATCAATTATCTTCTCACCTGGTGACTTTCATATGACCTGACATTAACCCTTGTATTGAAACAAGATTTGTATGAGATGAAAAAAAAACTTAAAATGTAGCCAAATGGGATCTTTGGGTATATGGTTTATTAAGATAAAAGCGGAGAGAAACTGAAACAAGACACTTCAACTGAAGTCCCACTGAAGATGTTGCCTTGCCTGGCGAAGAAACGTTTGGTGCTAAACAGCAAGCTTGCAGAACAAACCACCGCCAACAACTTGTCTGTGTATGTAACAGAACTTAGACTTATAAAGATGTACATTAGCCAAGACCAAATGAGATTGAAAATCGCACATGAACATGTTAAAAAACACTGCTGTGCCTATATGATGCCAACAATTCTCATGTTTAACGCTAAGATCCTTTTCACCTAAGGCAGGTACTCCATCGCTATCATATCCTCTTCTAAGAATGAATCCTTAGGAGAAGATGATAGATCACTCAATTCAAATAAGTCCTCATCATTTCAGAATCAATGTCAGAATCAGTCTCTAGTAGCTCAGGTTTCTCTGCCCAAGACTTTCCTCACTGCAGCCACATAGCCCATGTGAACAATAGGACTGCTGGCTTGTGTATCAGAAGACAGATGCTGCTCTGTTTGCTTGTAAGGAGAGCATATTGAAAGTGAAGGTCTACCCAAGAATAATCCTGCATGCCTGGCTGACCATGCATCCAAATCAGACCTTTTGAATAGTAGCATGAGTAAGGCATTACAACACAGTCATAAAATTGGCTTTTCAGACAGATCAGGTTTAATGAGCACTAGCTGATAAGAACAGGATAGCTATAGCCTTCAATATAAATCTATGCTACTTAACCTGCTTGATTAGCACAGGCTGAAAATAATATATATTTATTGTCTGTAAACCAGTATAAGCTTTTTTTTGCTGACCTGAAGTCTGAATGATATGATACATTGTTTGAACTCTGACTGTCATTCTCTTATATTCATTATCTGGGATTGAGCCTAAAGCTCAAATGGGTATGATTTTTGTCTTCTGAGCTGATTTAGTGGCTACTTTTTGATGTTTATGTGTGTTTCTCAGGCTGTGAGTAGTCCTTTGAAAATTAGACCTTGGACTATATAACAATGCTCTGCCATTCCCACCTTCTCCCCCAACTTGGTATAAGGCAACCATGGTTTTGTTTTGAGATTCCAAACATTATGGAAAATATTAGTACATCTTTAGACCTCCAACTCCCCTTCATGAATTACTGCCTTGTTGTGGTGAAGGGGCTTGCTTAGCTCAATGAAGCTATGAGCTATGCCATTCATATCCACCAAAGACGGACAGGTCATAGCAGAAAGCTCTGACAAAACGTAATCCACTGGAGAAGGAAATGGCAACCCACTCCAGTATCTTTGCCATGAAAACCCCATGGACAGTATGTTGTCCATGAGGTCACGATGGGTTGGACACGACTTCGCAACTAACTACAACAGCCCTCCAACTGTGTATAAATTTTGCTTGGACCAATACATCTTATGATCATGATCAGAATAATTCAGACTGTTCTCAGAATTGGTTTGTACCCATTTTGCTGAAGGACAATTATAAAGTCACCAAAATAAGAGTATCTGTTGTATATTGTGTTATATCAAGTAGGAATTCAATCCTGTTTTTCCAAAAATCAGAAGTTGAGAACAAATTATGGCTTCTGATTCTGCTTATTACCAAATAAGCCAAATTTCATGTTCATTGTCTAAGGCAAACAATTAAAAGAATTCATCAAATGCATTTCATAAGTTGAGCTAACAAGAGAAACTGGCAAAATGTCACAAGAATTCTGTCATGATCATGGCATACAAATATTTAAAATTACCCTTGAGATAATTTTCAACTACTTTAAACTCTCATTGCAGTAATTTAAGCTGCTTTGTTGACTAGTTCTGTACATTGTATTCAGAATCAATACATCATTGATTTGTCTATTAATATTTATTTATTAAATTAATTCACTAATATTATTAACAATAATAATAATGATTAATTAATATTTATTTAAAATAAATGCAAAATAAAACGCCATATAAACTAGCTAGCAGCAGCAGCAATCCAAAGTTTAAAGTAGTATGGCGTAAATACAGCTAAAACATAATTAAGAACCTATTAAACAGCCTGCAGAAGTAGAAAGGTTACTAACGTGGGTTTCTGTCAAGCCTCCCTGGGGAAAAAATTCCATAAATAAGCTGCCACCACCTATTTTCAGCATCTTCATCACCATCATTGCTGCTTTTCAACTCTGCCTTGACACTTGCCTCTGATTCTTCCGTACTCCAAGTATTATTGATACTATAGTAATATCCTTAGATACAAAGAAGTAAAATAAACCATATACCCAAAGATCCAATTTGGCTACATTTTAAGATTTTTTTTTTCATCTCATACAAATCTTGTTTCAATACAAGGGTTAATGTCAGATGTTGAAATACTCATAGATTTGAAATAATTTTGAGCTGTTTTTTAATGTTTTTTTTAAGCTTTGGGCAGATTTAGGATGGTGGTCTTGGCCGAGTCTACCTTTTTGAAAGGGTTCCAGGATGTGGTGAACCATGAATCTCAACATATGTTGAAGTATTCAAACGATTCATGGGCCATGCCAAAATTCAATTGAAAACTCAACTTGCTGTAACTATGCAATGTAGAAACAAAAAATAGCTATGTGAATTGGCTTTGAATCCAAGTAGTTTGGCCTGACTGCAGTATGGTTCATAGATGCAGAAGTTAACAATCATACTAATGAGTGAATAAGGAATCCTAAAATTGGATTGAAAATATATATTACTTTGGTTTAGTTTTGTAGTATGACAATCATATGGCAGTTATATCACTGCAATTTTTAACAATCCCTGTTCAGACACCCTGAGCTTCTGGGTCTTAATCAGACTTATTCCATTAATTCAGTGGTGTTTGGTTCATGGAATAGGCACAAAATATGAATGCAAAAGGCATCTAGAACACTTCACCTCTTACAACCGTCTCTGTTTACAGTTGTTTAGAACTAAATCCTGAGGGAAGATATTGTTAGTATTATTATTTCATGCTTTATAGCAAGAATATCTCCATATAATGTGAATGTTCGGCAATGGAGAAATACTACTTGGTGATCTTGGGAATACATACAAGTTATTTTGGTCCATGGATCTATTTTTTTGACAAGAAATTGCAAATATAAATAATAAAAAATAATTTCTCAAGTGTTTGCAGTAGGCTGGTTTCTTATCTCCTCTTACAAAAACATAAATGTTGGCCAATGAAGCCAGACTGAGTGCCAAAATATTTAACAGGGATTTATTAATATTAGGGGGTAAATGCAATCTTGCTCAAAGCAAAAGAACCAAAAAAGACTGAAGGTTCCATTTTTTCCTTCTCTTTTAATAACTGTTTCAGTAGCATAATGCTTTAAAAACAAGGCATATTGCCCTGCTATAATATGATCTTAAGACATGATTTAGATGGAAAATTTAAGTAAGATTAATGCAATTTATTATCCAACAGGATATTACTACAAGCCATGCTGCTTGGCTGAATTTTTGAATTTCAATCTAATATTTCAAATGAGAATTCCAGATGGGTATCTTGTTCCCCTCACAAGGGTGATATTAAGTTTGTAAAACAGAAGAGGTGAAACTAGTTTTAGCACTTGATTAATCATTTAAATTATTTTGCTCCTCTTTGAACTTATTGCCTTTTGTTTATCAAGTCACTCCAGTAAAACCCCAGCCAATCAAAAATACAGGCAAGAAGCCAAATTATTAATATATTCAGTGAATGATTCAGGTCACCTTGAAGTAGGAGCCACAAATGAATTTATAGTTGCATTGAAAAGACAGAGTGATTCTTGTACACAGCTTAATAAAATCAACTTAGCTAACATTGTTATTATTTTTAGCATATGAATGGAATAATTAACACAGCTGGTTATGTAGGCATACATGCAAATACCTGATTAAAATTATACTATATAATGAACTGATTCTGAACCTGGTCCATTTGCCCCAGAAATGGATAAATTAATTTTTAAAAATGGTTGAGCATACTTGGAAACTGAAGCCGAAAGGCATAACATTGTGTCTTTTTTAAATGATTAGTTTGAAAAATAATAATAGGAAACTGCTTCTGACATGCTCCGAACCTCTATTTTTGTTTATTTGTTTGTTAAGGAAGGTTTTTACCAATTTCCATCCTATTCTCAAAGTCCAGAAAATCTGACCCCTATCAGCAACATATTTTTCTGAGGGCTCCCTTAAGATGAAAGTAATTATTTTCTTAGTTTGTTGCTGCCTTAAAAAAAAACAGACAAGGTATTAAGGCGGGATGTGATTATATTTTGATCTGGATAAATGTAATTTAGTGATCAACCCATAATGTTAATCTGTACGAGAATTTGCTAGGAGTTCAGATAGTAAACATATCTTGACTAAACCGTCTCACTGTTTTCTTGTAAGAAAGAGAATGAACGTGAGGGGAAAAAACCCAAGTATACACACTCTCATGAACTCTTTACAAGAAAATTGGAATATAAATGCAATGAAAATATTTTAATTTGAATGAGAGTGGTCAGCTTATAAGTCTCATGAGTCTAGCATGGGCTATATTGTAAAGAAGTTTGTTCTAAGTACAGATATAAATATTTTTTCTGCAAGAACTAGGCAAGTATGATTAAAATCTTTCCTTATTTAGGGCCTACACAGAAAGTATTTCCCCCCCCCAAAAAAATGTAAAACAAAAATAAGTAACCAATCATGAAACAGTCTAGCTGTCTCTTCTGAATATTATGACTTCAGGAAATTGATTACGATTTCTTCTCAAATTCTATCAGGATAAACCATAACTATTTGACATAAATTTAAATTCCAGAGTTTCTAGCTAACCCCAAGCTCATAAATGAATTCCTAAAAGCTGACTTGTGCCTGAAGATCCAACTCTGCGAAAGCCACTTTGCAGAAGCCATTCATTTCAATCACATGAACTGCTCTATTTAGCTCTCATTCAAACCTTGAAAGAAAGGCAAGATATCCATAAACAATAAGTTCTTTGAATATCCAGGTCTTTGATTAACTGATGGATATAAATGGAGAGTTCATATGTGGAATCTGGAAGAAAACGTAGTGGGAAAATAATATCAAGGACTTTTCTTTCTAGCTATTAAGAAAGATGGACTATATACCCATGACTTTGAGTAGTTGCCCAGAGATACAGTTAAGTTTATTCAATTTTGAATTTGATACAGTAAACTGTGGGTTTGGAATGCAAAAGAAATGTTCATCACAATGCCATATCAGATTCTGGTTCCAAAAGCTTTGCTTAATTTAATTGTGAGCCACATTCTTAATTCCCAAATTCTGTGGTTTTAGTACTTCTTGGAAACTAAACTGCTCCTCCTGCTCCTCCAACAAAAATCTTCTTAGCAAGGAGAAGAGAGCCATAGGAATTATGGCAGCAAAGTACTGAACATGTTTGAAATCCACCCACTTAAATAATATTTCACTATTATCTTGAAGTTTTAGCTTACTGAGTTGGAATCAGGTCTTAACAAAGAGGAGTTATCCCAATGCTTTTCTTTCCTGGAAAGAATTGTTCATAATTTTCTATACAAAAGCTCTAAATTGTTTCAAAAATTATTCAATTTTTGAATTACTTTGAATTATTATTGATATGAGGATGGTTTCCACCCTTGCAGTATGTAATATTATGGAGCATGGTATTCCCTGATGTGATAGAGGTGAAAGTTATTCTTATTATGGTTGGTTGCACAATCAGCCAGATGTTTAGGCTGGATTTGGTATTTTGCATGCTGGTTCCTAGTTCGCTGGAGCAGGTTTAAATGAGTGTTGGGAAATTTCCATCATCTTCCAAGGGAGGAATACAAAAACCTTGCATTAGTGGCAACAACCATGTTGAGTAAAGATATCTGTAATACAGGTTGATACTAAAGCACCAAGTAGGATTTCCTGCAGATGTATAAGCGGGAGAAATTCATCTTGTGATTATTCTTTGTTGCACTTATGCAACTGCATTGGTGGGCTGGCCTGAGATTTATAAGTTTCCCCCAACCCTTTGTCCAAAACCAATCTGAAAAAAAGCACAAAAAGATAATGCATTAACAAAGAAAACTTGAGAATCCTCTGATCATTTTGCCACACATATATGGTCCTGTGTAGTTAGGGTTAGGGATGGAAAAAAATACTTTCTTTGATATTAATACGTTTCATCTTTGGATTGTAGCGTTTGCTTGATATTTTAATATGAAGTTATTCCCTGGGTAAACGTGATGTTTCCAAAATACTGGTAAACAAACATCTTCCTTTTTTTGTATTAGTAAATGCCCAAGAAATAAATTGCCTCTGTAGTATTAGAATGATTATCATCATTATGGCCCAATATCTCTCCTAGTTGGAGTTTATTAAGTTTAAAATCCTCTCGAAATCTGTCAGCAGTTGAAAGAAGCCAAAACCACTATTGTGGTCAAAGATTTTGTTGGCTGCTGAATATATTTCATTTAGACTAGCTGCTGCCTTTAGTAATAGTTGTAATCCAAATGAATTTTTTGAGAATGAAAAATACTATTAAGACATGCTTTTTAATCTGATTCAGCATTTGGACACAATTATAGAAAATATCTGCGTGGGTGCACAACCACACAGAAAACTTCTGTGTGGCCCCATAGCTTGGCCTGATTGGGACTGAATCCCATCTCTACTGCTGGCCAAATCTTAAGGGGGTTCCCTACTTAGGAAAAAGGAACTAGAGCATGGCCTACCTTATATTTTCTGGCCTGCTGTGTTACTTTCTGATCCTCGCTTTCATGAAATCTATTATTTTCTGTGAACAACTATCTTTAGGCATTCAAGAACTGGGGAAAAAGGGCCTTGTGCTTACCTTATTAAATGTATGAACTAGTTGTAAAACTTCTTTTACATGAAAAATGCCCAGGACCTGCATGCAATATCCTTGGTTCCAGTTTTTGTGAATTCCTAATCAGCAATACTGCCTGGTCTGGCTAAGTGGCCAGGTTATATCACTAAGTTACAGCATTATTCCAAGCAATGCTGTATGTGAAAACTCAAGTTGCATGGAGTGACCCTAGAGAGATAGTCCTCAACTTACAAACTATTCATTTAATGACCATTCAAATTACAACAGCAATGAAAAAAGTGACTTACGACTGTTTTTACACCCAACCATTCCCATGGTCACATGATCAAAATCCATACACTTGGCAACTGACACATATTTAAGATAATGGCAGAGTCCCGGGATCATGTGATCATCTTTTTGCAACCTTCTGACAAACAAAGTCAACAGGCAAGCCAGATTCATTCAGAACTGTGTTACTAACTTAATATCTGCAGTGATTCACTTAACAACAGTGACAAGAGAGGTTGTAAAATGGGGAAAATTAACTTAACAACTATCTCACTTACCAACATAAATTTTGGACTCAATTGTGGTTGTAAGTCAAGGACTATCCAGAGAATCTGCTTCCTGGAATCTTGTAAGAGTTGAGTGGGTAGGCCTGTTGGTGAAAGAAAGGGGTCTTTTAGATCATGAAGTCTGCCCAATGCTCCACCTCCTATGACTTTCTAAAGACGAAGCCCTTTGTCATATCTAGTGCATATTTCACCTTCCTATGTGAATAGGGAGGGGGGAGAGCAAAGATCAACATCAAAGTTACCTTTACAGTTTATTTCTTCTCTCTGCTAAGCCAAAAACCACCTAGGATAAGAAACAGATCTGAGATTTAGCTGGTCTCCTTCTGTGTTTTCAGAATTGGGAGAGAGACATGATTTTGTTGTCCTTGAATATTCTGTGTAATCTAAAGACTTGCAAAAAAAAAAGCCAACACAGTTCTAGGCTGCATAAAGAGAGGGATAGAATCAGGATCATGTGAAGTGTTGATACCACTTTATAATGCCTTGGTAAGGCCACATTTGGAATACTGCATCCAGTTTTGGTCGCCATGATGTAAAAAAGATGTGGAGAAAGAGTGCAGAAAAGAGCAACAAAGATGATTAGGGGACTGGAGACTAAAGCATATGAAGAACGGTTGTACGAACTGAATATGTCTAGTTTAATGAAAACGAGGACTAGGGGAGATATGATAGCAGTGTTCCAATATCTCAGGGGCTGCCACAAAGAAGAGGGAGTCAAACTATTCTCCAAAGCCCCTGAGAGTAGAACAAGAAGCAATGGGTGGAAACTAATCAAGGAGAGAAGCCACTTAGAACTAAGGAGAAATTTCTTGACAGAACAATTAATCAGTGAAACAACTTGCCTCCAGAAGTTGTGAATGCTCCAACACTGGAAGTTTTTAAGAAGATGTTGGATAACCATTTGTCTGAAGTGGGGTAGGGTTTCCTGCCTAGGCAGGGGGTTAGACTAGAAGACCTCCAAGTCCCTTCCAACTCTGTTATTCTATATCTACAGCTGAGGAATATAGTCAGCATGCTATCTTATTGGTAGGTAAACTGATTCTAAAATGCAAAATTCATGGTTAATAAAATCAGACCTTATTTGGGGCCTTATCTTTTTCTTCTTCTATCCCTTTTTTGTATTATACTACCATTAAGGCTTTATGGATTCATCCTCACAACTGAAACAAAAGATACCCAAATAACTGTATTTTACATCCCTCAGCTTATGGTGGCGACAGCCTAAAATATTTTTAATTTTCCAGTTTTAAAATCTGTCTTCTCTCAACACAAGCCTTGAGATTCAAATTAGCCTCATTCATAACTGACCTTTTATAAGCTGACTTCTTATTAGAGAAAATACATTACATATAATGATTGGTGACTAGAAATCTCTTATGGACTTTTTGTACACACACCTCCCCCCATTTGTGATTTATGGTTTTGATAGTTAGACAGGATAGATTATAGAAAGATGAGTAATATGATGTACATTTAGAGATAGGATTAAAACACATTGGTGCTTATAACTGCTGTGAAGAATATCAGAAACTACTTCTTTATATTATTTTTCTTTCTCCTCTATTTTTCTTCAACTTTTTTTACTTTTTTCTTTTTTGTTGATTTCTTTGTTTTTTCTTTTATGTTATACAGTATTGTGTTAGTTTTTATCTTGTTTTATGTTTTTTTAATTTTATTAAAAATTAAGTACAGAATATTGCTTATAGTGAAGTCAGAGATAGCATCTGGAAAGCTCTTATTGGCTGGTTGATGCTACACACCCCGCCCTCCATCACTATACACTCCCCTCCTTGGTTATTTTGGCCTTGGCAGCAGAGAAACCAGTCACCTAGTTTCTGCAAAGCCATCTGCAAAACACAAATTCAGGCATTACACAGTCATCTTATATACAGCTAGTTCTCGATTTACAACACTTGGTTTGGTGGCCATTCAAAGTTACAGCTGCACTGAAGAATACGACTTATGACCATTTTTCACAGTTACGAACTTGCAGCATCCCCATGATCAAGTGATCAAAATTCAGATGCTTGGCAACTGGTTCATATTTATGATCTATCCTGTGTCCCAAGGTCATGTGATCCCCTTTTTGAGCTGCGGTGGCACAGTGGTTAGAATGCAGTACTGCAGACTACTACTGCTGACTACTGGCTGCTTGCAATTTGGCAGTTCAAATCTCACCAGGCTCAAGGTTGACTCAGTCTTCCATCCTTCTGAGGTGGGTAAAATGAGGACCCAGATTGTTGGGGGTAATATGCTGACTCTGTAAACTGCTTAGATAGTGCTGTAAAGCACTGTAAAATGGTATAAAAGTCTAAGTGCTATTGCAATTGTTCAATTCTACACAAACTCAGTCCAAAATGCCAATCCAAGCTCACCATCAAGACCATTGGCAAACCAACCAATCATTGGTGGCGCTTAAAGAGGGCTGTAAAGAACTGTGAAGCGGTATATAAGCCAGATTCACTTAAAAAATCAGATTACTAACGAATCAACTGTGGTGATTAATTTAACAGCTATGGCAAGAAAATGGATCAAAACTCACTTAATAAATGTCTCACTTAAAAAACAAAAATGTTGGGCTCAATTGTGGTCATAAGTTGAGAACTACCTGTACATTGGTGTACAATAGTAGCTTTCCCAAAATGTCTGTTAGTAAACACATATTCAATAGGTTTTTTTTGAAGACTGGAATACCACCCTATAAATAAAAAAGGTAGCTATTTAGAAAATTGAAAATAGCGTATTCTTGGCTTTCATCAGAAGACAACAATGCAAGCATTTGGGTGACAACACTATCCATAAATGTCATAGGAGAATGTGGAATGGAAAATACATTCCTGCTAATTGCAGAATGTTAATTACTTATAATACCAAACAGAGTCTTAAACATCTCCATGTTGATTTATGACCAGTCTTTGGTTAAGCTGTTATTTAGTTTGCATGTGGAGCTTGCTTAAGACACACCTGTTTCTGTTCTAGAGCATAGATATGTCTGCTGGCCAGCGAGTATGGGATAAAATTAGTTTGGGGATTTTTTTTTTGAGGAGCAGTTAAATAATAGCAAGTGGCTTGTGGTTAGCTTAAAGGGATGTGAGAGGGAAAGGAGAAACAGTCTTATACTGTGTTCACAAAATAAATTATCTCCCTAACACTGAAAAACTATTGCAACCCGGAACATGAAAGAATTAGAACAGATGACAAAGTTCTATTGATCTTCTCATCATCTTGGAATTCAAAACTGTTCGTTTGCTTTGGATATGTTAAGGCTTCTTTATTAGACACTTGGGTGAGGATGTTGGTGACTTCAAGTCTGATTTTATTGGCTTCATCTGGGTTGATTTTGGTTAGGGTAGCTTCAACTCCGCATATGATGTTTTCAGTGGGGATGCGTTTGGGGGCGTCTGCAAAGTTGAATCATTTGGAAAGGACATTGGTTTCTGCTATGGTGAGGGTCCTATCTGATATGTTAGGATTAGGGTCAACTAATCAACTAATCAAGAGCTACAACACAGCCAACCAATCTGCTTACAGCTATAAAGCCAGCACTCCACATACCCCCACCAATATTTATAGAAAGATGACAGCTCTGATCACGCTTTGCTCGAACATTTGATTTGATTTGATTTGATTTTATTACATTTATATGCCGCCTTTTTCCCCAAGGGGACTCAGGGCGGCTTACAATTCAAATCAGGGGAGGGGGGTACAGACAAGAAATAAAAAAGACGGAACATGACAATACATAATTTAAAAACACACAGCAGTCATACCATTCGAGGCGGGGGGCAACAGCTCTTTAGAGCCCCAGGCCTGTTGGAACAGCCAGGTTTTAAGGGCTTTGCGGAAGGCCTGGAGGGTGGTGAGGGTTCGAATCTCCATGGGGAGCTCGTTCCAGAGGGTCAGAGCAGCCACAGAGAAGGCTCTCCTCCGGGTAGTCGCCAGTCGGCATTGGCCGGCGGATGGAATTCGGAGGAGGCCTAATCTGTGGGATCTAATCGGTCTATTGGAGGTAATTGGCAGCAGGCAGTCTCTCAAGTACCCAGGTCCAATACCATGAAGGGCTTTATAAGTGACGACTAGCGCCTTGAAGCGTATCCGAAGAACAATAGGTAGCAGGTGCAGCTCACGGAGGATAGGTGTTACGTGGGTGAACCGAGGTGCACCCACAATTGCTCGCACGGCTGCATTCTGGACAAGCTGAAGTCTCCGAATGCTCTTCAAGGGCTGCCCCATGTAGAGCACGTTGCAGTAGTCCAGTCTAGAGGTCACAAGGGCACGAGTGACTGTTGTGAGGGCCTCCCGGTTCAGGTAGGGACGCAACTGGTGCACCAGGCGAACCTGGGCAAATGCCCCCCTGGTCACAGCCGACAAATGGTGTTCAAAAGTCAGCTGTGGATCCAGGAGGACTCTCAAATTGCGAACCCTGTCTGAGGGGCGTACTGTTTCACCCCCCAGCCTGAGAGATGGAATACTTGGCCAATTAGTAGGAGGGAAACACACCAGCCACTCGGTTTTATCTGGATTGAGTACAAGCTTGTTAACCCCCATCCAGGCCCTAACAGCCTCGAGGCACTGGCACATCACGTCAACCGCTTCACTGAGTTGGCACGGGGCGGACAGATACAACTGTGTATTGTCCGCATACTGATAGTATTTTATCCTGTGCCATCGAATGATCTCACCCAGCGGCTTCATGTAGATATTAAACAGGAGGGGGGACAGGACCGAACCCTGCGGCACCCCATAATTCAGGGGCCTAGGGGTCGATCTCTGCCCTCCGACCAACACTGACTGCGACGTGTCCAAGAGGTAAGAGGAGAACCACCGTAGAACAGTGCCCCCCACCCCCACTTCCCGCAGTTGTCACAGAAGGATACCATGGCCGATGGTATCAAAGGCCGCTGAGAGGTCAAGGAGCACTAGGACGGAGGCATAACCTCCATCCCTGGCTCTCCAGAGATCATCGGTCAGCGCGACCAAAGCGGTTTCCGTGCTGTAGCTAGGCCTAAATCCCGACTGGTAGGGATCTAGATAATCGGTTTCCTCCAAGGACCACCGGAGCTGAAAGGCCACCACTTTCTCAACAACCTTCCCCACGAAGGGGAGGTTGGAGACTGGACGATAGTTGTTTAAAATGGCTGGATCCAAAGATGGCTTCTTCAGGAGGGGTCTCACCACCACCGCCTTTAAAGTGGGGGGAAAGAACCCCTCCCGAAGGGAGGTGGTAACAACCGCCTGGATCCAGCCCCGTGTCACCTCCCTGCTGTTGGCAACCAGCCAGGAGGGGCACGGGTCCAGTACACATGTGGAGGCACTTACGGCTCCCATGGCCTTGTCCACGTTCTCAGGGAGGACACACGCACGAAGTCGAAGGCACCAGCCTGAAGATGGCGAGTGGGACCTCATTGAAACATCACCAAGATACTCTCAATCTTACAAGGGAAAAGACCCAAATATGCCAAGACATACATACATACCTACAATTTTTTGCTGATAAACAAATGAAGGGAGACTGGTATAGATCTATTTCAAGTTATTTTTATATTCTTTATTCAATATTAACTCCACTTCAAAAATTGTCTCTTTCATAACATAAAATATATAACCAATATATAACAACAGTAGTGCACTGTCCTACTTTCACATTAGGATTCATATATTATATTTATGTGATGTACTGCTCTTGATTTTGTTTGCTTTACTTTGGTTTTGAACTCCAAAGCATATAGAAATAAGCAACATCTACATACCATTGAAAAGAGACAATAAAAAAGAAACAAAAAGACCAACACAGAAGCAAAACAAAACTCCTGTTCATCAGCAGTCAACACCCAGATGAACAGAGATTAACACCAAGATTAAAACTAGCTCAACAATAAGAAGTAAACAATACCCCAACCAACTCAGAAGGTTAACAGTAAATAACAGCTTAATTAAGGAACCACCAAGGCCACTCCCACCAACATTGCCAGGCAAGCCACTAGTATATAAAATGAAAACACTCCCTTTTAGATGATGTTATCTAGTTTGGTAATGAAACATTTACAAGAAAACAACCAAACTCATGGAGCATCAAGGACTTTACAAGAGGAGATGTAATATTTTGGCCTGGACAAGTGCTTGCAGTTTTCATGGGAAGGTTTTTCAGAAGTGATTTGCCATTGCCTGCTTCCTAGGGCTGAGTGAAAGTGACTGGTCCAAAGTCACCCAGGTAACTTGATGTCTGATCAAGGCAGGAGTAGAACTTTTATTTCTAACTTGATGCCTTAATCATTACAGCAATCTGATTCCTAAAGTGACTTTAGCAAATTTTTAAACCTCGTAAAGGATTTATCTCAATAAAATAACAAAACCAAAACAGCAGCAATATTGAAATAAAAACAATGGTTGACTACATTTTACATTTATACTAGAATATATCCATTGAGATCTGTGAGACTTATAACACGTGGCTAATTTAAATTGATTTCCATGAATTTATCCAAATCAATTTGGGTCCTCATTTTACTGACTAAGGCTGAGTCAACCTTGAGCCAGTCAGAATCAAACTGCTGGCCGTCAGCAGAGTTAGCATGCAGTATTACTTTCTATTACTATGTTGTTAATTTCTTTGTGAGGAAATAATTGGAAGCAATTCCAGATATAGAAGTTTGCGGATCAGACTAATCTGTACAGAATTATCTTGGAACAACATTAGGCCATCAAAACAAGAAATTCTATTACAATTCTACTTTTGGCAAGCTCAAAAAATAAATATTAAAAGTTCTAAATCAGTTGTCCAACTTTTATTATTTTACCACAGGCTTTCAAATGTATGAAATTTCAGATACTTACAAGTTTTTGAAAGTATGTATAGTTAATTTGCTGCCATGATGCTGATCTTTTAAATTTAGTAGTCCTTTCAGGAGAATAAATTATACGTGGATCATAATGATTGTTTATTGTCTAATTTTACTCTTTATTTTCTCAAAGTAAATACGTTTACATTGCAATTTTATATATACCTTTGTCAAAGAAATGTCCACTGATAAAATAGAAATTACTCTGCATCTTTAATTCCATAACATCATGTTTTGACAATGACATTGCACAATAATATGAATTACTTGGATTCTTCAAATCATATGAATTGACAAGAAAGAAAGAAAATATTCTTCAAGCATGTTTCTGAGTTTTCTCTCTAAAAATGTGTTCAGGAAGGGTGTCTTCTTATTCTCTTAATATTAATGTCATATATGGTAGCATTATTGGAACTAATAAAGTTTTTCACCCTCTCCATGATCTCAGGAGAACTGTCTATTCATGGTTCCTGTTTTAATTTATGTTCCTTTGAGAGAACATCTGCCACTTTTGGTTCTCTACTATTTAACTCTATACTTCCTTGTTATTTTTGCCACACATGTAATATCCATTGATGTTGCAGACAGAGTACATTTTGAAAGGTTTTCTCCTTCAGTTCAACTGCCATTACTTTTCATTAGGTGCAACAGCTTATTTTGACCAGAGCCATCATGGTAGGACAATCCTCTGCATGTCCACTTAAGGGCTTATGGGTCCACACTGTTTTGGAGTAAACTTCATTGAACTTACTGGCATTTTCTTGGATTCACAAAATGCAACCCAATCGAAAGCATTTTTATTTAGTCCCTTAATAGGGAGTTAAACAAATGTTCTTGCTTAAGAGAGAGTTAACCAAAACAAACCAATATATATCCCTCCCCTGGCTTTTAAAAATAAAGTCAATATATAATTTAATACATTTATACAAATATTTTAATATTATGAGCTTCAAACATGTCCAGGACCTTTTCACTTGCGTGATAAACGTGTATTGACTCTCATCTAACTTCTCTACTGTATAACAGTCTCACAAGTTATAGTCCAACAATAAGACTGACTGTGGGATTTTGCTGTATGTGATTATTCAGGCTCTTTTCATTCTAGGTAACAGATTGGGAAGAAGTTTTTGGGACACTTCCAAACCACCTCTTCTTTCACTCCTGGTAGGTCCTGCACCATATCAAAGAAAAGGCAAGCTATAAATATAACATCAAAATAACAGAAGTCTAATGCCTTGCATGGTTCCTCCAGCAGTAAGGAGAAGGAAGAAACTGACACAATTCTAGTCAGTATCATCCCTACCTACCTCTTGTGCCACTGAATGGAAGCTGCAAAGCCACCAATCAAGCATTTCCCTTACAAGACCTGAAACTCTGGAACTGGAGGATGGTTGAGCTAAGAGATCCCTCTAATGGGGAAATAGAGCCACAGCATTTTAAACTCTAAAAAACAGACCATTTGTGTAACAATTTTAATTTCACGCAGCTGTGCCAGAAATATATGAGCCCAGCACTATAATTATGTTGATGTTGTAGGTACACAAACACACACATGGAAGTGCTGGGGGTTAACTTGGAAGTTTTCTGAGCTCTTCTATCTGCAGTACTTTAGTTTGTAATGTCAAGAGTTGAATATGTGGATTTCAAACAGTGGTGGTTCAGTGATTAGAATGCAGTATTGCAAGCTAACTCTACCCACAGCCAGAAGTTCAATCCTAACCGGCTCAAGGTTAGTCGATCCACCCTTCCAAGATTGGTAAAATGAGGACCCATATTTTGGGGGGCAATATGCTGACACTATGAACCTCTCAGAAAGAGCTATAAAGCACTATGGAGCGGTAAGTCTAACTGCTATGTCTAGTGCTATTTCTTGTATAAGCAAGACATACTGTAATATGTGACTAAAATGTTAAGCAAAATTAAAGGAATTAAAGGAAATTTATCATAAAAGAACTAAATTGCCTTAGAGAACTTCTCATATAAAAGCTCAAGTAAATTTTAATGGGAAAATATGAGCATTTTTATTCAGAGTACCCTGCCAATTTACTGTTTCCGTAAAAATAAAAATTGTATATAAAAAAGTATCATTTACAAAATTGCATAGGTCTGCCTTCAAATAGGCAGTGTGAAATCAATATCTAAAGGCAGTTAACCATATTCCTTATTTATAAAACGTGTGCCTGGGCCCAACGTGGTTTTATGATCCTGCGCAAACAATCAGAGACTTTTGGATAGACACCAAATAAAAACATCAGCAGAAGGGAGATGTGGAAAACTGATTCATGCATTCAGATTCAACAGAGTAAGCATGCAGTAGCTGAACTATAAATAATACCACACTGGAGATTTATAAGACATTAGCACAGGAAGACAGTTTGATCCTAGTTAAAAAGTGCATTTTGAATGGAGGAAACCATAACTAAGTGCATAATATGAGAGCTTTGCTGAAAGTTGAATGCAAGCCTTGAGTGAATTAAATTGTAAGAGAACCAATTGTTTTTTTTAAAAAAATTGGACACAATCCTTTAAATATGGACACTATATATTTTCTTTTTATTTTAATAAAAAAATCTTAATCGGCAATAGTATTTGGTGGGTTGCGATTCTTAAAAAGTCACCTGCAAAGCATCTAGAGAAGAAAGAGTTTTACTATAAGAATATCCTGTGCTTAGGACTTCCCTTTGCTCTGGTTTGCCATGTTGATAAATCAAAATTATGTGTCCAAAGGGGAAAAGGGAAGTAAAACTATTTCCAACTGAAAAAAGAAGGCAAATGATTCATTTCAGTTCAAATGATAATTGAAAATACAGGGAGGAAGAAATGATTCCTGACTGTTATTTTTTATTTGTAATATCTGTTTTGTTAAAACCAAGCCTATCAAGATCCAGTTTTTTAAAAGGTCATATTGCTACTATAAATCTTTCTTTTTTTTGGCAAAGAATATACACTGAACTTTTTTTTTTTTTTGCTTCCCAGCATTTTATCATTTTTAGATGAAAATAATGACTGAGCACAATATATCAAGCTGCTCGAATGGCAGAAAGAAGGAGAGAGAAAAAGAGGCAGATTTCCAGAAAAGCTAGCAACCTATGTCTTAATTAACTTTAGGACTGCTGCAGCGTTGCTGAGAAAGCTAGAAATCTTATGACCACCTTTTTCATATTGAGTGCAATCACATCTGAATACCTTAATTTCCATGAATGACAGAAAGAGGATCAGTTCTGACAAGTTGAAAACCCCAAAGAGCCCCTATCTGTGAAACACATCTTTCTCTCCCCACATTCCTTTCTGCTTCAGCCATCAACTTTTATTTCAGAGTAGAGTCCCTAGACAGGCTCTCTTATGGGCCAAATTATGGTGCCATGGAATTTATTAGAGAGAGCTTTCCATTGAGATGAATAGCAAAATCATTTGGTTCTGGATGTTAAAAAGGCATCATTCAGATACGAAGTGACAGCAAGTGAATCCATTTAGGATCAGAGCTCTAGGGGCATGGAAAAACGCATCTATCTGGGAATGCTTAGATGTATCACAGCATGTCAGTTCCCTACAACACAGCGTTGGTCTTTCAATGCATTCCAAGATTGTCTAAGGGGTCAGCAAAGGGTTCCTTAATTATGGGATTGATAAAATAGATATAATATTTCAAAACAAATGCAATTCTACACATGATAGCTTTGAATGTATACCACACATGTTTTAAGGCTGCATCTAAAAAATGGAAAATGGGAATGCAGAAATACATGCTTGTCAGGAACCTAAAATCTCACCAGATGTCAATTTTGGGGATTTTTTCTCCTGCAAACTAGCACCGGAACATAAAATAAAGATGAATATATGGTCTTTCCTTTATTTGCTGGATATTTTTAGCTTAAGTAGTATAGAAAAACATGCTTCTTTGCTTAGCTCTGGGAAAGACCTATGTTCAGTTTTATGATGTAAATTACAGTCTTGTTTTCTCTGAACAATCCATTTATATCTTTTATGTGTAGTTTAGAAACTGCATCTCCCAGTGGCTTCAAATGAAAAGCTCTTATAGCTACCAATCAAAAGATATTAAGTGATTGTTCCACTTGCTATTGCTTTTTCTCATCTGGGAC
Source organism: Thamnophis elegans (assembly GCF_009769535.1). Lineage (NCBI taxonomy): Eukaryota > Metazoa > Chordata > Lepidosauria > Squamata > Natricidae > Thamnophis > Thamnophis elegans. Next base: position 87,464,027 of record NC_045544.1, on the reverse strand, counting down.
ATTATAAAAGAGCAATTAAATGTGGCACCTGAAAGCATTCTCATTCTATGAAGAGAGAACCAAAAAGGACTGCACTATTAAAATTAACAGCATGGCTGTTAGTAGAAAAGAGAACAAATTGGTATGATTACTGCCCATTATCTTTTTAATATAAATAAGCAGTCTATCATTTGTTTAACCAGGAATTAAGTTATTAAAGATTAGTGAGATTAAATATAAAAAGGCACAAAAGAACTGAGTTCAAAATGTAAATAACTGAATGTTTGTCAGTTCAATAGCTGTCTCTATGGCTCTACAATATGTGAGGTCTTCCTTTTCCAAGATTTTTGTCACTCACTTATGAACTACCCCAGTTTAATCATTTAAGAGGCTGCTAAAATGATTATTCTTACCAATTAATTTATAATAGCAATAGCACTTAGACATATACCACTTCATAGTGTTTTTAGAGGTCTCTCTAAGCACTTTACAGAGTCAGCATATTGCCCCCAACAATCTAGGTCCTCATTTTGTCCACCTCGGAAAGATGGAAAGCTGAGTCAACCTTGAGCTGATGAGATTTGAACTGCCAAACTGCAGCTAGCAGTCAGCTGAAGTAGCCTGCAGTACTGCACTCTAACTACCTTGGCTCTTCACCAGTCTATGAGAATTTGCTTCCAGGCTGCAGTGGTTCTTTCTTACATGTTCTGTTTTTCTTTCCTTCTCTCCCAATAAATTATTTCATAAAAAATAATAACAACAAACACATTTTCAGAATTCCAAATGGCCCCACCAGCCTGCCAGTTGAAGACTTCTATACTAGTCTAAATTTCTATAAATTAAGCCAAGATAATATTCAGAAAATATTTATCAAATTTGTTTGAGAAAGAGAAGTTTAAGCAAATAAGTTAATCATTTTCAAAATGTGTCCCCAGCAACAATCATTGGACTCAATGATAAGGCAAGCATTAAAACAAGCTCATTCTTATATATTAAATACATGAAAACTTTTGAGAAAATGTTTTACCATAAGTGAATAGAGCATCTGCATAAAAAACTCAAAAGCAGGAAGATTAGTCAAAAAAGGAAAACAGCAACATCCAAAATATTGATGAATAAATATTCATCAATATTTATTTGATGAATTACAGGAAATAAGAGATTTGGAGAAAAGAAATTGTTCACTTCTTTTCTTTATGAATCCCCAGAAACTTTGTAACGAGTTGATGATAGGATATTTCACTAGTAATGACACTGAACCAAAGTGGAATTTGGGCACACTCAGTCTTTGATGGGTGCATTCTGGGAGAAAGAGAAGTAAAAAAATATTATTATTATTTTATGTTGGCATCTCTCCAAGCCTGTTGAACAAGAATCTGCCTTTTGTGTGAGGATGGAGTTGTTTTGGCTGTACAAGTCTGTATCAATCCTTGGATAAGAGACTGGTTTTCCATGAAATAGTCTACATTTGCTGTTCTAAAAAAGGATATTATTTCAAAAATGAAAGAAAATGCTAACAACACATACTTAGCATGCAAAAATAAAATTGTCAACATGCAAAAAAACCCGTTCAACCAAGCAAATAAATAAATAAATTTATTTAGGAAGTGATAGCAATGTGCAATCACAATAACGGGAAGCAAAGGAGAAGCTGTGGTCTTCACTCAGTTACTTAAAGCACATTGAAGATACAAATATCATTGTGGCTTTTTATTTGTTTCCTCTACTTGACTCATTCTGAGAAATTCCACCAAACTTGTACAAATCCCAAATTAAATAGAAAGACCCAAACTGCTTGCCAATAGCAAAAAAAATCTTAAGTACAGTTGCACACTCTGGCACTGTAATATTGCTGAGCGTGGCCTTGAGATCTTAATGTGTAACACCAGCAAGATCTAACATGGAAAAGAATGATATTTCTTCTCCCTCAGATACAATACAGAAATAAAAACAAAATGAAATGAAAAAGGAAGTTGATGCTTTCAAGAAGCAAAGTTGTTCAGAAAATAAACTGCTAAAATAGCAAAATAATTGGAGGTTGGGTTTTTTTAGGTAGCTGAACAAAGAATTATTTTGACGGGAACTGTTTGAATATTTATTGCAAAATTATATCCTTCTGGTTTTTTCTCCCATAGTCAGAATGTTAGCAAACAGCTCAGCAAGCAATTTAGCAGTCAGTGTGCAATACAGCAACTATTAGAAAGTTTCATGCAATGTCAAAACAACCTAAGAATAAACTTAATGACACATTTTTTAACACTGCAAAAACAACTGAATATTCCCCAAAGTGACCTGACTTTGGGGGAGAGCAGGATAATCAAAGCAGGCTTGTGGTAATATTTGTCAGTTGATTAATATTTAGCAGTTTGTAAATATTTGTAAAATTTACCAGTTTGTAATATTTACCAGTTGATTAATATTATGATGATTCCTATGGTTTACTTCAGATTCCCACATCTCCCACATCCCCATCTGAAAAATGGATGACCACTAAATGAAAGAACCAGATCCAGAAAACTCTAGCTCTGGGTTGCTGTCTAATGGACATCTGGATTTTTTAAACTGAGATATATATTGTGCCTACTTCAAGTAACTTTTTGCTGACCATTAAAGAGATTTTAAACTTAAAACTTCATTCAGTATCTGCAATACAATTCATTAGATTCTGTTTAATTAAATGTACTGATTACTTGGCTAATACTTAAAGCAGAACAATTTCATCTCATGCTTCACAGAACTCCAACAACGGAGCATATACCTAAGCTCAGTTTATACAGATCAGTCAAGTGCTTTTATTTTCTTACATTCCTGCCCCCAGACATGTATTTTCGAAAATGTATTTCCCTACTAAAGAAAATTCATCCCTGAGAATTAGACCTGTGGTCCTTAGCAGGATATCCAGGAAGGTATCATAGAATTTGTTTCCTCTTTCTAAAACAGACTTCTAATCTTGGATGAAGACATTCACATTTCGAAGTCCCTTCCCTGTCCCTTTAGAAGTCACCAATCCTGATTTTGTTGCACTGCTAGAACTCCACTATTGGAAATGGGCAAAGGGAGGCGGGTGAAAACTTCATTATGAGCTTATTGGCAGGAACTGTGGATCCCAAACCCTCTCTCTTTCAGGTATGTCCCAAACTGTAGATGAATTGCCTCCCATTGATGTCATGCAGGCTGTTAAAAATGTCTAGAGGAGCAGTGAAAAAGAAATTATATGGTTTTGTTTCTCTCCAGCTGGCAAGAACCCACGAGGCTTACAACATACCAGAGTTCTCTTTGGCTGGTGCAGATAAGTAGATAGTTTAGGAATATAGCAAGGAATGTTTGGCTGGAGGTATCTACATTCCTTCCTGGCAAGCCTGTCAGCAAATCTTTAATACAGTGTTTGCCAACTTTGAAAACTATAAGTTGGGTGGACTTCAACTCACACAATTCCCCAGCCAGCATGCTAACTAGGGAATTGTGGGAATTGAAGTCCCCACAGCTTACAGCTGCTAAGTTGAGAAACACTGCCCTAAACACAGCTCCCTTTGTCCCTTGGGAGTTCCTGCATTGGAAAGAACTGCTTTGAAGAAAGAACTTTGTCAAGAGATTTCCAATTCATATTTTGCCACTGAACAGGTCTTGAACATTAAATGAATAAAGTAATGAAAACAAAAGGTATATCGATGTTATTTTTTTCACATTGTTTAAGAGTGGTTGAAGCATACCTTCAACGATGTTGTTGTTAGGATAATTGCTACATATACAAATAAGAATAAAAGTGTAGTATTTGTTAAATAAGCCAGAATAAGCAAATTCATGCAATATTTAAATACTTACAGAAATGAAAGGATTAGGGAAAATCAGATGCAGCATGGTTTGGTTCTGAAAGAATAACTATATTACCGGTAGTAGTTCCTAGAGAACTTACTTCAGAAGATAGTTCTAAATTGCATCACGAAAAGGTCCTTTTCTCCATTTACACAATGGGAGTCTTCCTTGGAGGCTTGTGTCCAGGAAAATAAGGCTTTGAAAAGTGGGGATAGCAAATTGTCCAAATAATATTGTAATCTACTTCCCTTGTATCCCAACTTTCTCTGAGCTCCACCAAGTTCTGTTGGGCTACCTCATTGAGACAAAATACCATGGATTTTCAAGAAAACTAACAAATTTGTCATTGAACAAATCTACTCAAAATTCGAGGCTTAAATGACCAGGCCTAAATTATCCTACTTTGGACCCATAATGCAAAGACCTAATCTCCAAAAATGTGTATAATACTGGGAAAGATGAAAAGAAACAGAAGAAGACGACTAGCAGTAAGGATGCTTCTGAAAAAGATTGCTAAAGCTGACACTGATTGACAGTCAATCACACTATGGATATATATATATATAACACACAAACACACACACACACAATGAAAAAAGGCAAGCAAATTCATTTTGTTTGCCTTCTGTCACATTAAATCATTGTGCATCTCTCTCTCTCTCTCTCTCTCTCTCTCTCTGTGTGTGTGTGTGTGTGTGTGTTTGTGTGTGTGTGTGTTTGTGTGTGTGTGTGTTTTTAACATTCTGTAGGACTGTTAAGAGCAGAGGACCAGACAATTAGAAGAATATCCTCATTTCAACCGGAAATCTTTGTTTCACTGTGTTATCTTTTAGTTCTGGATATGTTTATTAAAGTTTAAAAAAAATCAAAGATCTTCAATATCAGTGTCTTATATTTAGAGAAACTTGTCTCAATGCTCTTGCCCAAATCTCTGAGGCAGATCTTTCCTTTTATGTAACTCTATTTTATTTTAAAAGCAGACTTGTATTTCCTGCCTATAAAATGATAATGCCATTAGCCTTTTAGAATACTGCATGCAATAAACAAACACATGGTCACCACGTTTATGATGAGAAAGTATACCACCAGACAGAGGCATTTCAGCGCAGTGGCTGATGCTCTGGAGATCTTGGTTGCTACCCATCTGTGTTGCTCTCGCAAGGCAGTGATCTGTAAACATTCATTAGTATTTAACACCATTACAGTTCATTCTAAGGAGTCCCAGATTGAGAAGACATTTCAAATGCACTGACACTTGCCATTACCTGATTAAATCATTTGTGGATTCTAATACACCCCTCTTCAGCTTAAGCAGGTACTCTGGTAGCATTAGCATATACGCTCTGCAGTTACTTTGGAAATCTATCCATCCTCCTATTCCACCCTGTGGATTCTTCAGAAGACATGAAGAACAGAAAAACACTCCCCAAGTCTAAATGCACTGCTTTTTAAAATACCACTTTTTAAAATACAAAGCAAAGGCATCATTTTGCTCCATGTTAAGGCTAGAAGATCATACTGTAATTTGCCCTTCCACAAAGCTGTTATAGTCAATTTTAAACTTCAGAAGAAACAACTCAAAGTTTAAAAGCTAGATAATGAAATGTTAAATTTTGAAAATGTTTTACATCAGACATAATTTTCACAAGGGACAATGTAAAGTGAAAGAAAGACTGTGATGGGACATTCAAATGTTCTTGTATAAAAAAGAGAAGATGGAATAGCTATTCCCTCCCTCTCCCCCAAAGCCCATCATAGGCTCCCTCATGAATCAAAGTAATGGAAAGGTAAAATAATAAATAGCTTTATAATCCATTAATTGGTTTAACTCCTTTAAAAACAACATTAACGTTGTAGTTAGATCCTTGAGATCTAGCTAATTTTAATTCAAGAGTTATATATTTTATTGTTGTAACTTTCAGAACATGTTAGTTTGGTGGTATCATCATCATCATCATCATCATCATCATCATCAATAATGCTATAAGAATTAGCTCTTGTTATGCCATTTATGAATTGTTTAATTTTAAATAATTACATGAAACTTCTTTGATAACACTAGCATTGAATATTTTGCACTGCCACCCACAGTCTTCCTCATCAGATGGCTGATTCACTTAAGGAGGTACATCTTCATCTTGATAGCCATTCCTACTCAATTCAGGAAGTCTGTAGTAAACACACATAAGGAAGGTTTTGTTTTAATAATGACTGAATATGGCTTCTGTAATTATGAAAAACAGGGGGAAGGGGAAGTTTGAAATCAAAGAATTCCATTTCAAAAAGGTTTGAATTGAAATGATGCATGGTTACATTTGGTAAGCTCTCCACAGTGCTAAATTCTAAAGAAAATGACATTTTTATAAATTTACACTATGTCTACAGTTTTTGTATTCCTGTGAAAAGGATGTTAGAAGCAATGGTCTTGCTTAACAGAATTTTCATGGTAAGGCTGGGGAAATTTCGTAATTTATGCAGAAGTGGTAGAGAAGCTCTCTCCTCATCAGATTGGAAAGAGACAGCTGACTCATTCATAATCGTATGGGCCAAAAAAGTGCAATCCGGTGAGCTTCTATCTTTATTCTGTGAAATAAAGTTCCTAGAGGGAAGAATCCTATTCTTTTGCAGTGACTGTTGAGCATACAAAATTGCCCACCATTGTTCTTTTTATTGGAGCAGAATTAAATTGGAAAAAGTCTGAATCTTTTATTCTTATTAGTTTACAGATCACAACTGCCATTGCATTTAAAGACCTTTAGAAAGATGGTCAATAAGAATGAATGAACCCTCTTAGCTCTACAAGAAAATGTTTCCTTTTATGCCGCAAGAGTCTCCAGTGGATCACTAGCAACTGACAGATATTTCAATCTGTTCCCCATCTCTGCAAACTGCCAGCTCCAGCTGTCTTTGACATTAGTGCCATGGGGCCTTGCCCTTGGACTCAGCAAAGAAGGTCTACCATTTTGACTTAATTCTCTTTTTAGTCTGTTGATTTATTATCCCTTTTGATCCATTTCTCCCTCTTATTTGCTCACAGGACACCCCAGGATCTATCTGTTTGTAATATATTTTGTTTATTATTTCCATAGGAATAAAGGAAGGAACACAAACCAAACCTGTGCACCTGTTATATTTAATAGACAGAAAGAACTTCAGAGGGATTGGAGGAGTCAGAAAAAAAAACCCACAGCCCCTGATCTCACATATCCCAGATGGAGTTAACATTAGCAATTGATGATATCAAAAGATGACAAAATATTATTTTGGAAATACAACTGCCCTTTGACATCTGCGTAGCACTTTCCCCATTTCTACAAGAAATGAATACAAGTAAAGAATAGAGGCTTAGATACAATTGGAGATAGTTGAATAACATTCAAGATACTTCCATGTGGTCATGTGTGCGTGCATTAATCCCCCCCCCCCAAATCAGCATATTAAATCTGCTGAAAGCATGGAATTTCAAAGAATTGCCAGGTGAACTTCTATTTCATCATGTAAAGTGGACATTTTTCATTTGCAACCCCTGTCATCTGCTTGAAAGTAAGAAGAAGCAGAAAAGAACAATATGGCTAGAATCCTGCAACTAGCTTCAATATGAAATAGACAGCAGTTAAGTGCATGTAGCCATATCAACAGGAAGGACTGAACTGCATATGAAAAAACTTTCCTTTGATCTTCCTATCTCAGCACTATGCTATGGCCTACATCAGTGTGTGATATGATAAGAACTACTCTGTTAGATTAGGAAAAAACCCTTCCTCAGTGGGTCACGGCTAGACCATATGGGCTTCAGTGTTTGAGATCTATAGTTTTGTTCTTAAAAACTTGGAAGTAATGTTTCTTCCTGAGGTATCTCAGGTATATTTATTGCTTAGATGAATGCCCATGAAATCCAGGGGACTTTCTTATTGGTAAATATGCCTATGCACAGGATGGATACATATCTTATATGTGAAGTTCTGGTCTCCAGAACAGCTGGTCTTCAGGATCTGGTTTGGAAACAATTCTTTTTTAATAAGATTGTGTGCCAAAATGTAATCTTTTAGAAAATAAGCTATAACCCCTTCGAGCAAATAGGAAGACACAAAGTTGTTATCTCCAACTTAATTTTTCCCTTCAACTTCAGAGCTTTAGAAGAGATATCAACCCATTTCCTTTATTTCAACTTCCATCTCTTTATGTGAAGAAAATCATAAAACTATAAAGTTTACACATTCAGTTTAATGAAACAAAATACAGAAGACTATCTCGGAAATAGACAGAGTATGAGTTTTCTGTAGAGATAATTGAACTTTCAACTCCATTCCTTTCCGTCCAGTACTGTCAGTAGATCATAGTCAGCAACATATGGAGATCTATTGCAGTAAGCTTATTATGATGCCATCTTTTTTAATAGGACCAAAGCTTTGCTCTAGGTCTCAATTTAAGTCATGCTAAAAATTAGTTCTAGAACTGGACTACACTATATTGTCTGCAGGTTTAAAGTCTATCAATGATCTTATTTTTCTCAGCATTGCTCATATAAAGACACACATTTATATACTACCACAAGCGGTCTTGATATAGTTTTCTGTATGATTGCTCCATGATTTCTTATGTGCATTGATACAGAAAACTATATCAAGATCACTTTTGCAGATGTGCTCCTATACGTTAGTAACACATGCCTTTTTGATCACCTGAATATTAGGGGCATTTGAGATATGTCATCTTTGTGAATTCTGATGTGAATTGATCTGATTTGTACCACCATGACAAATAAGACCCTTTAGAAGTGCATATTTTATGTGATTAAAAATGATTTTAAAACTTAGTTTTAATTTTTCAGCGTTGCCTGCAGATTAACAAAAAATCAGGATGGACCCTACAGTATTTATGAGATATGTTTTATAACATCTCTCATATGATATGTATGAAAGTGACAGGCTAAAGCTAATCATTGGATTTGCAAATGAATTTGTAGCAAAAGTCACCCTGACCATCAAGTTGAGGAAGGTTTGAAAAAGGAGCAGGTTATGATTCTGTGGGACCTCTGTGGAATCCAAATAACAAGGCATCTTGTTTATAGCATTCCTGATATAGCAGTCATTGAGAAGAAGAAAGCCTAGTTCATTGTTGTTGCCATTCCACTCAATTGAGGAAAAACAATTGTAAAAAATTATGAAATACTGGGACCTGCAGATGATCGAATATTTATGAAAAAGAAATCCATTGTTATTCCAATTATGATTGGTGTCCTCAGACTTAAAGAACTTCATCAGAACCTGGAAATATTGAATTTATCACACCTGAATACCCTCATTTTACAAAACAACAACAACAACCCCACCCTGTTTGGAACTGCCTATATTCTCAGGCACTATCTTAATAATGCTTAGTTCCTGGGCTAGGATTTGAATTATTAATTTTTCACCAGTCTTTGACTGTGAATCTATTTATGGATTACCCATGTAGTAGTAGTAGTAGTAGTAGTAGTAGTAGTAGTAGTAGTAGTAGTAATCATCTCACCAAAGATTAACCACATAATAATAATAATACCACATGCAAGATATCATAGTTGTTGAAAACCAAAACATACAATTTATTGGCATCGCAGTACCAGGACATGCCAGAGTCAAGAAAAAGAACTGGAAAAATCATGAAATACTGCGACCCAGCCATCAAAACTACGTGATTATGGATGAAACATGTAAGAGTGATACTCATCATAATCGGGGCACTTGGTACCATGTCCAAGAATTTTATAAGATACCTCAACAAATTGCAGCTTCCTGCAATAACACCAGCGGAACTGCAAAAAAACTACGCTATTCAGAACATTGTATATTTTAAAACGGTACTTGGTTGATACCTAGGACACTGGCAGCAGCCTGTATCAACCATGAGCACCAGTCAGTGGTATTTGTGATGCATTTTTGAATGTTCAGTTGGCTGAGTTTCATGTTTAATGAATAAAATGTATAATAATATGTGATGATACCTTGAATACCATCAGACAACAATATCTACCCTTTCGAGGTTCTTGGGAAATACTCAACAAAAATTCCAAATCCAGTCTAAACATCTTGCCGATTGTGCAATGAACCATAATAAGTTCAAATAACCATACAGAGGTGGGAAGTCAGAGATTTCAGAAAGTGATCTGAGAGGTATGCCATAAATATTTTTGACTAACACTCCTTTATAAAAGTGTCTGAAATTATTTATTCATGCAATTTGAAATGTTAATAATTTTTGAATAAACATGAATGGCATTTAATGAAATTGTTGGGTCATATGCTAACATAAGGCATACTTAGATCATTTTAAGTTTAATATTATTAACATTCAAAAAACAGAAAATATACATTCTACTAAATGTGTGAGCTTAATAAAGCAGCAAAAATAAATTCAGTGCAAAACTACAATACATTAAAAAAAACACAAAGAGAAGACTGATAGTAAACAGTTCAAGGCATCTTTCAAAAATTCCACAGGTTTTAAAGTAAAAGTATTGTTATGATTTTGACTAGGTTTCTCAGGACCTCGGTCACTTTCATAATATCTCCATGTGGCAACTTCTGTAAGCCAGAAGATATGAGGAAACTTTCTCATAAAAATAAAAGAAAAACAGGAAACAATTGCAAAATTATTAAGAAAAGTTGTAGAAACAAATTAGCTTTATTAAGGCTGTTTAATTAAACTGGGCTGCAAAAAGATGGCAGCCAAGAAATACAGAAAACTCTAATTCTTTGCTGTCATATAGTGGTCATCTGGACTTTTGCAACCCAGATCTGTTAGAAGAGAATATTTGTAGATCAGGGTTAAACTGTGGTGTCCTTGGTACTCTCAAGGCTTGGTGGTTTTCTTGAAGACATTTCATTACCAAACTAGGTAACATCACCAGTACAACCCTGCTAACTGGTATGTTAGATTGCTTGTCCAAAATAAACCCCCAAGCGCTTTGATATTGTTTAATTTATTAAAATCTGTTAATTAAATACCTTATATTTAATAGAACTGCATTGGTCTAATAACAGGATTCCAGCAAACTTTTAGGAAATGTTTTTTAATTAAATTTCAAACCTATTTTCAGAGGGCCCGGAGATATAGTTGAAGTCCTGAACACTTTATGAATCTGGATAGGAGAAGGTTGGCTGGAACTAAATCCTCACAAGATGGAGTTACTGTTTATACAGGGTTCCTTTATGTTTCCTGTTTTGTTTCTGGGAAGGCTTGCACTGACCCTGAAGCAGCAGGTCCATAATTTTCTCATGCTCCTAGACATACAGCTCCAGCTAGATCGGCATGTGAAGGCCATGGTCAGGAGAGCCTTTCCCAGCTTTGGCTGATAGATCAGTAGCGGCCTTACGTGGGATGAGAAGATCTGACTACAATGGCTCATGTCCTCATCAACACTCAACTACAGTAGATTATTCAATACAATTTACATGGGACTTAATGTAAATGGGGCTGCCCTTGAAAAGTGTTTGAAGACTTCAGCTAGTCCAGAATGCAGCCACGCGAGCGATTGTGGGTGCACCCAGGTACACCCACATTACACCTATCCTCCGCGAGCTGCACTGGCTACCCATTGGTCTCCGGACATGCTTCAAGGTGCTAGTCATTACTTATAAAGCCCTGCGTGGCATCGGACCTGGGTACCTGAGAGACCGCCTCCTGCCAATTACCTCCCAAAGACCGATTCGATCTCACAGGCTTGGCCTTCTCCGGGTTCCATCGGCCAGTCAATGTCAGCTGGCAACCCCCCAGGGGAGAGCCTTCTCTGTTGCTGCGCCGGCCCTCTGGAATGAGCTCCCCGTGGAGATACGGACCCTTACTATCCTCCCGGCCTTCCGTAAAGCTACCAAGTCCTGGCTGTTCCGACAGGCTGGGGGCTGTTGAAATATCCAGCCCCGCCTCAATTGTGAATGTTGTGCATTTTTTAAATTCTTTGTATTGTCCTATTTATTTCCGTTTCCCTGTTTATTGTGAGCCGCCCGGAGTCCTTCGGGAGTGGGCGGCATACAAAACTAATAAACAACAACAACAACAATTGACTTTTAATGACCACTTGGAAGTTTCAGTGGATCCAAAATATATGGTCCAGGTGCTCATGTGTTGCAAACTGTTGGTCACGTATGGCATTTGTTTTATGAGCCCTGCATTTGCTTCCTATTTGTTTCTGGATGCAATGTAACCTATCAAGCCCTTTTTGACTTGGTGCCTGGTGAGCTGTACTGTAGACGTTATACAAAGGTTACGTACAGGCATGCGCAGCAAACTGCCATATCTTAGTAACTGATTACCTCAACTGTCTATGAGCTCACCTAATTAGCAGAGCCAGGCACTACCAGGAAGTTATGGGAGATTCTACCCTGGCTGGGATGGTCTTAGAGATTGACAAGGAGAATAAGCCAATAAGATGCTGTTGCTATCTATGCTCTTGCTTTGCTTGTTGAAACTGTATGAAAGCCAAATAAACTCTGTGTAAGGCAGACAGACATGCTATGATGGATTTCTGAGACCTACACTGCATGATAGGATCTACTCACCATAGTCAGCCTGGCCATTTTGATCACCAGCAGTTGGTGATCCTTTATTTTTAGAAGATCTGGAGCTGAAAGGCCAGAAACATTGTTTTTCAGTGATGGGTCAACCTTTTGGAATGACCTCCCGTTGGGAATTCATTTCTCTCCAGCACTAGAAAAAGCCAAACAGAGTTTTTCCAGGGTGGATGAGTGGATGGGGGGTGGGTGGGGGAGATGGCAGCATCTAGGCCTGATGTTACATGCTATCTTTGGGTCTTATTTGTTTCATGTTTATGTTTTATGTTTTATTGTATATTCTGTGAGCTGCTAAGAGTTGTGTGATTGGGGCAGTTTGATGAGTAACTAAAGTAAATAATAACTAAAAATCCCAGAAGGGGCAATTCAAATAAACAAAGCAGTGTTTGAAATCTTAGCTTGATTCTGATTATTCTGTAAACTGATTTTGGGGAATGAAGATGATTTCCCAAGAGTTTAATCTAAATGTGGGTTATGTGTAGAGGCTGGGATAGCTACAGCAGCTGAGAATAGCAAGTCCTTGTTTAAATAAGAAGCTAAATCTGAAGCCCAATATTCTGTACCCAAATTTAAAACCATCACAGTAAGTTTCAGAGGTATATGTTATGGCAAAGTTCCATTATTATGGTTCTCTCAGAGCAGCTAAAGAGTGAAACAAAGGGGGTCTTTCTTCACAGTACAGTTCATGAAATTAAATTAGGGGAAACAAGAACAACACTAAGGTATATCTGTCAGTACCTAAATGCAGAAAGTGCTATGTTGCCTAGGCCAGTAAAAAAACCGAAACCCACATAATTCAAGAATTTACACACTCAAAGTACTGGAAGGATGTCAAATTCTTTTATTGGGCTCTAGAGAAAGTTTCTCTTAATATTATGTTTCATTCAGAACTAGTCACAAATTAGTAGTTTGTTGGAGAAACAGATTAATAGTCATCCACAGGAAACATGGTTAGAGTTTGGCTCTTATAGGCTGGAGTTCACTTTCATTTTTAGACATATTCCTTTGTCCCTCAAATGCCCTGATTTCCAGACCTCTGAAAAGAACTAACATTTGAAAGGCAAAATAGACGTATGCAATACTGCAAGCATTCACTATGAATAGTCAGCATTTTTATTACACCTTTGCATGAGCGACAAATCTAGTATGTTGCCAAAGGAAACAAAATGAACCAAAATCTGTATGCGTTTTTTCTTGTATTATGTATCCTCAGTATTTGTAAATAAGCAAAAATATCTTTGCATGGAACAGATTAGGGATAGATTGCCATGGAAAATATCTATCTGATTGCTAGGAGTTGAAAATAACTTGATGGCATCAATCCAGTTCATTATCATATCAATTATATTTCAAGTGTAATTTGCATTACATATGCAATTTACCTTTGTGACTCTCTCACAAGCTGTTGCACTTTGAAACAACTGAGAAAGTTCCAGAGTGTTTTTTTTAGCATATCTATAAGGAACCCGAATAAGATCTAATAAGCTGCAGGGCAAAGGGTATGGCCACAGGAGCTGAAAATAGCCAGTAGAAGCTGGGCAGAGTCCAAACCATGATTTTATTATTAATAATACTTGCTGGTTTATATCCATGACCAGCATTATGTTGAGCCAAGAAAGCACTATTTTAAAACTATAGCAGTTAAATATGAATTTATATTGCCTCACCTGTAGGTTGGGGATGAGATGAGGGCAAAGTCAGATGGACAGTGCAGAAGGAAGGATTATTGCCATGATTAAGGGTATATGAGGAAGATTCTAAAATGTGATCTGTATTACGATGTAGAAAGGGTTGCATTAGTTACACTTTAAATTAACCATCACCAATTGATCATTTCAGTGGATCTTCTGAGGTGTAACTATGTTTGGATCTAGATCTATCTCAAATACACATTGCTGTTCCTGCAGGACTTATGCACTTCTAGAAATCTTATGATTTCCTGCTAGTTTCATTGTATATAGGAGCATATGGCTTAGGTAGCTATTGCTGCCTGCTTGCTAGTGTTTTTTGCATATAGCGGAATCAATGATCAATAGTCAGTCAATAGGATATATAATTTTATAGATATATGTATTCATAGCATTGGAGCCATTGCTCAAATCAGGAATCCAAATTAATGCACCCTGATGGACGGATGGCTAGCATATTGAAAGGGAAGTCAACACCTCTTTTGGTCATAGGTTTCATTGGCAAACATTTCTTACTGTGGGAAGGCTTTTCACAACACTCTGCCTTTCATAACCTATTGTAATACTATTATTCTGTATCCTGAGCTTTTAAGATGAAAGAAAACCAATATTGGCCATCTTTGTGATACCCTTTAGCTTTCTGAAAACTTCTGTCATATTTTACTTAGTATGTATACTTAGTAAGCTAAGTATGACCATTTCTTTTATCTTTCCTTATAAATCTTAGTTTTAGTCCTCTGATCACAACACTGCCTTCTTTGTAGCTGTTATTTTTCTGGATTTTCAAACAAAGTACACTGTCCAGTAAAAGACTCACAGTATTTAGGATAAGAACAAATCAATACAGAGTATAATAGCATTACTATAGTTAGAAACTATATTTCAATATATGTATTCTAAAATTGTAGTTGCCTCTTCATATTGCCAATTCATATTCAGCCCATGATCAACTAGTTCTTCAATATTCAAAAGATAATTTTAGGGCCTCAGTTATCCAGTTGATTGAAGACTTCAAGTGACTCATGAACAAATTACTCAAATTATATATGGACAATGGATGGTAACACAAACACACACACACGTTCTTTTTTCATCCCTATGGATTATATGTATCTAATTCAATCTCTGGTCTTCTAACAGAGGCCTGGGGTTTAGAGGATTCTGCAATATTTTTCCGTTCCTAATACTGCACTCCCCTGGCCAGAGAACTCTGATGTTCTTCCTGGGATTTGTTAGAATCACTCTCCCAGCTTAGGAATCACAGCCCCGAATGGTCCCAACACTACTGGCCTTTACTTTCTACATCCTCTTTAGTTTCTCCTACAAATCCTGATGCTTCTCCAGCTTCTCATACTCCTTCTTCAAGTTGTTGCTGAAGTTTGGCACTGCTACTTCTATCTCTGCTGTCTTCTAGTTAATTGATCACTACCTGCTGGTCCATCTGGATCTGGAAGTCCCACAGGATCTTAGCTTCTTATTCTCCATGACTTTCTCTGGAAGCTCCCCTCTGAATTTGGGAGGGTACAGTCCATACACTATGCAGATGTTCCTGTATGCAATATCAGCTACTTGGTTGTGCCGTTCAATGGATGCTGTTCCAGCCTACATACAACTTGCCACTATATGTTAGACTGTCTCTGAGGTATCTCTGTGTAGTCTTGGATCTTGTCTAGTGTGGTAGATTCCTGCTTCTATGGATTTGGTGCTTAGTGCCTGTCTTGTGCTACTATGATCAATTACCTCAGTTGTCTTTTAGCCTAGCCCTTTCCAGCCACAGGTAGGCTTTCCCAATGTTTTACTACCTCAGCTATCTTGTCGTCCCATGGCACCTTCTCTGCTTAATCTTTGTCCCATGATGGCTGCTGCATCAGATATTCTCTCCACAGCTTATCTTTGGTGCCATCTTCTGATACATTCCTGGATGACCTGGCTACACATATGTGAATGTGAGAATCTGTTACATAATGTTTGTGGCCATACTGTTTTATTCTTGCCCTTTCTCTTGTTTTATTTTTATTTTTCTCATTTGTATTGTGTTATCAGATAAAGGACAAGAAAATGATACAAGTCATAATTTATTTTGTAACTGTGTCATAGGTAGTAATAGTTAAGGAGTAAGTCAAGATCTAGTCAGTTTGCATATGAAGAACAGGCAACTGCAGACTATCACTGATACATGAGGTGCTTCATGTTGTAGCTATGATATAGATGTCTACTACCATTGTGGATGGGAAGATACACCCATCTGCTGTCTTATGTACAAGAAGTTGATTGAAGATAACTAATCATATCCATCTATAGCTCTGGATGCTTTTGTCTTAATAATTTGTTTTATAGGTGGCATTAATGATTTTCTCCACATTTCCTTTCTTGTGCTGAATATCTGCGTGTAATTCAAAACTATGCCCAGAAAATTATCTCTTGTTTTCCCCAGGACAAAATATAGCAACTGAGTTGAGTTAAATGGGAAGAAGAAATGAATTGAGTAACCCCCTCTATTTATAGCATTTTTTAAACATTCAGTTTTAAGTAAAATGGAAAGTCCTCTTTTCTAGGGAAGTTTTGTATTGTCAATCTCAACAAGAGTTCCTCTAAAATTATATCATTGTTTAAATAATTATTATTTTAGGCCTTTAGCTTATGCTAAAGACACAAAATCACTATCATGAGATACAAAACAGTGTCTTGTGTTTAAAACATTTGATAGCATGAGGGCTGTCAAAACAATCATATTTGTTGAATGTCAATGCTTTTTAAAAAATAACTGCATTCTCTACACATAATTTAGAGATATTATGTGATGTCATTCATAACCACATGGAAAGCTCTCCCGCAGAGCATCCTCATTCACTGAGATAGATTACCATCTACAATTCAGCCAGCCTTAATCCACAGCCAAAAACAGGAGTCTTATTCTGTAAAGTCCCTCAAAATTCATGTGATTCGCAGAATGGAGGAGGGAATTTAGGATCCAAGCCAGCATCTGATACCTTGAAAGCCTTGCATGCCATGAAAAAGGCATCTTAGGAAAAGCGCTTTGGCTGTAGAGATGTGTCCATTATTTACTTTATGTGTAAATTGGAACTTTTCATAATGTAGCTTTGTGATAAATAAAACCAACAAGCATGACATGACTGCCATGCCATATTATCGTGGTACCATTGTGTCTTGTATATAACCCAACTCACCACTCAGTGCAGAATCTGCTAAAACAGCTCTGACAAATGACCATCCAACCTTCAGCAGAACACCTCATTTTATGTGCTAGTCTATTTCACTATCTGACAGCTCACACCATTAGGACTTCACTACTGATGTCTAGGCTGAATCTATTTCTTTATACAGTTTTAATCCATTGACTTTGGTCTTGCCTTGTGGAGCAAGAGAGTAAGTCCACTCTTCTCTCTATGTAAACCTTTCAGTTACTTGAAGACTGCTATTACATCTCATATCTGTTTTGTAAAGCAAACATAGATTTTACAATAATCTGGAAATGAAGGGCTGGGGAGACCTCTTCTGAATTCACTTCAGTTTGTCACTGTCCTTTTTGAACAGTAGCGTTCCAAACTGCACATTGTATTCAAAATAGTCTGACTAGAATAGAGCAAACTGAAAAAAAATACTTCCTGTAATATAGATTATATTTTTCATGTTCCTCAAGACAACAGCTGTCTTTTTGACAACTGCATCAAATAGTTGGCTCATGCTTAAATTGGGGTTGACAAGATAACCCAGATCCACTTGTACTACAGCTAGGTCAAGTCTCCTTCATCCTATACTTGTGCCTTATATTATTTTTATCTTGATTGCAGAACTTTATATTTTTCCTATTAACATCCATCCTTGGTTGCTTCAACTCACTATTCAAGGCTGACTACATTGTTAAAAGTTTGCTTTCTTTTTTCCATAGTATTAGCTACTCTTCCTAGATTTATGTCATCTGAAAATTTTAAAAGTGCCCTCTTAACATCCTCTTCCAAGTCGTTTATAAAAATGATAGATAGCACAGAGCCCAGGATAGAGGACCAATATGCTCCAATCCATACTTCTCTGAAGTAAAGACATTAATAAACATCTTTGGATATGGTTGTTCAGCTAATTGGGAGACATCAAAGAGAAACACCATCTGTCTCATTTCTTCCCCATTTATTAACAAGAATATTGTGTTGTTTCCTAGATTGTAACTGTCTTATTGTGAGATTATTTGTGCACTAGTTCAAGCATTTTCAGCAGAAAAAAGATTTTATTAAATAAACAGACCTATGCTAACATTTACTGAAACATGGTACCAGAACTGGGAAAGAAAGGCATATGAAAGTAATAATGCCTCACCGGTACTATCTATAGTGGAAGAAGATTCCAGAAAATAAAGTGGTGTGTTGGCATTATTAGTGAAACCATATCTAATTCTAATTACTTTTCATTATTTCTAATCTTTTCAATGTACAGGTAGTCTTTGCTTAACAATGCTAATTGGGACCAGAAACTTCATTGTTAAGCAATGCTGTCCTGAGTTGAAAATCACATGGCTGTGTTACTTAACAACAGAGGTTCTGGCAATCCTGATGAGAACATACAATAATAGAGTTGGAAGGGACCTTGCTTGAGCAGGAGACCTACTGTATATACTCGAGTATAAGCCTAGTTTTTCAGCCCACTTTTTGGGCTGAAAAAAGCCGCCTCGGCTTATACTCGAGTCAGTGAAAAATTTGCCCGAAATGGAGGAGAAAAAGGGGCGGGGCCATGCCGCTGGGTGACACTCGTGAATAGCCCAGTGCCCCTGTGAGTTTCCCCTCCCTCTGTGTCAGTTTGCCGCGCAGCGCGCACCGCACCATCCCCCCTCCTCACGTTCTAATGTAATGCAGGGCTGTCTTACGATTCCCCTTCCTCCCCCTCCTGCCACTCTGCAACGATGTCCCACCTCCTCCTTGTTATGGCAAGCAGCCACATAGCGATGTCCCACCTCCTCTGGTACAGTGATCCAATGATAGGAATCACTGTGCCGTGTGTCATAGGAGGCGGGACATCGCTCCCGCGGCTGCACGGGACATCATCATCACAGCGGGACATCAGCATCATGAGGTGAGTGAAGTATTTCATTGAATACACCGCTAGTTTACTGTTTTTCTTTGAAATAAATATTCAAAAACATTATTGGTATCTATTTTTATTTTTGAAATTTACTGGTAGCTGCTGCATTTCCCACCCTAGGCTTATACTCGAGTCAATAACTTTTCCAGTTTTTTGTGGTAAAATTAGGTGCCTCGGCTTATATTCGGGTCGGCCTATACTCGAGTATATACGGTATACCATTTCAGACAAATGGTTGTTCAGTGTCTTTTTGAAAGCCTCCAATGATGGAGCATCCACAACTTCTGAAGGCAAGCTATTCCATTGGTTGATGTGGTTAAGTAAGGAACACACATGTCATTTAGTGAGAACTTCATATGTCTGTGACCTTTGACTTCTTGCCATAGACTTTGCTTGTAAGTAGCCAATAGGGAAAGTCACAAGTCATTCTTGTAAAAATCATTTTTTGTATGAATAAATCCTCACAATCCAAAAATAGCCATTCTGGCTATTTCCTCATCAATATAATTGCATTTTCTTGATACACAGATATTTTACATATCTCCATTTCCATTATTCTGCATGCACTTTAAGAAAATAAGTCTATTTTTGCTCTTCTACCCTGCAAATCAAGTTAATAATTTGTACTACATTTCTGCTCTTAAAAATCCAAGAAACTTTACTCGATATTGCTTCCCATTTTCCATTAATGAAGATGTTCTGCTGAGAGAGCTAGTCAAAAAATGTAGGATACATTTCCATAACAATACTACTGTGTTCAAAATAAAAATTAGGACATTTTTCTTTTGGAAAAGTAAGAAAGAAGGGGATGCCATAAAGAGTTATTGGATATTTTCTTTGGAGTTAGCCAAAAACATGTTCATTTCCAAGGAACACATAGTTCATATTGTATTGGAGAAAAATGGAGCCAAATAATGTTTTAACTATAGTTTTTTTTCTTTCCTACACTATATTTGCCATTAAGATAACATAGATCACTGATTATTAATTTAAACAGGTTTTTATATTTTAAATGCAACTGGGGAAATAGATGCTGTAGCTACAGTATATCACATGATTATATCAAGGAAAGAAAACTAGAAAGCATTACAATCAAAACTGGTATTATAACATTATAGGTAATCATAATAGCAAAACCTTTAAAGATTTTACTAAAATGCTTACCTAAATTCCAATATTATCAAACAGATGATTAAAACAGAATGTATAGTTCTATTACTATTTTTAAACAGCTCCCTATTTTCAGATGCATTCAGATGTTGAGTTGCCCATGAAGTTCATTAAGTTGCTTCTTTCTCACAATATATTTAGTGAAATGATAAAGGAGAAAAGCTTTTATACTGTTGCGGGTTGAGATCTGGTGAGTGATTCGAACAAAGCTGAGGCATAGAAGTGGACATTTTAGACAAGTGATCCAGCCTTCATAACGCATATCCATTATCTATCTGACATCCGGCTGTTGGAGTTTGTCAGTTTTTCTTAGCATACTTCAATAACTTGCAGTTTATCTTGAAAGAAATATAGCGCATGATTCATGGTTTTTACTACCATGAGAAATGGAAATCTCAGGCAGATGATTTGTCGCACGATGACAAAGGGACAAATGGCTCATTCATTCACAAATTCATTCATGAATTTTTGCCTCTGTAGTTTGTGGTGGTGATACTATTAGTGGATATTCTTGAAGTGAAAGTTTAAGAGATCCAACAACTGAACTCATGTATATACATCTTAGGAAAATACATTCACATTCTATTATGTCTGCTGATTTTGTTTTGTACTTATGACACACATAGATACACAGATACATTGACATACATATATTCACAAGTACAACTTAACCACATGTATTTCTCAAGTCAGAAATTCCCCAGCTACATGGGAATAAAGTCACAGACTCAGAACTCATAAATTTGGTTACAAAAGCAATTATCTCATTTGCCTTCATTCTTTCCCAAATTTAAATCACTCCCAGCTCCTGAAGTAATAATCTTCAGGGAAGCAGTTCTATTATTTAAGATTCCTGTGAATCTTCCCAAATTGGGAGCTATTAGGAAAGATTCATGCAATCATTGGCCCCAGGCTGCTAGCAAACTCATATGATAGATTGATTCATTTTCTCTCATTTATATCAAGAACAATGGTTAAAAATATAATAAGAAGCCATCATCATGATTCATTCGCTCATTTCAATTTTTTTTACTGTCTCTGGAAAACACCATGTTTTCTTCTCTGCTTTATCTCAGATCAGGGAATGTTATCTGACTGGACAGTGATAATTTTTGAAGGAAACATTGCATGATGTTGAGTATCTCAACAATGAATACAGGATTACATCATTGTAACTTTTGCCATATTCTCACACTATGAGTAAAAGGACAGCAAAAGAAAAGTTCAGGAACACAAAATAAATTAAATACTTGCTTAGATAATTCATGTTGTAATTCTGGTAAACTTGTCAAAAGACCTATTTAAATAAAGTGACTATAGAATGTTTATTGCATCTTCTCTCTTCTCTCATAGTGAAGGAATTGATGAAAGAAACCACTAGTGCAAAAAAAGAAAGAAAAATCATAATGGAATAAATTATACAATGACTCAAGATTGGGATATTGGGTTGAATTTGCTTTTTAAAAGACTTTGGGTGACTGGAATGAGCGCAAGAAACTCTGAAATTTATTGCATATCATAGAAACATTAACCCAGTAGGCAGCTAGAAACATACACATAGGGATTTTAAGTCAGTGTTCCACAACTTAGATAACTTAAAGATGTGTGGAATTCAACTCCCAGCTGCAATTAATATGTATTGGAATCCAGACATTTTAAAGTTGCCCAGGCTGAGGAACCCTTCTTAACTGACTCTCCCAACAAAAGATATAATGTAATGAAGAGGTTTGAAATTTTTTAAGGTAGCTTTTTTTTACAAAGTGAAAAGAATTATGTGGAAAAGGTCCATGTTTCATTTTGTAATAAGAATGTATATGAGTGTTTCTCATTAAAAAAAAATCTTGAAATTTCTTCTTAAAGAAGAAATTGCCCCTTAAAGAAGCATAATTTTCCCTTCTTTTTGCCACAGATGAAATTTGGTTCATTCCCAATTGGAAAGCTGTATTTGGGGATGAGAGCCAAACAGATATAATGGAGATATATAATAGCCTGTCAAATATATTTGATAAAAAAAGCAAATGTATATGTACATATTTTAGTCCAGAAAGTCCATGTCATCTTTTAAATGACTTGATTGGAACTAGCAATTAACTTATACTTGAAAGCTGATTTTGGTGATATAAAATCTCTTATGACTAAATTATACATCATGAAGGATATCTAAGATACTATACAATAATTTTCTTTTAAAAAAGAGAAAGAGTCCATTTTGCTCTGAGCGACAACACATGGACAAAGGGATGTTCTTACAGTATTTAATAATCCTATTCTCATTAGTTATTACTATAGAGGTGGAAAAGTACAAATATGACTCTAGACTGCTTGTTTTTCTGCATGGTTCTCTCAAAATCCAGGATCCCTACAACTGTTTTACAGGAGAAAAACTGTATTGAGAATTCCAATTGTGTATCCTTCATTTAATATCTAATCAGGCATGTAGAAAAAGGAAGTAATTCTTTTATCTAATCCTTTGGAATCATGATGCGATAAGCAGGTTACTCAAGATGTACTGTGACCTCTAGGCTGGAATACTGCAACGTGCTCTACATGGGGCTGCCCTTGAAGAGCATCCAGCGACTTCAGCTAGTTCAGAATGCGGCCGCGCGAGCAATTGTGGGTGCACCTTGGTTCACCCACATAACACCTATTCTCCGCGAGCTGCGCTGGCTACCTGTCGATCTCCGGGTGCGCTTCAAGGTGCTGCTTACCACCCATAAAGCCCTCCATGGTAGTGGATCTGGATACTTGAGAGACCGCCTTCTGCCAATTACCTCCTCGCGACCAATTAGATCACATAGATTAGGCCTCCTCCGAGTTCCATCTGCCAGTCAGTGCAGACTGGCAACTACGTAGAGGAGAGCCTTCTCAGTAGTAGCTCTGACCCTTTGGAACGATCTCCCCGTGGAGATTTGTACCCTCACCACCCTCCAGACCTTCCGCAAAGCCCTTAAGATCTGGCTATCCCATCAGGCCTGGGGTTAAAGTTGTAACTCACCCCCACCCGAATGGTATGAATGTGTGTTCTATTTTAATTATGTGTTGTTCTTATGTGTCACTGTTTGTATTCCCTTCCCTATGAGTTGTAAGCTGCCCTGAGTCCCCCCAGGGAAAAGGGCGGCCTATAAATAAACTTTAAAACTAAAAAACTAAAAAAAAAAAAACACCTTTGGGGCAATGTAGTTCAGGAAGAGGGGAGAAGGTTTTTGGATTAGCAGTTTTCTTCTCTTTCATTCACCTGAACTCAGATACTAACTACTTCTCTCAAAGGTATAGTTAAAAGTTATTTCACTAATTAATCACTGAGCTGTACCAAGGAACTGATCACAAAGACAGATTTTCATGTTCATAAATATTTACTGGGATTCTGAAAGCATCCTGAACATGAAGCTTACAGAAGGAAACAAGGCTTCATCCTGACCTGTGAATCCTGCAGACTGTTGCAGAATATCATTAATGATCATTTGTTTATGTGGAAAATGTTAAATTCCTTCCTGATGCAATGAATCACTATAAATCATGGCAGAACATCCTATAGCTAACAGATGCTTCTCTAACCTTTTATATAAATCTCAAAGGAAGGGGATCTTTCAATATCCCAACCCAGCTTTCCCCCATTTGAACATCTTAAGAAACAACAATTTTCCACAGCTGCTTGATAATGTCCATTGGACAATGCTAGCCATGTTTCAATGTTAATGAAAACTTTTCTAAAGTGAAAGATGCTTAATTCCCTGGTGACAAACAATGTGATTGCTAAATGCTAACATCAGATTGTATGCAACTGTTTATTATATAGCCTTGGAAACTGCTATATCAGAGGTCAGACATATTGACATCCTCTTCACACATAGTTAGGCTTTGTGTGTTCACATTATCTTCACTCTTCATTTAGGAATCCATTTTGCTTCAAAAGCAATAGCACAGCCAGAGGGTCAGGCAGATGTTCAGAATAAAATAAAAATTTGAAAGACTGCAGGGGTTACAATGTTATTGCTTATAGTATCTCTATCATTTAAGAATGTGAGTCAGGAACTTTCTTAATTGATTAAAGGGAATTGCTCCAAATAATTGCTGATATTCATACATTTCTAGTGCATTACCAGGTCACTCCCCAGAGCCCCAACGAGAGCTCATATATTAAAGTAATCCAGACATTGGCAAAGATCAGGAAGATGCCAAGTTCATGCTTACCTTTACTTGTGGAGGCTCACTGGGTGATGGAGCTAATTGTTCTCTCTTAGTCCCATCTATCTCAGAGGGTTTTTGTTGTGGGAGAAAATTGGAGGAAGGAACATTCTATATTCTACCTTGAGCTCCTGGAGGAAAAGTGAGTTATAAATCTATTCTAATTTAAATAAATAATTAAGCAAACGAAATAAACCAGAGTTGTTATGTCAGGCCTGGCCAAATCCTGTAGCTTTCTGACTGATCTGTGTAAACCAGATGAAATCACTTTAGTTTGGAAAACCAATTCACTTTTCTTTAGAAAAGTCATTTCCATGAATCCAGAAGTGACTGAATATTTCAAATCAACCTGGAGCCATCTAACTCAATTCAACAATTCAAATCAAGTTTGAGAGATTTGATCAGAGCCTTTGAATTGCATTTTCTGATCATATATTTGTACAGTCCCCACTGCTACCTCCAAGATAGATCAGACATTCAAAATGCTATCCTAGCTCCTTTTCACATAGGCAAGCAGACTTTACTAAAAGACATAGCAGTCATTCTTTTTGTGGATGCCTTTTATTTTACTAGATCAAAATTTGAATCTGATTGTGCTTTGGATGTTTTTTTTTATGCTTACAACTGTCCTTGGGTCTAGGTATCATTTTTTCTCTTCTAATCTTGGTTTTTTATTTGCTATCTTGGCATCTAGCACTTTTATGAATATTGGCATAATATAAACTGAAATCATATGTGTTTTTTTCAAACTATTTTTCATGACACTTTTCTTCTCCCTTGTGGTGTCTGGTGCCTTACTTCCTTGTTTGTTTCTTAAATCCCATTTGCCTAACTAGAGAAATGTGTTCGTTTTGTACATCAGAAGAGGAAGTTCCAGTTCTTGAAAAAGCACTTACTGAATCCAAAGACTGATTCTTTTTGGGATGTGGCATAAATTATGAGTTTTGGTTTTGACTGTGGGAAAGGACCTACATCTTGTTTTTGAGGTCAGTGGTAGAAGATAGATCAAGGAGGGTACATAGATTCACTGAGCACAAATATGTTTAGACAGCTTATCAAAGTTTAACTTTTCAGGCTAACAAGTTAATGATAGCCTTAGAGCATAGTTACCCATTGGATCAAATATATAATTATGTATATTGGGAAAAGATTGATAGAAAATGCAACATTAGATAATATATATATAGACATATTGGAAAAAGATAAAAATAAATGTTTTTTTTTTCAAAATATGATTAACTGTAGGTAAAACTAGGTTGAGCTCAATATGTTCCGATCCTAACATCTTTGTTGTTCTTGGAACATGTGATTTTGTTAGATTATTGTCATTTTAAAAAAAACCCCACATAGAGCTGCTTAAAGTCATGGCTAGCATAATTCATTTAATATAAGAGAAGAAAGCTTATACTTTGCATTCAATGTTCAATATTGCAGTAGAAAAAAGAGCTTCCTTCACAGATAACAAGCTGGTATTAACATTAATGTTATTTGTGAAGAAATGTCAGTACATTAGGATGTTCTGCATAATACATGGCTTAGCCTCATACTTAACTTCCTGTCATTTATAACAATTGTCCCTTCTGATCTTTTCCTCCTGGGTAAAACGGCACTTGCTGTCTCCCTGCTGCACTCCCTGTCCTGCTCCAGGATTCCTGTTAATGTTTGAAAACTGTCAGCCAAGGCATTTTTCTCTTAATGGGCCTGCTTAACATTGTGTGTGCAGTTGGATGACTAGCTCCACATGTTCATCCAGTCAGAGAAAGGAGAATGATGCCTTAACAAAAGAAGCACAGAAAAAGGTTATCACTCATGTAAGACAATCACTGCAATTTCCTCAGCTTTTTCCACTCCATTGCTGCTTATAGAGGTAAAAACAACACCCCAAATGAAGATCTTCTTGTCTTCTGGGCCTAGTTAGGGCCATGTGACTTCCTTCCAGACTTCCATGAAAACGACCATATTAGAAAGGTCTACAATATTGATATTGGCTTTGGGAAACTCGAGGAGCAGTTCCATAGGGAAGGAAGTGGCATGAGCAAGGTCTGTGGAATGTACAGAATCTGAAAGGAGAGAACTGGTGTGTCCTTTTTTTTTTTTTTTTTAAATAAGCCGCACATGTTCTGGTTTTGTACTTTCACCCTGCTAAACAGAAAGTCCTCTTAAAAGTGATTGGTCAGTTTTCATTGCAGAAAATGCTGATCCCAGCATAAAAGGATCCAGTTGCAATGGCGTGCTACAATATTTCAGAACTGACATCTTCTAGGATCATATGAGCCTGTGGTGCCAGCTGGGGTTTCCCCCTCAGGCAAATGTTTAGCTGTGCTGCTGCACCTTGAGTTTGTTGCATGACTGACAACTTGTGTTCTGTGTTGAATTTTGCACCTGTACTCTGGTGCTAGATGGATTTCCCAGGACTGAATTCAGGTGCCTGTATAGAGCTTCTCTTGGACAGCCAAAGGACTGTGCCTCAATTAATTTGATCTCAATGGCTGTGGTGTCACAGTGATTAGAATGCAGTACTACAGGCTACTTTTGCTGAATGTTGGCTGCCAGCAGTTTGGCAGTTTGATTCTCATCGGCTCAAGGTTGACTCAGCCTTCCATCCTTCTGAGGTAAAATGAGGACCCAGATTGTTGGGGGCAATATGCTGACTCTGTAAACTGCTTAGATAGGGCTGTAAAGCACTGTAAAATGGTATAAAAGTCTAAGTGCTATTGCAATTGTTCAATTCTTCACAAACTCAGTCCAAAATGCCAATCCAAGCTCACCATCAAGACCATTGGCACACCAACCAATCATTATTCTGATGAAGAACACAATGAGGGTTTTCCCCAATGCCTTGTGATTCCCCCTGTTGACACTTCTCTTTCTTGGAAGATCTAAGGAACTGTGGTAAATGCTTTTGCATGCACCTCCCATAAGTCTTGCCTCCCCTCCCAAAAGAAAAATGTATATTTTATATGTTTGCATACAAACATAGAAATAATAATTACATTTTAATAGACACATAATAATCTCATTAGAATGGGATATTTTTCAGGGGTTGAATGGCAATGGACAACACCAAGTCTCCAGTCTCCCTTTTTATAATTCTTTATCTCTAAACTGGAGCTGCTCTGAGATGTTGCTGGAGAAAAAAAAAGAATTTCCCACAGTGCTCTTTTCCTATCATTATGCTTGAACCACTTCATTAAGATTTTAACAGTCTAATCCTCTTCAACCAATTGAATTAAGTATTTTCGAGATTCATTTAGTACCATGCAATACAGTCATAATTAAAGTGGAAGCAACATTTTATGATAAATCAATAACATTTCTTAAGTTCTCCAAAATCTATCTTTAGAACCCATCCCTACATTTTATTTTTATATATATTTATAAAATTTATTTATTTATTTATTTATTCCTGGTTGATAAAAGGACAGCCTTTATCCTGGAATTTAAACCCTTAATTTATTTAAATGTGCTAGAAAGAATGCAAAATGTGCTGTTATGCTGTGGAAATTAATAATATTGTAAATGTATGAAGAATACTAGCTTTGAAATAATATATTATAGCTGATTTTCTTAAGATAGTGAAAGCAGACTGAAAAACTGACTTTTAAACAGAATGTCATTAAGAAGAACCAAGGATAAAGCATCTGGAATTTTAATTTAGATATCTGTAGAGGTTTGATGTTCTACCAGCTTTATTGTGTAGGTGTTTTCTATCCTATAATTTGGCCACTTTTCCAATCTCCCAGTTGAGAATATAAAAATTAGAATTTCTTGGTAGTTACTTTAGATTTATTGGGGTGCTCCTGTACATGAGTATATGGGGAAATTGTTCTAGTACAGAGTTTTGGCAGGATCAGCAGAAAGAAACGGTGGGATGGAATAGTTCCATGATACAGATAATTCTGAGAGTGAATATAGAAGGAAAACTAATAGGTCTCTATTGAATAAGAACATATATACATATGCTTGGATAAGTTACATTTATAAATATATAATAGGCACATTATAACATTACAGATGTTGAGGTATGGTTCATTGATCCGGGAGTTGTTTCTATTTTCCACTTGGATATCATGTGGCAATGCATACAATTCCTCACCTTACATTTTGCCAAAAATGAGGAAAAGCAGTGACTTAAATTGCACATAATTCAACCCACTCAAAAATATAGGTTTAAATAAATCAAACCGGGTGGTATCATAAGAATAGGCCTGTTAGAGGAGGCCAAAGTGAATAATTTTCTGTGAATACATAGTGAATTATTTTTGTGAAACTCAAAAAATGGACAGTGGGGGAATAGTCCTCTTCTATCTTTCTCTTCATGCCAATTGTTTTTTGAAGTATGGTACCTGTAATCATGGAAGGGCCCTTTTCTCTGTCATATTCTACAGTCTCTCTTTCTTATCTTCCTATTAATGTGAGGAGAGAATAAAACCAAAGTTATGAGTTCTTTATGATATGTGTAGATTTGGGAACTTTAACAGAATAACAGATTTGGAAAGATTCGGCGGTCTTCTAATCCAACCCCCTGCTCAAGCAGGAAACCTTTGTACCATTTCAATCAAATTGTTGTCAATCTTTTCTTAAAAATCCCCAGTGTTGGGAGCACCCACAACTTCTGGAGGCAACTCGTTCCACTGATTAATTGTTTTCACTGTCAGGAAATTTCTCTTTAGTTCTAGATTGCCTTTCTCCTTGATAAGTTTCTATCCTTTGCTTCTTGGCTTGACATCTGGTGCTTTGGAGATTAGATTGAACCCCCTCTTCCTTGTGGCAGCTCCTCATATATTGGAACACTACTATCCTGTCACCCCAATTCTTCTTTTAATTAAACTAGACACCAGTGACGTGTGGTGAGGTTTACGGCTGGTGAGGCACTGACACAGAGGTTTCAAATATTTTTAGACTTGTGGACTTCAACTCCCAGAATTCCATAGCCAGACATGCTCAGTTCTGATTTAAAGCGACAGCATTTGTTTTTCTTCTTTGGGAAAAAGTTTTACTTCATTCTTTTTCTTCTCCCTCCCCCTCCTTACTCCCTCTCTTCGTCCCTCCCCCCTCTCAAACAGACACACGCACACAGAGAAGTTGGATCCCTCTCTCACTCACTCTCAGACAAACACAAACACAGAAGTTGGATTGGATATATTCTCCAATGGCTTGAAAGCAGCTCCTCTGCCATACCCCCCCATTCCTCTGCTGCCTTCTGATCCAAGCCTTTGATTGCAGGTGGAGCCACGTTGCCTTTTCAAACTTGTAATCAGTGAAGCTGGGCTTATATACTTTTATCCAGCTTTATATGTGTGTGTGTGTGTGTGTGTGTGTGGTGTGTGTGTGTGTGTTTGAAAAGGCAACATGGCTCTGCATGCAATCAAACTTTTTTAATTCCTCCCCCTCCCTCCGACCCACACGTACCTTTTCCAGCTGTTTCAGAGAGGATTTCAATTCTGCTCTTGCCTGCCGTCATGAAAAGAAAAAAAAATGTAAAAGGAAAAAGGCATGAGCTGAGGCCAGGCTGAGCTAGTTGCTGCCAGAGCCTCTAAAAAGCCTCTAAAAAAACGCCCTCTACAGGAGGCAGGAGAATGACGTGCCTCATCTACATCAGGAATTTTTTTGCTTTTAACCCTTGTTTAGCTCTGCTCGAGTGATCATAAAGTCAGATTAGATGAGGCACCTCATTCTCCTGCCGCCTCCTGTAGAGGACACTTTTTAGAGGCTTTTTTAAACAGTTAAGCACTAAGCGGAGTGATCCATGGTGATTCTGGCAGCAACTAGCTCAGCCTTTTTTCCTTTTACATTTTTTTTCTTTTCATGATGACAGTGGTGAGGCTCTGCCTCCCCTGCCTCCCCTGACTGCACGTCCCTGCTAGACACCCAATTCCTGCAACCATTCTTCATATGTTTTAGTTTTTATTTTAGGGAGTTGCAGAACTCTGAACATCAAATATCGAGAGCTTGATTGTTACATTTTGGCCTCTTTTCAGAATCAGTTGGTGGGGGAAGGAAATGTAGTTAAATGTGGGCATAGAACGAATTTCCTTCTCAATTATTTTGTCCCTAAATTTTAACTATATGGTTTGGGCCCTTCTTTCATGGTTTTGGGGGAAGGGCGGGTAAAGATGAGAATGGGAGCAGTTCATTTTCTGGAAGTTCATCTATTCCCATTCCCAGATTTGTTTTGAAAAAAAATATTGCCAAAGTTCAACATTTTTGCAAAGGAATATTAGCAACACAAACTTGGCTTTCTGAGGGGGCTGGAAATCGAGTGCTGGGGAGCTGCATATGGTCTTCAAGACATGGGTGATCTGCCATTACGGAACATTATTGAGAACATTATGGAAAATTTAAGGGATGGCCCTTGTAAATCATGTAAACCTGTCCATAGAGGAAGGATCAGAAGACTTTTTGACCACAGTAATACTGCTGGCCAAAAGTATATTGTAGCTTGCAAAATATTTTCTTAAATAGCCTTCCTGAACTCTCCAGACTTTTCAGAAGACAGATCTCTCAATCTCTGATCATTGAATATTCTAGTTAAGGCTGTGGAAATTGTAATCCAAATTAATCATGGATGTCACCTGTTTACAGAAAAATGTAACTAAATTAATATAAATGTGCTTCAATATTGTTGTGGGATCAAAGACGTGTTTAGCAAATGTCCTTCTTACCAAAGGGATCTGTCAATCATTTTATCATATCTAACTCAAATTTATCATTTTTTTGATAATTATTCCTTTACTTTTGTATTGTTTGCATCAGTGCTGGGATTCAGCCTATTCGGGAGAACTGGTTCGTAACTTTTTAAGAGGTTCAGAGAACCGGTTGTTGGAAGAAATCTTCTTTTGGTGTTTTTCCACTTTACAGGGCTAATCCTGTAAGGAAGGCAGGAAGGAAACATTCTGGTGTTGTTTCTAGCTTAATCTTTATTGCCCTGCTTACAGAAACTGCCTCTCTGGTTAACCCTTATTACATTGTAACAGCTAAGGCAAAGTGCCCATTGACCTGAGTGATGCTGAGTTCGCCACGCCCACATGGTCACATGACCACTAAGCCCCACCTACCCACCTGGTCATTAGGACAGAGAACCGGTTGTTAAATTATTTGAATCCCATCACTGGTTTGCATAGTCTCTTTCCCCAAACTTAGTTTTCTCTCTTGTCTTTGGAATAAGCACCCTGTATTTTTTATGGAGAGGCCAAACAATATATTAAAAATGGAAATGTTATCCCCTCACCAAAACCTGTACAAATTATAGTTTTACTTACAATTGCTTTATAAGTAAGTCGTTGCAAAATATTTCAAGTCTATAACTCGTTTTACAGCAACACATGATTTTTAGAACAGAGTTTCCAAGTTTATAGTCTCTTTTCCTTTAGATGCTTGTCCCAGTTGCATCTTCTATTTCATCAAATTTGGGAAAGAAACTATGAGAATAAATGGATGCTCCATATGAACTGCTTTCTATAAATGGACCATGCTAAATGACTATAAAATGGTTTTCCTTTGGAGCTGTACTGAGCTGCTAGCACATTGATGAGGCAAAATCTACAGGGAATCATTATTTCCATTTAAGGTATCCCAACTTTCATGCTTTGGTTTAAATTGCCTGAGGGGAAGCATTTCAAATGGATGAAGTGGAGAAATTTGCACTTCCTTAAGAAAACATGGATTATTTCCTTCCCTCTGTCAGAAATGAAAACAGAAAATACAAACTAATTCATCATGAGATTTTCATTTTATGGTTTTCTCTCTAGCATTCCCCCTCCCATGACTCACTTCTTCTTTTTCCCCCTTGTCAGCTTTATGGCTTATAACTGTGATGGATGATCTTTTCTTCTATATATCATGTAAAAGAATTTAGGATTAAAATCTACTTGTATTCACAGCTTGCCTTCTGTCACCCTACTAAGCCTCTCCATAACACATGGAGCTAAATATCAGAGAGAGACATCAGTGCGGTAAAAGGATGGCATTTTATTGTACAGATTTAATTGGACACTGGTGTAAAATGAGGAAATTGTCATGCTTAAGAGTTAATGTGAATTAGTAATATATTGAGATTCATTACTTAAGGAACTAACATTCCAAATGTGAACCTTCTTTTGAGGATTTTTTTTAGAGATAATTTTTTTCAAGCGCAATTTCCTCTTCTCCTCTCCTTAGTCGCTGCATAAATTTCAAGTGATCCATAGCTCTGATTGCAATGCAGAAGCACACACTGTATTTTCATTTGGGTAACATGGAATGCATACTGTGTAAACCAAATTCCAAACAAATTGCCCCTTGTTAAGAGCAGTTTGGTCTTGCTGCTCCTGCTGCTTTTGTAGACCCTTTCAAAACAGCACTAGTAACACCTAGAGCAGCAATGGCTAACCTTTTTTGGCTCACATGCCAAAAGTGGGGGGAGCGCAGTGGGGTAGTGTGCAGGCGTGCCACACCCATAATGCAATGCGAGACCCCCCAGTGTGCATGCGTGCACTACAGGCGCTCCCCCCATTTTTTGCATGCTTTTTTCGCCCTCCCCAGGCTCCAGAGGCTTTATAGGAGCCTGGAAAGGGCAAAAACAGTCTCCCCCGCCCCCCGGAAGCCCTCCGGAGGCTTCAGGGATGTTCAGGAGGCTTCCCTGAAGCCTTCAGAGCAGTCAAAATGACCCTTTGAGCAAACCAGAAGTTACTTCCGGTTTGCTCGGAGGGTCATTTTGAGCGCTCCGGAGGTTTCAGGAACCTTCAGGAGGCTTTCCTGAAGCCTCCAAAGCAGTCAAAATGACCCTCCGAGCAAACCGGAAGTCCATTCCCGAACTTCCGGTTTGCCCGTAGGGCCATTTTTTTTGCCCTCCGAAGGCTTTAGGGAAGCTCATGAAGCCTCCAGAGGGCCTCCAGTGAGGGCAGGGGAGGCTCTTTTTGGCCTCCCCAGGCTCCTATAAAGACTCTGGAGCTTGGAGAGAGTGAAAAATGGCTTTAAAAAGGGTGAACTCAGCACGCCAGTGCGCGCATGTGCGCTGTCCAGCTGACAGGGCAGCACCTCGCATGCCCTGACAAATGGCTCAGCATGCCACCTCTGGCACGCGTGCCATAGGTTCGTCATCACTGACCTAGAGGTTTAAGGGTGATTGCATGGATTTTTCATATCAGGATTTTGTAAACAGTTACAACTTAAGAGCCGTATTTCTTCCTTCATATATTGATTGTTATCATTTATATCCTTCTCTTTCTCCGCCATAAACATTAAATGAAAAAGTTAAAAGTGGGGATAGTACAGTAAGAGAAAGGTCCAAATGCAGTTTCTAAAGGAATCAGTGGTAGGTTATGACTAGTACGCCCCGGTACGGACGTACCAGTGCCTGCCGGGAGCACCAGGTACCATTCTGGTATGGTGCTCTGGAGGGACCACCTGCCCACCCGCACTCCTTATTGGTATTTGAGCTCTTGGGAGCTTCCACACATGTGCACGGAGCGTACAGTGCCTGAGCAACACTGCTGAGCAGCTGGAGCATTGCGGAGGTGTCGTGGAGCATCGCAGATGGTAAGTACACATGCATGTGATGTGCAAATGTGATGCATGCTACACACGTTTATGTGGTGGACGCCGGGCCCTGTTGCACCGTACCAGTTGCAATGGGATCTGAAACCCACCACTGAAACGAATGCTTCCATTGCTTTGCCGCAGTGTAGAAGACTTTCTTCTTTGTGTCAGTATATAAAGCTCCATTTTTTTTTTAAAAAAAAAAACACCCTCTGCTGCTGATCTAATGAAATGAAGAGGTTCCTACTAGGAGAATTGGTCATTGAGATAATCAGGTCCCAAGTTATTTTGGAATTTTAAGATTAATATCAATATCTTAAATGGTCCTCAGTAAACAACCAGAAACAATGCAGATCTTTCAATTATAATTGAACTTGTTACCACTTATTTGCAGCATTTTGTATTAGTTGTAACTCTGGAAATCTTTTCAAAAGTAGTCCCATATGATGCCTTTTTGCAGCAGTCCATACAGAATACATATCAAGTGTGAAACATTGCCTTTCAATAAGACCAGATCAGGAAGGTTGCAATTAGTACGTTGGATATAATTTGCAATATGTTTTATCAGAGTCACCATTTGTGAGCAGCTAAGGATCATTTACAGGTAAAGCATTATTACATATAATTCTGTATGCAATACCTAGATCTGACCACAAGCGACACAATTCTAAGTTATCCAAACCGAAAATTTTGATCCTAGTAGCATGAAGAATTCTATTGTGTACAGAAGAGTGCAAGACTTTTCTCGTGAAATACTTCTGAACGTGGTCAATTGTATTGATGATATATGGTGGGGATTCCAAACAGTTGAACAATACTCTAAGATTGGTCTAGCATATATTTTATAAGCTCTAATTAGCCATACAATGTTTCCAGAAAAAAAAGCTTCACAAAATTAAATTTACAACTCTCAATGCTTTTTTAGCAACTCTGTTACAATGAACTTTGGAGCATAGGTCGTCAGAGATAAGTACACCTAGGTCCTTGACAAAATGAGGGTCAACTGCTAGATCAATACCATCTAATTTATACTTGACATTCTGATTACGTTTACCAATATGTAGGATAGAACATTTATTAATTGAAATTTGAAGTTGCCAAATAGATGACCATTCAGACATACAGTTGAGATCACTTTGCAAAACAGCAGAATAATTTTACTTCATTGGCAAAAAGGATGCAATAGTTCTCATCATAGTATAAATTCTTTCTCTGTTCTTTAGGTAAAATGATTTGGGATACAACCCCCCCCCCCATCTTTTCTGATTCTTTTCACTCCATCCCATTTCCATCGCCTTTCCCCCAGTGGGATGAGTTTCTACACTTTCCATCTTAGCTATTATTGGAAAAAGACTTTGTATATTCAAACAATCGGTCTAATTTAATCAGCTATTAGCTGAGGTTAACACACTCCATATGTTCCTCTAAATCATAATATACACTGTACAGCTTTGTTGTGAGATTTACATGCAGTATTTGATAGATTATTAGCACTGTGCCAGTAATGAATTTTAACTTTTATTTGGTAAGCTTGAAAGATAGTTTCTCCAGCTGCTGATCCAGAAGAAGGTTTTGTGTCTGTCTGAAACCATACTGGAAAACATGGAAAGCAAACTGTATTTAAGATTTAGCAATCATGCTGGCGGCATCTTCTGGAAACCAAGTCTGTAAATTTTATTACTATTAAATGTTTCTAATGGGAATTGACAAATAGTTGAATGGATTTGCTTTTTCTTTCCACTTGGCAAAGAAAGGAAAGGAAAATATTTCCTTATTGCACAATGAGAACTATATTAATAGAGACATCCATTCATCTCAATACCGTAGAAGTATCAGTTAAGCTAACTTTTCTTGGGTTCTCTTTTACACGAAATGGTGAAATTACAGTGTGCTGCAGGGAAGTTGCAAAAAATTTATGAGAGTCATAAAATTGTTATTGTAATACTATTATGGGCGACAGGGACAATATAGGTATTTTTAAACTATTTGTTGTCCATATGCCACATTGGAGGAAAAATCCACAGAGAGGCATGATGGCTTGTCTTCAAGTCAGATTCATGATTATCTTATGAAATTCTCATGAGAGCTCACAGAATATGGAATCATATAGAAGTATTATAAATACTAACTTTAAAGTTTCTTAAAAGTTATAACACCTTCTGGGAGCCTGGTTCTTATTATTCCACAGATATAGTGCATATAAAAATAAATGCTGGTTTATAATTTTTATTATTCACTTTCTGAATTAAATGCTTCATCCATTCAAACAGTCATACATACAAATCCATATCAAACCCTAGCTGGCTAGACGTTGGTGTCAAGAAAAACTGGAATAGGATCCCTCCTTCATTCTATGGGATGACTCCAAAGTGGGACACTTTTTATTTAATTTTATGGCTCTCACTAAGGTCTGGCAAACCCCAGTCATTCTTTCCATTCTTCCTGGTGCTTTTCTACTTGGGTACCACCATCACCTATATCCATTGGAGTTCATGTAGGAGTCATTTCTCCATCTGAAATTTCCTTTTTTTTAGAGCTGTCCCCTGATGAATCTGAAGACTCCATTTTATTTTTCACATTTTGGATAAGCTGAAACATTCAGAAAATTCCTAACTCTATAGTCTGATTTCAGCATATTTCATATGTGCCTATTCATACTTCCATAAAAGCATATAGTACAAAATTAGCAGAGGTGGGTTCCTGCCAGTTCTAATCTCTTCTATAGAAGAGGTTCCACAAATCTACCATGCTGTTTAGAACCGGTTCCAGCTCCCTCCCCCCGCCCATCTGCACCATGTTTGTCCTGCCCGCCACTCACTGATTTGCTGGCTCACCAATAGCTCCAAGAGTCCTATCTAAACCTTAAAGTCTTAAAGCTGTCAAGTTTGAACATCCCTGGGTTTTTTTCCTAAAGGGTTAGAGGTGCAAGGGTCTTGTAACTTGACAGCTTTAAGACTTGCACACTTCAATGCCAGAGTTCCTGAGCCAACATGACTGGAGGAGGAATTCTGGGAGTTGAAGTCCACAAGTCTTAAAGCTGTCAAGTTTGAACCCTCCTGGGTTTTTTTTCAAAAGGGTTAGGGGTGAAAGGGTCTTGTAACTTGACAGCTTTAAGACTTGCGTGCTTCAAATGCCAAAGTTTCTGCGCCAACATTTTGGTTGCTAAGCAAGAGCTTTGTTAAGTGAGTTTCACCACGTTTTACAAGTTGGCCACGCCTATCCAGTCACATGACTGCCAAGCCACTCCCACTCAGTCATATGGCTGGCAAGCCACTCCCACCCAGTCACATGGTCGACAAGCCAGTCCCACAAAGCAGGCCACACCTACAGAAGAGGTTCTAAAATTTTTTGAAACCGCCCACTGAAAATTAGCTATCTGTCCTGAACCAACAAATCAATATATATTACATCTACATAGTAATATTGGCAGTAATAGATCTGCAATACCGAAAAAAAATCTAATGGCCTTTTCTTGCTGAGAAAAAATAAGTGGAAATAATAACTTTGTAAGTAATGTTTTAATAGCTATATTTACTAAAGCAATAACATAATGAAATAGATCAAACACCTGCTGTTACCATATAGGTAGAAGTAATTATATGCAGAATATTATTTCCTTCCATTCAGTTACTTTGTTTTCATCATTTCTTCCTTCATAAAATAAACAAAAGCTATGTTTTATTGATTCGAACACATATGAAGAATATATCATCTTGTTCAAAGAAATGCACATGGAAAAAACAGTGGAAATCAAAGGAATGTAGAAGAGCGAGCCATGGGATGAGTTGTAAAATTTGCTATTTGACCACATATCCCTAAATGAATATCCAAATCCAGCTGTTTGGATAAAGCCTTTCTCTGGTAAGTTTATTTCCTAAAGTCATTAAGTTAATTTTCTAATATAATGCTATAATGTTACTAATATGTTATACTGCTGTAATGGATTTCTTCTCCCACATGCACAAATCAGTTCTAGAAAGAAATTGAGTGTAGTTGTATATTCTCTTCTTTCATATGTACAGAAGAGATACAGACCACTACAAGAATTCTTCAAACACACATATGGTGTAATGGTTTTGTTGGAGGAGGATGAGGAGTTGGAACTGGGACCTCTGATGGGGAGGATATGGTCCTCTCTGAATGAGTGGAGAGTCCAGGAGCTGAGGACAAGGCCATCTGGCAGGGGATGGGATAGCTGACCTGATGGAGAGCTGCCTGCTGGAGTGGAGCAGCTGCAGAGAGCCAGCAGAGATGACAGGCTCCAGACCAGGCTCCAGACAAGGAACAGCTCCCTCCCCTACCTGAACTGCAGATGAGGAGAAGAGAACAGAGGGTGGCACAGAGGAGGTCAGCAAGGCTGCTTGTGAGGAAGCAGCCCTGCTTTGCCTTACAAGGAACAGTTGGGAAGGGTGATTTAATTAGACACTGGGTGAAGGTGTGTTTGTTGGGAATGCCTGCTTGTTTTGATGTGCATCTTCCCTGCTTTCTGGATTCTGTTTTGAACTTTCGAACTCTGAATCTCGAACTCTTGTGAACTTTGGACTTGGCTCTCAGACATCGGACTCTTGGCCTGTACTTTGGTTGTTGGAATTCTGTATTGTTACTTCCCTCTTGCCTTGTGGGTCAGCTGGGATTTAGTTTGTGAATCCACACTGAGAGAAAACTGAGGGCTGGGGCAAAGCTGGGGCAAAACTTCACTGGCACCATTGGAGGTTGTTTGTCACTGTGATAATTGAGAAATAAAGAGACCCTCCTTAACCTCTGCTTTGCCAGTGTGACTTGGATCAGAACCCATGGAGTGGAAACTGAATTGTGTTTCCACTCTATTACTCTGCCTTCGATTCTATGCCTCCAATAGGAAGGCCAACAATAAGGCTGTGATAAAATTCAGCTGAATGCAGTTAAGGTCCATCATTAGATCAGGGACACCCGGAGTCCTCCGGGAGTGGGCGGCATACAAGACAAATAAATAAATAAATAAACAAACAAACAAACAAACAAATAAATAAATAAATAAATAAATAAATAAATATAGGAATGAACTGTGGCCATGTTAACTAAGCATCATTACAGCTTACAATTGATATTTCCAATCAATAGGATTTAAGACTGTACTATCTATCCTCCATTCACATTTTAAAGCTTGGATATTGATCAGCACACAAACTATGATTTGAAACCAAGTCAAAAATTTGAGAACTAGCCTTTCTTTCCAAAGACAGGGAAGTTGTACTTGAGAAATGTCTTCTTTTGCTGAGCCATGTTTTTACAGACAAAATAATCTTAGTTCTCTTTTCCTGGAGATAAAGTAAAATTGGCTGCACCCAAAATATGTTGAACTAGAATTCTTGCTCAGCTGTTCAACCATTTTATTCCCAATTCTTTCCCAGGGGAATTGTCTTCTTTCTCCACATTTTTGTTAGCACTTCTTCCTTCAGGATACGCTCAATTATTGTTCAGCTGTCTTGAGCTCTTTTAAATTCTTTCCAAATAATTTCGGTTTTGGATTTGGATTTGTATAAACATTGGAAGTCTCCTAGGTCTATCAGATCACTTTTTAATATAAACCCCCTGATTTAATGAACCACCATTTAGCAGACATTTAATACAATAGGGAAAATTTATATCTGGATATGTCTACGACATTCAAAGTTAGTTCAGACAAGATACTCACTATTTTAATTGTATCACATCTGCCCTGATTTACATCATTTATGTAATGACATTATTACCCAAATGAATAAACTCGACAAAAATTGCCTAACTTGCATAATAATGTTATCTGTAATCTAAACTACTTCAATGAGTTGCTGTGAGCGTAAATGATGGCTGTTTTGTTGTATTCTGTTTTGTTCTGTTCACAAATGGTGAGCAGCTCTTTGGAAGACATATGAGATAGTAAAAGTGATACTTTTGATTAGTAAGTAATTAGTGGCTCATGGAAGTCATTGGTTAAAAAATAAAATGATCCCCTAATATTAACAATGATATTAAATATCTTATTAATATGATTATTAATTAGAGCTGTGTTGGCACAGTGGTTAGAATGTAGCACTGCAGGCTAACTCTGCCTGTTGCCAAGGGTTTGATCCTGACCAGCTCAAGATTGACTCAGCCTTCCAGTCTTTTGAGGTCGGTAAAATGAGGACTCAGATTGCTTTGGAATTTAAATGCCTTTCATAAGTGGTAAGATAATATAATATAGTAAAACACTGCTTGATGAACTTGACAGCAATATCTTTTTATTTACCTATCTGCTGAAATGGGAAGTGAAAAGGAATGACAAAAGAAGGTGGGAAGGGAGGAACAGGGAGGAAGGAATTGCCATGCACCTTTCTCAGTCCATGCTAACTTGACCTGTATAAGTCCCAAGTGTGTCTTCCCTGACTCATACCAACCCTATGTTCCTTGCACACATCCCCATATTGTTTCCAACCCGCACTGCCCTCCTGCGACTGTCCCAGACCCACACAGCATCTTTTACACACGCTCAAGCACCCACTACCATCCCACACACCATCTTTGATTGGTATGGCACTTCTCATACACTTCTGCTAATCCCATGTATTCTTCTGTTCCCTTATACCCCTACCTGACCCACCCAGTACCTCTCACTCATCACCAGATGCTCTTCTTGACCTATTCTACCCACCTGTGCACCCTTTCTTCCCTGCCTGGCATCTTTGGCACAGACTCACAAAACTTCCCAACCCAAGCAACAGCTCTGATAATGATAGAATGATGGGGAGGGAAGGGAGAGTGAGGGAGAAGGTTGAAGGAGGCAGGAAGGGTAAGAAGGAAAAAAACAGTGAAGGAAGGAGGGAGAGAGGAAAGAAGGAAGAGGAAGAGTGGGAAAGGAAGGGAGGACATAAGGAGAGAAAGGTGGACTAGAAGGAGGGAAGGAAGAAAATAATAACAGAATGACAGAAAGGGGAGTAGAGGGAAGGAAGGAAGTGTGTGAGGGAGGGAGGAATATTTCTGATGCTCCCTGCCAGCTTCCACAAATAAACTCAGTGGGGAAGCTGGCAGGAAGTTGACAGTCGCTCCTGGTTCCAGTGTCTTTTTACTGACTCAAGGTCTCTCTTTGGATAAGGAAATATCTTAGAAACAATAATCCAAGAGTTCGTATATTGTCTATTTTTTTTACAAAAGGCAGGTAACAGTACAACTACTTCATAACTATAAAATAGACAGTAGAATGATCAATTAAATTAAGTAAAATGAATGCTTCAAGTCCTACAGATTTTAAGCACTTATGCATACAGTTTTCTGGGCAATGTTCTAGGAGTGGCTTGTCCAGGATGTTCTTCAAGGATGTTTTAGATTGCACTATCTATAGCCCTGGTATTTCAGGGTAATCTTCTATGTAAATATTATAAGACTTATCAAACTCATTGATGTTTGCTTCTGAAGAGCTGTTGCACAATCACCTAAGAGTCCCTGCTCCTCAGCCACTGTTTTTGACTGTGCTATTTTGTCCTTATTCCATGGTTTGGCAGGACTGATTCTATGTCAGAAAAAGAAACCTGCCAGCTAATTAGCATCGGTCAGCAGCCACTAATCATGGCATGGCTTATGCGCTGAGGGTCAAAGTGTCATGGCTTTCAAAGCAAGATGTTCAGTGACAGATGCAAAACCACTGTGTTGCCTTTCTAGCCACTCTTCCTGTTCAATAATGACAGGTCTTTGGTGGGCTTTCCAAATGCAGCGCAAAATATCATCCATTGTCAAGGTGTTGATAAATCATTTTATTTATACTCCCCTCACTGTGGCTAATCTGCGTTCTTGGCAATCACGAGGCAGGAATTAGATTTCCTACAGCATGACCAGTATACTTAATTAATATTACTCATACTGTCTTGTTAATGCCTCTCCACATAGAGAGCTCTACTTTTCCTTGCCCAGCTTCACAGTTATTCCTTGGAATGACAATAATACATCAACACTGCTGGCTACAAAGAGGGGAAAATCTGTAATAGGATCTTTCTGTGCTCACACCTGTTTTAAGATTTGTTATGGTTAAAAAAAGGAAAGCTATAGGGATTCACTCTGCTTCTTCCTTGTAGACCCCAGTGGAATATACCATTAAACGGCAGGGAGGAGAGAAAGCCATCAGCACACTTAAATGTACTTATGTCAAATCCATCCCATTCTTCCTGGCTTCTTTCCTCCACCTAGCCACCATTCCCAAGGGCTGGAGAACATTACAACCCATTCACTTTATATGAATGGGCACAAACAGACTTTTTCACCATTTCAATCTGTCTACATTTGCAGGCATATCCTGTAGGCAACCGAAACAGCCTTAATTTCAATTTACTGTCTCCCTCTGGACCTGCCATTCCCTTGAATGTGGAAAAAAGAAACTCCCCTTAGCCACCCCCTCTTCCCATTTCAGGCTAAAGTTCTGATCTGGAAGTAAAATTTTGCTCAAGATTAATGGATGGCAGTTTTGATGCTTCTAACAGGGGCACATGATATTTATTAAACAAGCAATGAACACATTAGGGAGGTATTCCAAAGGACTGGGCAACAAGTCAGCAGGAACATAAATAAAACTGTTTTATTTGATCCTCCTCCTTCTCCCCAAACTATCCAGCTTGCTTTTCATTTGGTTTGAAAAGTAGAGTAAATATCACTTTAGTTTTTAGGGAAGGTAGAATATCCATTCCATAAACATTTATATTTCTGAGGTTTTCGACCTACAGCCCACCCTGTCATTAAACTGGAGACAGCTAATAGAACATTGTTACTTGTGTCATCAAACCATGTGAGAACTATGCCATTAGTCTGTGAGACAGCTGCCTGTAATATGTCTAATTTATGTTATATTCCTTGGCTGTATCTCTGTCTACAGGGTGCTTACTGTTGTTCTATGACTCCTGATTGCTATGTGTGCTTGGCGATCTTCCAGTGAATTAAAAAACTTGCTCTTTGGAGGAATGCAACTGTGGACCTGGAGCTGAATTAGGGCCACATGGCAATGTTGAGTTAGCATATAAACCACTAAGGGAAGGATCTGGATTTTAAACAAATCAGTGAAGATTCTGAACCCAAGTATAGCTTCCTGCAGCACTTTGCATTCCTGAATGCATAAAAGCCTGTTTTTGAGCATGTTTGTTTAAAGTACCCGCAAATAGGATCCCTTCTTTACAAAGTTCCTGATTGTGGATGGAGGGGAAAATTTTTCCCTGAACTTAGATAAAATCCTCTTTAAAATCTCTTCTAGTACTATGGAAGTGGGGTTGCTGGAACAGTAAAATCAGGAGGCCACAAAATTCAATTATTTTTAGCTGAACAGAGAAAAAGAGATTGTGTTGACCAATGGATAACATTTTATCCATGAAATATGATAATTGCCTTAATGCATTATCTGGAACATTTTATACTTCAGATTAAGCTCTAGTATAAAGGTATTATCAGAACTGACTACATAAAAAATGAGTATTCAGAGGCCATTCTTATGAAGGGGAAAACAGAGAGGATTTTCCCCTCCCAGGATCTTTATCTTTGGTGGGTATAATCACAGAATGCAACAATACACAGTACAACAATTGTATAGCTTCATTGAATCAAAACTTGAATATAGTTATCCTGTTCATATGTAT
This sequence comes from Thamnophis elegans, assembly GCF_009769535.1. Taxonomy (NCBI): domain Eukaryota; kingdom Metazoa; phylum Chordata; class Lepidosauria; order Squamata; family Natricidae; genus Thamnophis; species Thamnophis elegans. The sequence continues at coordinate 87,420,425 of NC_045544.1, read as the reverse complement.
CTCAAATCTACCACAATTAATTACAGGTACACATCATTTATCAATATGTTTTCCAACTAATATAAGCACAGAGGTTGTCTAAATTAGCAATTAGGTTGTCTTGCAACTCCTGATTTCAGAAAGATTTCCCAATGTGGAAAAGATAGCATGAGAAATAACAGACAAATAGCCACAAACAAAATAGAAAAGTACAGAATAAAAAGTATACAGTGACATTCTACATACAATATATGCCCAATGCCCATACATACTTCATACGCTTTACCCAGCTTATACACCTGTTTATCTCCTATTTCATAATCTATAATTGTTTCACCCTGACTAGACATTTAGACATTTTTTTTTAGACATTTTATTAAGATTTATAGGCCGCCCTTCTCCCTGAGGGGACTCAGGGCGGCTTACAATCACAGGGAAAGGGGTGCAATACCAAAAGACAAACAGTGAGTGAGCAAAATAAAATAATAAAACACAACTTGCATTCAACAGTCAACACTCGGGCGGGTAAATTAAGAACCTATCCCCAGGCCTGCTGGGAGAGCCAGATCTTAAGGGCCGTGCGGAAGGTCTGGATGGTGGTGAGGGTACGAATCTCGACGGGGAGATCGTTCCACAGGGTCGGAGCTGCAACAGAAAAGGCTCTCCTCCGTGTGGTCGCCAGTCGACATTGACTGGCAGATGGGATCCAGAGGAGGCCCAGTCTGTGCGATCTAATCGGTTGAAGGGAGGTAATCGGCAGAAGGCGGTCTCTCAAGTACCCAGATCCACTACCATGGAGTGCTTTAAAGGTGGTCATCAATACCCTGAAGCGCACCCGGAGATCGACAGGTAGCCAGTGCAGCTCGCGGAGGATGGGTGTAATGTGGGCAAACCGCGGTGCGCCCACTATCACTCGCGCGGCCGCATTCTGGACTAACTGCAGTCGCCGGATGCACTTCAAGGGCAACCCCATGTAGAGCCCATTGCAGTATTCCAGCCTAGAGATCACAAGGGCTCGAGTGACTGTTGCGAGAGCCTCCCGGTTCAGGTAGGGCCGTAACTGACGGACCAGGCGAACCTGGGCAAATGCCCCCCTGGTCACAGCCGACAACTGATGGTCAAAAGTCAGCTGTGGATCCAGGAGGACTCCTAGGTTACGGACCCTATCTGAGGGGTATAAAATTTGACCCCCCAGCCTGAGTGTTGGAATATCGGCCAAATTGTTGGGAGGGAAACACAACAGCCACTCGGTCTTGTCCGGGTTGAGTACCAGTTTGTTAGCGCTCATCCAGTTCTTAACGGCCTCAAGACCCTGGTTCATCACGTCCACCGCTTCATTGAGTTGGCACGGGGCGGACAGATACAGTTGCGTATCGTCCGCGTATTGATGGTATTTTATCCCGTGCCTCCGAATGATCTCGCCCAGCGGTTTCATGTATATGTTAAATAGTAGGGGGGATAAGACCGAACCCTGCGGCACCCCGTATGTTAGGGGCCTCAGGGACGATCTCTGCCCCCCGACCAACACCGACTGCGACCTGTCCGAGAGGTAGGAGGAGAACCACTGCAAAACAGTGCCTCCCACCCCCACCTCCCGCAGTCGTCGCAGAAGGATACCATGGTCGATGGTATCGAAAGCCGCTGAGAGGTCAAGGAGAACCAGGATGGACGCATGGCCTCCATCTCTGGCTCTCCAGAGATCATCGGTCAATGCGACCAAAGCGGTTTCAGTGCTGTAACCAGGTCTGAAGCCGGACTGGAAGGGGTCAAGATAACTAGCTTCCTCCAAGGCCCGTTGAAGCTGGAAGGCCACCACCTTCTCAACAACCTTCCCAATAAAGGGGAGGTTGGAGACAGGACGATAGTTGTTTAAAATGGCTGGATCCAAGGATGGTTTCTTCAGGAGGGGTCTCACCACCGCCGTCTTAAGTGCGGCGGGGAAGTGCCCCTCCCGAAGGGAGGCGGTCACGACCGCCTGGATCCAGCCATGTGTCACCTCCCTGCTGTTGGCAACCAGCCAGGAGGGACACGGGTCCAGAATACAGGTGGAGGCACTTACAGCTCGAATGGCCTTGTCCACATCCCCAGAGGCAACATCCTGGAACTCAACCCAGAGATGGTTTGCCAAGTAATCCCCCTGTGTCTCGGCTGGATCTACGGCGGTGGAGTCCAAGTCCGACCGAAACCGAGCAACTTTGTCCGCCAAGAACTGGGCATAGTCCTCAGCCCTACCCTGCAAGGGGTCTCCCACATCCCTCCTATTGAGGAGGGTAGGTGGTTTTCATCAATAATTTGTGTTTGGAAATATTGTTAAACTTTTAGAAGATAATTTGGAGAGAGATTTAGTTGCTCTTGAGTATTTCTTCATGATGAAAGTTCATGTCCTGGTTTGTGATACTTTTATGGATCAGTTCTGCTTTGACCTTCTCCTGGTCTTGGGCACATCATTGTTCTAATCATCCCACCATGCTATTGCATTTCCATGCACCTGTGTATTCAGATGGACCAGATGTAATTCATTAGACTGAGTATTTATCATATATTTCATTAAATTCATTCCACCATGATCGCTATAAGAGGTCATTTACTGGTCAAGTCCGCAAATAGATTTTTCTTTGTTCAAATATAGGTCTACTGTGGTTCAGCTAGCCCTTGCTTTCTACATATTTAAAGCACTCTTCAAATAACCAAATCATATTAACAAAGGAATTGGAATCAATTCCTGAGTAGAAGCTGATTCATTCCAAGAGCTTTTTATTCATGATGATAGAAGTTTCTTAGCACTTTTTTTAAACAACAGATTGCTAGGATCCCTATGAAAAAAAATTCCACACAATTTGAGGCTGACTCTTTAGAAAAGATATTATTCAATATTTTGAATAATTTTGAAAATTAGTCTTTACTTGAGGAACTATCACTGTACCAAGTTTATCAAAAATATAGAAGGATTTTCCCCTTTTTAAGGGTACAAATAGTTCCAGTAACATAACACCTTTTTACATATTTCAACCAAAGATCTCTTCATTCCATATCTCATCTTTTATCTATTAATAAATAATAAAGCTTCCTCATTCAATCTTAAACAGCAAAAGTCAAATAACGACAATTGTAATTTATCCCATCTTGAAATATGTTTTTTAACTTCATTCTACATAAGCATTACTTCACTCTGTCTTTATTGATCTGATAAAGGCATTTGACGGTGTAAACAGGAAGGCTCTCTGATCATTCTGAGATGTTATGGATGCCTGAGGAAATTTGTGAAGTTGATTCACCTACTCCATGATGGAATAACAGGACAGGTTTTTTACAACAGTGATACATCAGCTGCATTTGGCATTTTCCATGAGATAAAAACAGGATTGTGTGTTAGCCCAGTCTTATTCAATTTGTTCTTCACTTGCATGTTGTTACATGCTTTCCATGGTGTGAAGGAAGGAATGTATGTCAGGTACCAATTGGACAGCTCTCTGTTCTTCTCTGCTTGAATGAATGAAGTGCCTCCATAAAGTCATACAAGAAATCTTGTTTGCTGCTGGACTGTGCACTCCTAGTGCACAAAGACTGATTTACAATTGATGCTGAACCAATTCTTGGACATTGTTATGTTTTCCATCCTGACTATTAGCTTGAACAAGATTGAAGTACTTAACCAGTCCTTGCCAATACGAAGCCTGTAGAACCAAACATTAATGACACTGCAGCTGACAAATGTAAACAGTTTGGAAGCACAATTTGAGTGCTGGGCTTTTAGACAAAGACATTGATTCCAGGATCAGACAAGGACAGCCAGGTACTGGGGCAGCTTCATGCTAGAATGCTCAATCAACACATTATCTGTATCGCCACAAAGTTGAAGGTCTACAGAGATTTAGTTATCCCTTCTCTCCCATACAGATGTGAATCCTGGACTCAAACAACTGGAAAAATTTCACATGCATGCTGTCCACTCCTTCTTTGGCATCTGTTTGCAAGATCTTGTTTCTAGTCTGGAGATCTTGCCCCATGTGGAGTCCACTAGCATGGAAACCCTGATTAGTACCTCTCAGATGCCATGGGTGGGGCATGTCAGAATGAATGATTGTCATATGCCTTCAAGTACTCTATAGTGTACTGGAGTCTGGGAACAGATTTCAAGGTTGACCGCGTAAGAGCTACAATGATATTGTGAAAGAAACCCTACACCATTGTGACATCAAAGTCAAAGAAGTAAAAGCTGCAACTGCTGGCAAGCCCTGTGCTATGAAGAATCCACAGGCTTTGAAGATAGGTATGCCAAAACTTTATAGAAAAGCATGAACAGCATCACTGAACAACACCCACAGTTACTACAACAATGGACTTCAAGTGCCTCCCTTGTTCTAAATTGGAACTGGCAAGCCATCTTCATGTCCCCACAGATGAACTGCATACAAATGTCTTCTTTGAACCTGAAACACTACCATATTCATGAAAAAGAGACGTTGGATACTGGACAGTAGAGGAAGTAAAAGAATGAGACCAAAAAAAAGTGAAGCAGAAATTTTTATTACAAATTTATATTATAATCTGCTTCAAAAATGGAGGAATTTATTGACAACATGGGTAGAGCATGTTGCAATGAAATTATAGAAGAAGTTGTATTGGATGTTTGTTAAACCACTTTGAAGGGTACTTAAATATAACACAAATGGAATGGCTAGATGACTCATTCCATTTATATATATATACATACATATATATATATGTAGTATTTGTGCTGATAAATAAATAAAGGGAGACTAGTATAGATCTATTTCAAGCTATTTAGCTCTCATCAGCTAGCCATAGCATTACTGGGATTCGAACCTGGGCTATATTACATATTAGGCAGATGTGTTAACCACTAAGCCACAGGCTCTGATCCGTTATCAGCTGAGCCAAGGAGAAAGGTATATATTTAAAGTCACAACCCCTGATATGCCCCAATTATGGGAGGAAGCTAACTGCTTCCATTCTCTGTCCATCAGCTCGTCAGAAGAGACCATCCAGACAGAAAGCCCAATATTTTACTGTTGCCTTTGTTACATTTATGTAGTATTTGTGCTGATAAATAAATAAAGGGAGACTAGTATAGATCTATTTCAAGCTATTTAGCTCTCATAAGCTAGCCATACCCTTACTGAGATTCGAACCTGGGCTATATTACATATTAGGCAGATGTGTTAACCACTAAGCCACAGGCTCTGATCCGTTATCAGCTGAGCCAGGGAGAAAGGTATATATTTAAAGTCACAACCCCTGGTATGCCCCAATTATAATTATTATATTTCCATTCAATCATGTCTGATTCTTGGAGATTGCCTGGACAAGTCCCTGTAGTTTTCTTTACAAGGTTTTCCAGAAGTGGTTTGCTATTGCCTCCCTCATAGGGTTAAGAGACAGTGACTGGCCCGGGGTCAACCATTTGGTTTTGTGCCTAAGGAAAAGACTAGAACTCATGGTGTCCTAGTTTTTAGCTTGATGCCTTAACATTATAACAAACTGCCTTCCTATATGTACAGATAATGAATCAGGAAATTGATTTGAGTAACTTCTTTTTATTGAATACACAAATCAGCCCTGTTAAAGTTTTGAAAGACTTTTGCTTTGAAAGAATGAACATTGAGATAGCTCTGGAACTTTCTTTGAAGGGGTTAAAGATATTTCTAAAAATGTGGGGAAGGAATAAAATGTTGGCCTATTTGACCAGGGCTACATGAAGAAATTAATTATATCTATATTATATCTATATTAATTATATATAATTTGGCTTTTGTTGACAAGGAATAATTGCTTATTATAAATAATTGGATTCTGTTTTTTTAAATTAAGAGATCAGTTATGTGTAGAAAAGATTCTGTTTTATTTAGCGATGTGGCTATGCTAGTACAATTGTTTTTACTCGTTGGGATGAAAGGAAAGTTACTTTTTCCTCTTTCTTTTTCTTGTCCTTTTCTTTTTTTGTTCTCACACTTTTATCTTTTTGTTTGTATTTTGTGTCATTTGCATTTACTTTTTCCATTATAATCCTTAATAAAAAAATATTAAAGAAAAAGAATGGAAGGAGATGCTATGCTAAATTAATTCAATAAAAATACATAGTGTAGCAAAATGTGAGCAATATTATTTAGCCAGATGTTTTCCTAATTGGAGATCTACTCTGCAAAAGATGGGACAAAGGCCATTAAACTTCAATTAGCAGACAGCTAGGAAAGGTGTAGATGGGTAAGAGTAATTACTGGCCTTTTTGTCTGACAAGCAAGTTCCTGTATACTCAGACAGAGCAGGTGATTGTGACATGTGATATCTCAACAGCTGCAAGCAGGGCAACATGTTTACCAAATGGAGCCTGTGGAGGGTAATCCACCAACTCTAGAAAAATCTCTGCACTTTTCTCCATATGAAAATTTAGCACATATGGATTAAGCAAGCTGATGTTATCAAGATATGACTGTGTCCCTCTCTTCCTGAGATTGTTCAAGGTTTGTGTTCTATTTTTAGATTATATAAACCTTAAGTTTTACTTCACTAGATGGGCAATTAGAATAGTGATTTAGGTTCAAGCCTAGAATGGTGGGTGAACTGTAATAATATATACACACAAAAATTACAAAAAAATGGCTTTTGTTTGGAAGCTTATGTAATACAAAACAGTTACAAGAAAAGAAATTTTGAGATACTGGGTTTTAATGGAGATAAGTTAATTTAGTTTAGTTTAGGTTACTTTTGCAAACATACAATATCCCAGTTTAAATAGCAACAGACTCAAGACTAGTGGTGGATTTCCATTTTTTTTACAACTGGTTCAGTTGTGCGCATCTGCAGAAGTATCTGGGCAGGTGGGCGGAGCCTCCTGCAGCTGCTACTACCGGTTCGCCCGATCTGGGCTGAACTGGCAGAAACCCACCTCTGGACCAGATGATCTTAAGCGCCATTAAATTTAATTCTGTAACTATTTTACTAACATTATTTTTAGATTTTACTTGCAGACTCTTCAAACTTATTTTGGCTTTTGATTTTTAGGGATAGAGAAGCAATTCTGCCAAGAAGATACCATTTGCCTCCTTTTAATTTTCAGTGACTTGCTATATTGCCATAGCAACTCCACTTTCCACTACATGATTATTCTGGGAAGATTGAAAGCCCATCTAGAGGCACCTTTTTAAAATTAAGGTGATACAGATTAACTTCTTCTAAAGAAAACTGGCAGGGATGTGGTGGCTCAGTGGCTAAGATGCTAAGCTTGTCGATCAGAAAGGTCAGCAGTTCAGTGGTTCAAATCATCTCTCTAGATGAAAGAATACATTCTCAATATCTTGTTGGGCCCCTCTCCTTTTTTATTGGAAAGTATATATGAATATACAAAATAAATTTTGCTGGGGCAGGACTGAAACATACAAACATATGTTTTAATTGTGTCAAGTCTCATTAACTGCATAACTCCAGTTCAAGAAATTCTACCCTGCTTCCCCAAAAATAAGACCTCCCCGGATAATAAGCCCAATTGGGCTTTTAGGCGCATGTGCTAAAATAAGTCCTCCGCTGAAAATAAGCCCTCCCTGAAAATATTGCAACACAGAAGTGGCCATGAAGTGACCACGCTCGCCACCTCAAAAATAATACGACCTCCCCAAAAATAAGGCCAAGCGCTTATTTCGGGGGTCAAAAGAAAATAAGACCCTGTCTTATTTTGGGGGGGAAATGGTAGTTACATATTTCAAATTCAGAAGAAGCATTTCAAAAAGTTAAAAATCCTTCCTCTCCCAGTCACTTAACTATAATTATAATTTAATATTTGTTTGATATTGACTCATTTTTTTTTAAAAAAAATGGTAAATATATATCTTGATTGGGAAGTGTAACTTGTCTGCAAGGGTTAAGTAGTGTCCTCAATACCATCAGGGAAGAATTGCAGCCAACAATGATAGAGAGAAACACTGGGAAGGGGTTTGAATTAAAGTCCAAGAAGCACAAGGAACATCTGTTTAATGCAAACTATTCTTTCTAACAGACATTTCATAACCAGCTGAGTTTCAGTAAATCATGGATAAGCAATGATGCATCTGAAATGTAATAGAGGGATCACATGCTGCCACAATTTATCAGACATATAGAACAGCAAATTCTATAACTGACAACATTCTTAGAATGAGTTCATTTGATCTCCAGTAATGAACCTGAATCTCTCAAGGAATTTGAAATATATTAATTTATGTACTGTATTGGGATAGACCCTTATTCTCATTAGCATGTGAAAATGGTAAGAACAGCTGCACTCTCTGTATTTGTTTGGGTTCAGCCACACTGAAAAAATTGATGTAGCTTGATGAATACCATACTGCAGGAGTGTCAAACTCACATAGTCACATGATGTATCAGGAATCCCCCCTTTGCTAAATTGGGCATGGGCGTGGCCAGTGAGTGACACATTTGGCCTGTGGGCTGGGGATTTGACAGCTCTGCCATACTGGAATTCTAAAATTACTTGGAATATTCAAGGAATTCAACCTTTCCTGTATAAGTTTTGGTGCAGATAAATCTGATCTGCCCTTATTTCAACAGGAGGTATTTTGGGAGTATGTAATCAGTCTCATACTTCCTGTGTGTTAGAATACAGTTGTTGGTTCATAACGTATCAAAAATGTCTTTCTACATGAAAAAAAAAATGCAATCATGTATCTTAAAATATGTGCTTTGATGAGAAAGTTATTATCAGATTGATACATCCATTCCTAAATATTAGATGAGCTTGCCTCAACATGAGGTTCTCCAGATGTTTCAGACCAACTCTCATCATTCACAGCCTACCTCATGTGATGCGACTCAAATCCGATACAGGAGGACACTTGCTTTGGAATGCTGCTTCAACTGATGAATTTTGGTGAAATATTAATGTAGTTCTGTTTTGTGACTGCTGATTCTTTCGTAGCCATATGCACTATCGATGTCCTCTAAAAGCATATAACACTCAAACTATGATTGGAGTTGAAGAATCAAAGTTTACTTTGGGTCATAGGAAGTACACTATTTGACCTTCATGTTTTGCTTGCTAGAACAGGCATAAAAAAGAAAGGAGGTAGAGATATCACAAATAGCAAAGCCAGATTTTTTTAAAAAGTATAAAAGCAAACAGAAACTAAGAAAAAAGCAAGAATTAAGGAAACAGATGTTATGGCTGAAGGAACTGCACTTGCACTTTAAGAAAGTGAATGAAACCAATTACCTGCAGGAGTCTTCAAGTTGTATCTGGTTAATGTTTCCTCAGAACAGATGTTCCTTCGAAACCACAGGACAATTCCAATTTGGTGATAGGCTTCCTGAAGAAAGCCTCTTTTTTTTCTCTTGGAAAGGTCCTTCAGAAGCATTTAAATATGTTTCATATAAATTGCACACTGTCTTGGTGGGCTAAGAAGTACATTTATTCCATCTCGGATCAATGCAGTCTGGAAATTGCTAAGCATTTCTCATAGTCCAATTCAAGTCACAAAACTGTTTCATAACTGAAGCAGTATGAAAGAAAGATTACCAGTGAAGGCTCACTTTCTTTCACTGCAGATCATTTAAGTCTGGTTATCTCAGTATACTGGATATCAAGGGCTCAAGCATGAAAAAAAAATGTTAATTATGGTACATGAAGCACCATTCTCTTCCTTAAAAAGAAAGTTGATTTACAACATCTTACATTGCTTTGGGAGGACACAAAAGCCAAGCAAACAATTCATGAGTTGAAGGGACTTCACTAAGGAACAATGTTGGCAAATTCTTAGGGTAGTGAATAAGCACAGAGACAGCGTTGCTGCATTACAGTTACAGACTCAAACTATTTTGCTACTTTTGGAGAGTAGTTGTGGTATCTGTCCAAGTCAGGCTAAATTATGGATGGCCCATGAACACCTCTTCCCCCCTCTCAGAATACAACAATAAATTAAATTATTGTTGCTCCAAATTAAACCACCTCATTTTGCCTTATGATAGGGCTGGTATTAGTTTCAATCCACAGACCCTTGAAATAAGTATGTGTCCAGGGGAGTCTACAGGAGGGAAGTCAAGAAAGAAGTTATTTTGATATATTGCTCATGCCTGTTCACTAATCAACTTATGTTCAGCCCTAAATTGGCACTAGATAAGAGTTAACAGAATTTGTTTGGGGTGGGTTGGGGGAACTGGACATGGATCACTTGTGGGAATGTAACAACTCCAGGCTGATTCCTTTCTTGACTCTATCTCCAGACATTGCCTCTTCTTCTCCTGTATCATCCTCATTTGGTAATTGGAGCCCATTCAGAATCCAGGAGCGTTGCAAACACTCACATCCCCTTCATGTATTCAATATGTGTAGACATCCATATCAACAAGTGACTCTGGGTGGCAAGCAAAATTAAAATAAAAACATTTTACAACAATACAAAAATTGAAAGGCGAAGTAGCCAAGAAATATCATACTCCATAATCACTAACAGAATCAAGAAATGGGTCCCTGCACACTACTTTTTTTCCACAAAAACATTTCCCAGATCTGTGAAATCATCCCCAAACTGTTCCATAGGCTCTTATTCCCTCCTTCTAAAAGATACTCCGTCCTCTTGAAATTTTCTGCCCACCCCCATCATGCCTCTCAGTGATTGACAATCATTCACCCTCCCTCCATCTAATCAACCTGCAAGCAGCCACTTGAGACATGCAGAAGAGGAAGCTCTTCTTACATCAGAAGATCACACAGGTGATGTACAAGCTGAAATGACTCATTATTATCCTGATCTCTTGTGTGGTACCTCCTCCACGTTCTATTTCACATCCTGCACATCTCAGATGTCATCACTAGGCCAGATGTTGAAGTCACAGCCATGTAAATCCAATTGGGTTGTTGAAAACATCCTGAACTCTAAGGATCATAACCTATGATGCACAGATTACCAAGATGAGGACTATTATAACTAAGTGGTGCTTTAAAAAAATACCCTCTATTAATGCCACAGATGTTGGTGGTAACTGTCCTTGGAAGCATTACTAATCCCCTCTTTGCAAATCCCCATAATTTAGCTCTCATAAAACTTGCATGGATTATTGAATGAAGGGCCCTTGGGAATCCTTGAAATAAGGTTCAGCTTGGATGCCTGTGCGCATTGTAGGCTCATTCCCTGGAATAGCTGCCAGGTGTTTTCAGTCAGTCTCCAGGGGATGATGGGAGGGATGTTTTTGTGCAGGATCATTCCCAGGCAGGAGAAGAGGGGATGTGGCAGTGCATAGAGGTTGCAGGGCTAGCTTGGCTTTATTCTCTCTATGGGATAATTTCCTAGACAGCTGTGAAACAAAATGAATGGGAAAACTAGAGTGATCTATCTCCCTGTCCAAATTATACCACAGGATATGCTGTTTTGCTCTCAATACTTAGAATGAAGCTGTCCAAAGAACAAATGGAAAGAATGCAAGACTCTGTGGTGTGTGTGTGTGTGTGTGTGTGTGTGTGTGTGTGAGAGAGAGAGAGAGAGAGAGAGAGAGAGAGAGAGAGAGAGAGAGAGAGAGAGACCCAAACTCCTATAGGATTCATAGTAACAAGTACAAAAAGATAGTTTATGATTACAAACGGTTAGGATATT